>NC_138373.1:141859103-142005084 GCF_054177405.1 Leptonychotes weddellii | reverse complement strand
TTCATTGGGCGCCTGGGTGGCTCAGTCGGTTAAGCGACTGCCTTCGGCTCAGGTCATGATCCGGGAGTCCCGGGATCGAGTCCCGCATCGGGCTCCCTGCTCGGCGGGGAGTCTGCTTCTCCCTCTGACCCTCCCCCCTCTCATGTGCTCTCTCTCTCTCATTCTCTCTCTCAAATAAATAAATAAAATCTTTAAAAAAAAAAAAAAGAACATCTAGATTTCTAAGGAACTTTGCCAGTCAATGCCAAGTAAGGTTTCTAAGATGCACTGGAAGAGAAACTTCTAAAGATAAAGAATGACTGGGTCAAATGGGTGGCTCAGTTGGTTAAGTGTCTGCCTTTGGCTCAGGTCATGAACCCAGGGTCCCGGGATCGAGTCCCACATCAGGCTCCCTGCTCGGCGGGGAGCCTGCTTCTCCCTCTGACCCTCCCCCCTCTCATGTGCTCCCTCTCTCTCATTCTCTCTCTCTCAAAATAAAAATAAAATCTTTAAAAAATAAATAAATAAATAAAAATAAAAATACACAACTATTCCCACTGTTGATTAGAAAAAATAACAGGGATGTTTCATTAACTAAAAGAAAAATAGTGCTGATTTTTATATTGAGAGTAGTAATAATGTACATTTAATTTGTTTAATGCTTTACAATAAACTTATACTTGACTATAGATAATTTAATCTTCATTTACACATTAGATTCATATATCTGAGATGTCAACTCCTACCTTTATATTTTCTTCATAAGTATATAGGGTCTGTCACCTATCTTTTGTATAACAAAGTCTAATTACAGAATTTTAATTTAAACTTATCTATTCTGAGGAAGAGATGATGTTAAATCACTAGAGAAAAATTAATATTACCCAGTAAATTTGCCTAATATTATTAACGTAGGGTTTTCCAGGTCTTTGCTCAGATATTACCTCCTTCTTAATTGTTTACCCTCCCACCACTCTAGGCTGGTTACACTCTATCACCTTAACCGGGCTAGGTTTTTTTTTTTTAACAGAACTTGCTACTTTAACTTTTTTTTTAAGATTTTATTTATTTATTTCACAGAGAGAGATAGCAAGAGCAGGAACACAAGCAGGGGGAGTGGGAGAGGTTGAGAAGCAGGCTTCCCGCCGAGCAGGGAGCCCGACGCGGGGCTCGATCCCAGGACCCTGGGACCATGACCTGAGCCGAAGGCAGACGCTTAATGACTGAGCCACCCAGGTGCCCCAGAACTTGCTACTTTAAATTACATTATATATTTAGTATTTTACTTGTTTACTCTCTACCTCCTTCACTGAAATGGACACACCATGATGGTAAAGACAGACTTTTCTTCTCACCCCTGTATCTCCAATGCCTATTATAATACCTGGCACATAATAGGTACTATGCAAAAAATAAATGTTTATTGGATACTTGAATGAATGAATGAGAAGCTAAAACAAGTAATTTTCTTTTCAATTTTTTCCTCACATACTGAGAAACATAGTGGTCTCAAAGTTTGTCTTGCAACCAGTAAAGAACCATATTGCACCATGTATGTTTAGTACCACTAATTGAGAAAATACGTTTTCTGACAAAAAGTTCATAAAGGAGAAGGATTTTTCCTAGAATTTTTAGGGGCCATTATCTCTGTATTTTGGATATTTTTAAGGCACCAGACAAATGAAGTTATGCCCTCCTTTATTCCCAAAGCACTTTATTCCAACATTTATTCCAACATTTAGTGTCCTATGCTATCATTTGGTTTTAGGATGTCTTTCTTCTTGCCTAGATTGTGAGTGCTCCTTTCTTTTTTTCCGATCCAGCAGCTAGAACAGTGCTCAACACATAGTAAATGAATGAATAAATTAATGTGTTGCACACATAATGAAAACAATGTTTATGAAATCATGAATGACAATAGGAATTTAAGTGAAGAATAGCACCTGTAGCCACAATGAAACAATGGTGGGTGATCTCCTGGGACTTACACTGGGCAGAGGGAGCATCTTTTGGTCTATAGGTCTGTCCCTGTTGAAATGCAACAGAAGCACAGGGGTGCAAGGGTTAGGGATCAGCCCCTGTCACCAGGTAGAACTCAGTTACATGAAGCATTGGGAAAGTCCTGGTTCATCTGGACTTGACTGGATATCTCAGAAGACAAACATCAGGCAAGTAAGCTGGGGGTGGAAAAATGGGGGGGGGGCGCCAGAAGGACCCTCTATAAGAACCATGGTACCCCTGGATTCACTGCTAATATCTGGGCCAAGATCCAAACAAGAGCCCTTCTTGCTGAGGAAATCCAAAGTGTTCAGATACTTCCCTTGCAAAGCAATCCACTCATCTCGCTCTGAAGCTGTCCAGGTTTAGCAGGAAAATGCTGCTTTAAATGTCAAATCTTACTTAGTCATGTAATACCCACTCAGGAAACAAAACCAAAACCAAAAAGGACATGCTAGAAATAGTTTATGGAAAGGAGAGGCTCGAAGTTCATTCTTGTTACCTAGCCTGCCCTTTCCAACCCTCTCCCCTTCATAACTTAGGGCATGAAATTACAATCTGATGTGATTTCATAACCGAAGTTCTTACTGAGATCTACTAGCAAAAATGCCTAAGGATTTCCTATCAGTATGATTAAATATGATGTTTTACTCTTCCTGTGAGAATGAAAAATGGCTCTATGCCGTTGTGTGTCCAAACAGTCATTTATTCATTCATTCACTTACAGGTAGGGCAGTAGTACAGTGTAATGGATGGATTCTGATGTAGGAACATGTAGACTTTAACATTTAAAATCTGGTGATCTTGAGCAAGTCATTTTGTCCTTTCTGAGCCTCAGCTTCCTCAGCGATAAAATATAGGTAATAACAATTCATACTCTGCCTGGGTTGCTTCTGGAACACACTAAGCTCCTCCCCTCTTCAGGACCTTTGCACATGCTGTTCCCTTTAGAATCTTTCTTTTCTAACTGGTGTCTTTCTGTCCATGTTACCCAACATTTATTTTATAAGGAGAAAGAGTTGCATGGATTAAATTTGAGTTAGAACCCAGAGTGAGTAAATATTTGGTGAACAAATGAATTTATTAAATTCCATTGAGCATTGTGTGCCAGCTGCTTTATATAGTTTTAGCCTCACAATAACCAAGCAAAGTAAGTATTCGTATCCCTATTTTACAGATGAGGAAAATGGAGATCAAGGAAGTTAAATGACTGTCCATGTACACATGCTCTTAAGTGGCAATGCGGGGATTCAAGTCCAATGCCTTTGCCTTTCCATGAGGCCACATTATTTACCCATGCCCCACCCCCATGCATTCCCCACCACAGAGGACCTCATGCCCCACCTTTACCTCTGATAAAATGTGATTTTGCTGCTGCTGAACCAGAGTAAGCCAGACCTTACCATGCTCTTCTTGTCAGCCTTCTGGATCGTGTACCCTGTGATGGCTGCATTTCCATCATCCTTTGGTGGTATCCAAGATAGAGCAACGTTCTCTCCCCACACATCCTCAATCTTCACCAGCTGAGGTGGACGTGGACGGTCTGTAAGATGAATTCATGGCATCACTGTGAAATCACCTTCCCTCCCAACCTATGCGGTGGTCTCCTCCTTAACAGCAGTTTTGCTTTCTGTGGGCAACTGATGTCCAGAAGCCAGATGCTCCTCCTTCTGACATAGTGTCAGAAGGTCGATGGTAGCCTAACGCTATGTCACAATGCCTGCGTCATTCACCTCACTTCATGTCATCACATAGGCATTTTATCGTCTCACATTACCATCATCAGAAGGGTGAGTATAGTACAATGAGATATTTTGTGAGAGAGACCACATTAACTTTATTACAGTATATGGTTATACTTGATCTGTTTTATTGTTAGTTATTGTTGTTAATCTCTTACTATGCCTAATTTATAAATTGAATTTATCACAGGTATGGATGTATAAAACAAAATATAGCATATATAGGGTTTGGTACTACCTGTGGTTTCAGACATCTGGGAACGTGTCTCCATCCATAAAGGGGACCGCTGTACCTCATTACAGGAGGATATTTGAAATGTCCTTCCTTCCCTACATTTCTACCCACATTTCTTTCACCATTCTTAAACATCAGAGAAGTGGAATGCACTCCAGCTAAGTTTATCTGGAAACTCTTGACTTTCATCTTCATGGAATGAAAAGGATTTTGAAAAGGAAATTTAAATGAAACTTCAAACCTCATTAGCCATCCCTCCAAGGGCAGGCTACTGGCAATGAAGCACAAGGCTACCCTGCCTAATGGGAAATGAAAGCTGACCTCGGACTCCAAATCATAGAGCCCATCTGGGCCAAGCATCTCTGGCTTTTGGTGAGAGGCACGGAGGCCACAGCCTGTGAGTGGGTTCCTCTGTTGTACCCAAAAGACACCTTTAGTAGGCATGAGGAAAACTTGTTTTATCTCTCTGCCAACATAAATTTGGAACTAGTAAAATAACTAGAATGATAATTATTATTTATTTGAGTGTGTAAGCAATGGCCCAGGCACTTAGAACTACCTGATAAAGTAACTACGTGTCAAAGAAAGGTTCTTTTGTATGTTTCAGAGGGCAGTGCTCTTCCAGACCCTCCCATGGGGGCTCCCATTACAATGGAGCCCGGCCAGATCCAAGGGCACAGGGTAGCCTCAACACTTCTCAACTTAACAATAATCAAGAAGGTTTAGCCAATAGGAAGAGACTACTTAATTTAAAGGGCATGAACTTTTATCCAATCTGCCATAGGAAGTTGCTCCTTTGGTGAGAAAACCCCTAGTATCAGCAAATTTGCTGAAATATAATAATAAAAATGACTGGAAACAAGGCTTCTGTAGCTCTGCTCTTAAATGTATTTCTTGACATGGCAAAAATTATAGCAAGTGAGAGGAGTCCATCTGTTAGCCTCCTCTATTCCCCTAACTCTAGACAGAAGTAAGAACTACACTTATTTATTGTTTGGACAGGTGAGTGAGTATCTAGCCCTACAGGATCAACCATTTTAGTTTAACTGTTTAGGTAATCTTCCTTACACTTAATAAAAACTTTTCATTCTCCATTAAAACTTTATTATTAGCGTATTTTAGGTGTAGTAGGAAACATGTTAAGTTATGTCTAGAATCTACTATGTTTTTTATGCAAGAATTCAAAACAGGAAATACTTCATCACCAAGGAGTTGAGAAACAGAATAAGAGAGAAGTGGATTATAAAGCAGTACAAAGCATTTGCACTAAAAAGTATATACATTAATTTTCTTTAACATGTATGCCCTAAGTCTCCAATGATTAGTCTTTTTAGTCAGTAAAAAATTATTTTAACAAGTCTTACTAATTTATCTATATTTTTTTAATTCTAAAAAAAGAACTTAACAAAAATTCTTACTCTTGCCTTAATGATAAGGACAGTTAGTCCAAATACTGCTTTGACAGAACATTCTAGTTCCCTCTTCCAAACCTACCAACGATCTGGATATCGATTGATGCAGTTTCCACAAATTTTTCCACTTTGACTTGCAGATCATATTTCCCAGAGTGGCTCCTCTCTGCTTTTCTGATAAATATGATTGTATCAGTCTCAGAGTTGCGAATGTTTATTTGATTCTTATCAATTTCTGCACCATCTTTCTTCCAAGTTAATTCTGGTCTTGGTTTTCCCTAAAAAGACAGAAAGAGTAGAGGCGGAGGGAAATCAGATGGTCTTAAGACTTTATTTTCAGCATTACAAAAAATGACAGTTGCGGGGCACCTGGGTGGCTCAGTCATTAAGAGGCTGCCTGTGGCTCAGGTCATGGTCCCAGGGTCCTGGGATCGAGCCCCACATCGGGCTCCCCGCTCAGCCAGGAGCCTGCTTCTCCCTCTCCCACTCCCCCTGCTTGTGTTCCCTCTCTCGCTGTGTCTCTCTCTGTCAAATAAATAAAATCTTAAAAAAAAATGACAGTTGCTTACCCCATTCTAGGCAAAGCTGGAGACCGTCTGGTGGTCAGCAACTATGGCAGAAACAGCGGTACTCACATTGCCTGTTGACTGCATTCTTTGTGCAAGGCACTACATTAGGTACATGATGTTTACTATTTCCTTTAATCTTCACATTAAGATAATAAGTATCATTATCCTCATTTTTGGATAAAGGAATTAAATGACTTGCCCAAGGCCTTGTAGCTTAAGGAAGTGCTGGAACCAGGTCTTACAGCCGTGTCTCTCTAGCTCCAAACCTGGTGCAACACAGCATAATGGTTAAGAACATGGGCTCTGGGGCCCTGGAATCTGTATTTGGATGCAGTGACCTCTTAATAGCTGTATGACCTTGGTCAAGTTACTTAACCTTTCTGTGCCTCAATTTCCCAATCTGTAAAATGAGAACAATGATAGCACCTATCTCACAGGATGGTTATAAAGATTGAAGTGACAGAAGCTGGACACACAGGCCCCCAAAATGTGGGAACTGGGATTAGTATCAGCAGTAGACAAGGTGGGAAAACTGGAGGGCAGATTCGGCAGCTCCAGTCCACCCTGAGTGCCTGCCTAGTGCCAGCTCCTGGTTTTAGTTGAGGCTGTGGGGAGAGAGAAGTGGGAGGAACCTTGCCAAGCTATCTCCTTCCTCCTCCGCTGTGTTTATACTCGCATCCTCCTTGGCTTTCCTTCTGATTTCACACACTATATGTAGAAGGTAACTGCCTCTTTTAAGCTGTAGGCCCCAAGTGCAATGAGGGTGGTCTGAACTGGCTGTCCTTTAGCTTGCTTGTCATGCATGGTAGCCTGGGTTTGAATGAGCTCTGTGTGTGTGTTCAAATGTGTGCAGAGACCTAAATTTTAATTCTAGAGCCATGCTATCTGAGATAAGAGCCACAAGCTACATATACCTATTTAAACTGAAACTAATTTAAATTAAGGAAAATGAAAAATTAATCTTCCCAGTTGCACTGGTTCCAAGTATCACATTTCAAGTGCTCAGTGGTCGTATTTGGCTGGTGGCTACCATATTGGACTTTGATGCTATAAAACATTTCCATCATTGTAGAAAGTTATATTGAAAAGTGCTGTCTAGAGGCATAAAGAGTCCAGCAAGTAATGGGGTGGTGGTGCAGTGTGTGTGTGTGTGTGTGTGTGTGTGTGTGTGTGTGTATGAGACCAAAATTGATTACTGTAGGTGAAGCCTGGTTAATCTTGTAAACAACAGATTCTTTTGCTGGAGCAATGTTTAACAACGTTTGCATCTTTTAGTTAGTGGCATCAAGATTTCAACATTCAGTTATCCCTCTTCCTTTGGCTTGGAGTGATTGTGGGAAGTACGTACATGTTGTTTTCCTGAATGTTACACCAAGAGCTTCACTTAAAATGAAGACTAGTTTTATTATAGATGTGCAGGGCCAGAATCTTTAAGCATTTCTTGTTTTGGCATCTCTTTGGTATTTTCTCTCTGCCCAACCTTAGTCCCTGAGCTTCAGACCAGTCCAACCTAGGTGTCATTCACCTCATGCAGAAGGAAAATCTATCAGTTTAATAGATTCCTCAGCAAGCACGAGATTGTTTACTCACTCCCCAAATCTCTTGCATTATTTATCCACTTTTCCTCTGAGGAAATCCTGAATCATGATGAGCTGAAGTGCTAGAGTACCTGTTTCTACTTCTTAAACACCTCAGCACTGGAAAGAGAAAATAAGTGACCCTAAATTATTACCTGGAAAGGTATAACCAGATTGACAGCTTCTCCAACTCTGCGGATATAAGTTTGCTTCAGGTGCCTTGGGATGCGAATCTTTGGACGCTCTGAGTGAGGAGAATAGCATAATTTTGTGATCAGTAGAGTACACTGGAAATAGCCTTACATAAGCACACTGGCATGATACTCACTGGGATATCCTTGTGCTGACGTCTCTACAGTAAAATCTTAGACGTGCCATTACCAGATAACGTACAGTAACTTTGGTTCCAAACATTTTCTTCAAGCAGAAATGTTTTCACAGTTTGACTCAACAGAATCTATCCTTGACCTCCTTGATTTTATGGCAACTTCCTATTTTTATAGTCATTAGAAGTCTAAAGCAACTTTATAGAAAAACACCAAATTTTCTCTTAGGACCTTACATATATTTTTCATAGTTTCTAACAGCAAGTGTACTCTCCAGTGAACACTCCACAAAAGATCAACAGGCAGCACATTAGCTGGTATGACTGCTCATTTTTTCTCACCAGAAAAAAACAAAACAAAAAAAGTTTTTGCACCTAGCACTTGTTATTTAGGTAATTCTGTTGGAACTGGATAGTAACTTTCTCCCTGTGTGGCTATGAGGTACAATAGGTGGCTCTAGCCCACTACGTATTGACATTCATTAATTAAACACCATAAAGATACTAGAACATGTTGTTACAAACCCATCAGAAGCAGGGAGTCAAAGGCTCAGAGGCTCACAGGGATGAAGCAGTTCTCATCATTTGAGTGCTTAGTATGTGACAGACACTGGACTAAATACTTTTCATGAGGGGACTAATTTAAACCTCAAGGCCACCTTGTAGGATAGGTATGGTTTTACTTCATGATAAAGAAACAGGAGCATAGGAGGTTAAGTAACTTGCCCTTGGTGACACAGCCAGGATTAGAAGCTAGAGTCAGCCTTGAGTGCTTATGATCAGAAGCATGGACTTCAGATTAGAGATCTGGGTTTGAGTCCTAGATCTGATAGATAGGGGTTCTGGTTTCAGACTCTTCCATAAAATCAGAATGATGAAAGCATCTAATTTGGACGATTGTTGTGAGGATTAAATAAGGTTATCCATGTAAAGCATTTAGCATAATGGCTGAGCATAATAAGTGCTCAATAAACTTTAGGAGATGATGATGATGATGATTACTGAATGTTGGGGCTGGAAGAGAACTTGGAGATCCCCTAGCTCCCTAACTTTATATATGAGGAAAAAGAAACTCAGCCAGATTCTGTAGTAAACCATTATCATAATAAAAGCTAACACATATAGAGAGCTTATTACGTGGCAAGCATTCTGTTAAGCAGCAAAATGGATCAATGTATTTAATCCTCACAGCCTCTTGATGGGTCAGGTATTATTATTATCTCCGTTTTGCAGATGAAAAAAATTAAGGCTCAGGAAGATCAAGTCTCTTGCCTGAGGTCACATGGCTAATACCTAATGAAAACAGGATTCAACTTATAAAGGCTGTCTCCAGAATCTACTAAGAAAATGTGCAAGCTTCATGCTTTCTTTCATCCATCCATCCATCCATCCCACAATTCACTTCCGAAAGGTTTCAGGCAGCCACAACATGAGACTGTGGCAGAAGGTGGTCTAGGACCCAGATATCCAGGCCCCCAGTCCAGTGTTCTTTCCCCTGGAGCAGCAATTCTCAAACATTTTGGTCTCAGTATTTTATCACACTCTCAAAAATTAACAAGGACCCCTCCCAAAAAAGCAATTGCTCAGCCATTGTTTATGTGGGCTGTATCTATCAATATTTACCATATTAGAAATTAAAGCAGGACATTTGAAATATTTATTCACTTAAAAATAAAAACATAAATAACATTTTAATGGCATTAGTTTATATTTTAGCAAATCTACTTAATGTCTGACTTAATAGAGGATATCTGGAGTCTCCTATTTGTTCCTGCCTTCAATCTGTTATAATATGTTGTATAGGTTGAAGTCATTTAAATGAAGAAAATCTGGCTTCACACAGCCAGAAGAAATATTTTAATAAACTTTTTAGACAATTTTGGATATTCCTTTTTGCTTCTACACTAAAACATGATAAATTGTAATTTCTTAAAGGTGAGCTGCAATGTGGAATCTGAAACCATTTCAATTAACTCTTCACACCCTGTTACATTAAAATCCGCTGGTCTAGCTTACATTTTTAATATATATTTTACCCATGCATATTATTTATTTATTTATTTATTTGAGAGAGAGAAAGAGATAGAGAGCATGAGAGGAGGGAGGTTCAGAGAGAGAAGCAGACTCCCTGCCGAGCAGGGAGCCCGATGCGGGACTCGATCCTGGGACTCCAGGATCATGACCTGAGCCGAAGGCAGTCGCTTAACCAACTGATCCACCCAGGCACCCTACCCATGCATATTTTTAACATGTATTTGTCATTTGGAAAATATTACTTCGCCAAATTATGTAGATCTTCCAAATGTTGACACATTCCATTATTCATTGTCAAAAAATTACATTCATTAATACCACTGCCTACTTAATGAGAATAGTTATAAGTGTTGAGAGCTGTCAAGTCCATGGGGGTGGATATAAGTTTTCCAAAATTCTAACTTTTGCTTGAAAGCTCACATTTTTTTTCATTGAAATGCTGACAACAAATACTATAAGTTGTTTTCTTTGAAGTGGCAGGCTTATTGTTTTCATATTCTACAAAATGCCTGCCAAATAGCCATTTTTTTTCAAGTAAAAATGGAATTTTCTGAAGAAGGTCACTAGTTCAGCCTCTCACTCAGTTGCACAAGTGCTATTTCTAGAGACAACCACTGCACTGCAGTATGCAGTGTAAGGCCTCTTACTTTGCAGTTCATTGCCACATAGACATAGGAAAAATGTGTACTCAAGGACCAAGGTTTAATAAAATTAATAATGTTTATGCTTCATCAAGAACATGCCGAGGGATGACTGGGTGGCTCAGTTGTTAAGCGTCTGCCTTCGGCTCAGGTCATGATTCCAGGGTCCTGGGATCGAGCCCCACATTGGGCTCCCTGCTCCGCAGGAAACCTGCTTCTCCCTCTCCCACTCCCCCTGCTTGTGTTCCCTCTCTCGCTGTGTCTCTCTCTGTCAAACAAATAAATAAAATCTTAAAAAAAAAAAAAAGAACATGCAGAGGTGGGGCACCTGGGTGGTTCAGTCGGTTAAGTGTCTGCCTTCGGCTCAGGTCATGATCTCGGGGTCCTGGGATCGAGCCCCGCATCGGGAGTCTGCTTCTCTCTCTCCATCTACCCCACCCCCTGCTCATGCTGTCTCACTTGCTCTCTCTCTCTCAAATAAATAAATAAAATCATTAAAAAAAAAAAAAAGAACATGCATGCCGAGGCAAAGCTGGCCCTTTTATTTTAACTGTGAGTGCAAGGTGGTGAGGGAGACAGAAATAACTAGCATAGTTTGGTGGCACTGACTGAGTCTGTGCTGAGGCCCCTGCAGTTTTACTCACCATCACTTGTGCACCATCAGTGCAGATGTCAAACATTGAAAAGGGCAACTAATGTGTCCATTTCATTATGAAGATGGTTCTGGCCTTGCAGACCCATCGGAGCCATGTGGCGGCTGTTTGTTTGCACGGCTGCATTCATGCTCCCTCTCTTCAATGGGAGAGATGGCTCGCGGAACCCGGTGAGGTTAACTAACTGGTCCTCATACCGAGTTACAAACCCTGAGCTGACCTCCACACTGGTGGAAAGGAGCTGTTTTGTTCGTTCCTAACTCCCAGGGGCATTGACAATACATCAAAGGAGTGACAGCAAAATAGAAAGTTTGGAGGGAAAAAAAGGGGGTTGAAACATAAAACCAAATAATGTTGGCAATGGAGACAAAATTTTGAAAGTCTTGTCACCTACCTATGATTTCTTTCACCAGAATGGGCTGGGAGTAGTACTTCGGCTCGCTGGCACCTGCCGCGTTCACAGCCTTCACACGCACAAAGATCCTTGCATCCATAGGCAGACCTGTGATGGTGAACTTGGTCTTGTCGATCAGCTCTGTGTTTGCAACTATCCAATCTGCAGCTAAAATCCACAAAAGAAAAAGAAGGAGAAATTGTGTTTAGAGAAAGAAATCATCCTCACTGGTACAGTCGGCTCCAAACTAGTAATTGACTCATAATTCAGTCAGTTGGAGGAAATATGATTTTGGTCTGGAGTCATACTACATGGGTAGCATTTTTCTTTTTTTTTTTTTTTTAAAGATTTTATTTATTTAAGAGAGAGAGAGAGCGCATAAGAGGGGGGGAGCGGGAGAGGGAAAAGCAGACTCCCCGCTGAGCAGGGAGCCCGACGTGGGACTCGATCCTGGGACTCCAGGATCATGACCTGAGCCGAAGGCAGTCGCTTAACCAACGGAGCCACCCAGGCACCCTGGGTGAGCATTTTTCATGTTAAATGAAAAATAGTCTAGAATGGCTAATGTAAATGACAGGAAGAAGGATAATCAGATTCTGCTATTTCTGAAAAACCTCTTATTCAGGATACTATAATACTAGAGTATCTGAATTCTTGGGGACAGTTGGGGATACTTTCCTGAATCACAGTAACTGTCCCCAGGAATTTTGTAGCAGTTTTATTCCAATTCAGTTTTATAAGGATTGACATAATCATGACATTTAGCCACCAACATACGTTAAACTTCAGAACAGGAAAATGCTATTCTTATGAATGAGAGACACAGGCCTTTATAGTCATATAATCTCTGTTTTATCTTAGCTGTTTTTTTATTATGAGGCACTATTATGGGCCCAGGGAGTCAGATCATGCTCCCATTTATGAAACAAGAAGTTAATATCCATGGCAAAAAGGAAACACAGCTCAGGAGCCAAGACCTCATAAGGAATTGGCATAATTCTTTTACCTTGATCAAAAATGTTGATATTTTTAAAAGGTTTTGGTAGCTTTGTCTATAACATCAAAAGAGGGGTTTGCAAATATTTCAACTTCTTAAAAGTTTCTATGCATTATGCCCTGGGGGCGGGGAGGGGGAACGCTTGCTTTCCACATTATTAGCTCACTGCCCGCCCACCCCCTTGATCTCTAAGGGCTTTTTTGTGTGTGGGTAGTAGGTGTACTTCATGCTTGGTCATGGAACATTCCCAGAAACTTTTATCATATAATAAGAAAGTTTGAAAGCTTTCACAGAATACTTTACCTGGTAGATCATATGCAGCCTCCCCATTTTCATCAGACTGATTTGCTGATGTACCTTTGAGAATCCGTCATTAAAATTAATTAAAGACACCCACTTTCACACCAGAAGAATATCGTATCAGTAGTCAGCATTCTCTGTTAGTAAAGTATGCAAAGTATGCAAAGATATTTGTCTTCAGAGCAGTGACGGAAGAGACCAAACACATTAGGGAGAGGGGGAGTTCCTCAGGAGAGCCACAGCCTGCTCTGTTCAGACTGTGGTTTTTGTCCTGAGTCATCTGCCACAGAGAAGAGGAGGAGAAAAGAGGTTGGGCACTTCCAGCTGTGGGAACAAGAGGTAGAGAGGAACAAAGCAAGACCCTGAAGAGAAAGGAGGAGCAGGTCTTGGACTCCACAGAGAAGCGGCACACAGTGGAACAGTCTATCCTTTGACCGGTCCTTGCCCCCTCCGCCTGGGAGGGTCCTCCTAGGTACCCAGGGAACACAGTGCTCCCACTATGGAGTTCAATTCTCACAGGCCGGGAGTGAGGGCACTCATGATAAAGCCAGCCCTGTCTTCCCAGCAGCTCTGGAGGCAGCCCACTGTTGCCACGGCAACGAGTTCTGCAGTCAAGGAAACAAATTGAGCCTGCCTGGGTCCCTGCGTTCCACATGGGGTGGAGGGAATGTTGCTGGCTCATGGGCTAGTTGTGGGTATACCCCACTGGTTTAGGATGATGCCTTTCTACGTTCTCAGGAGAGGAGCAGGGGAGTGGAAACCCCTGGAACCTTCTCCTCTCTCTTATTCCATCCGTTCTAGGAGTATCAGGGAGAAGAAACAGGGAGCAGAATATCCTGGTGGCTGAGAGGGCATGCAGATTGATAAAAATTGAAAAATTTCAATAGGACATCGAAAAAGAGATAAGTCTTTAAGCCAATGGTCAGATTGGGAGCTACCGTGCTGATATTTTCGTAGTGAAGAGGCAGTTGATGAGAAAGTGAAAATAGGAGACAGAAAACGTGCTTGAAAGAGTGAAGAACTAGTAAAGGAGAAATTTCAAGAGAAAACAGGACGAAACAAGATCAGAGGGGAACAAAAAATAGCCCATCCCTTCACCTCTGAACGACTTTAACTGAGGAAAACAGGAGAAAGAAAATGGTGTCTGAGGGATGGGGAAGGAATACGAAAGTTATTTGATACACGAGGAAAATTTTTAAGAAAGAAAAGAAAGAGCTAGAGTGAAGGAAGACAACAAAGAAGAGTAATGTGCTGCAGGCATTAAAAAAACCCAAAAACCGAGAAACAAAAACAAGAGAAAGGCAGAGTCAAAACCAACACACTATCTTATAAAGGAAAGAATTTTCTTACAGAATAAAACCTGACATATCTAAAAGCATTAAACACTACAGAAAATTAGTCTGGAGGACAACAGCCATTAAAAAGAATGAAGAATAGGGCAGCCACATAAAGAAAGAAAAGACTGCAAGAAGAAAGATATACACGTTATGAAAGAACTTCCATAGAAAGCTAATTCCAAAACGTTATGTGGCAAAATATATACATAATAATGACTGTGTACATATATATATGTATATACACATATACATATATATCTACACAGACCACACACAGAATTATGTAAAATACACTTCGTTGTATTTTATCTAAGGTGGGTAACATCAAAATGACAGCCATCTATCATTTTGCTGTATCTTCTTACTTTTTAAACCTATCAGAAAGAAAAGAGTAAAGAATTTGCTCTGTTTCATACATATACGAACATTCGTGCTCAGCAGCCACATCACATGTAAGATTGGGAGATTTTGCTGGTGGGGTGATATAAATAACAGAGTGGAATACTCAGGATTTTTTGAAATAGGGGGAGGAGGAATGGAATGGGAATACACCATATTTTGAAGCACTCAAGAATTTAACTGTTGCATTAGTAATACTACCTCCCTCCCATGCTGGGATACCTGGGAACTTTCTCATAATGTCCCCACCAGTTTTGGTTAGTGGCTTTCTAAGCCCTGGAGAAATCAAGCAGAGTGTTCTGTGAGCTGAGCACATGAAAATGGAACTGTTACCAGGATGCCTTGCCCCGCCCCCCCACCCCCTTCTTGTTCCCTCGAAACCACAACGGACACCAGTGGTGGTCATTTCCAGGGATGCCCCGATCCAAGGGCCTGGGATTTCCTTTTCAGCAGTTTTTTTCTTCATACGAAGTTTCTTTTCCGTAGAAGTTTTCCTCCTGGAAAGGTGCCCTTGTGTTCACATTCCTGATTTCTCAAATGTGCTCGGTAGCCTCTTTCCTTCATGTAAGATCCATGTTAAAGTTTGGGGTCCAAAGAGTTTTCTTAGAGGTTAAATCTTGGCCTATCATTTGTGGAGATAGGAACAAGCTTCCCCGGTGGACTGTTTACCTACCGTCATCTAGAGTGGAGCCTGAGTTCAAACTGGGGCCGTTTTATTCGCTGATTTTCAAATCACGTCAAGCAGGAAATCAAAAAACACAAGAGGCTTTCAGTGAACTTCACATCATTTTTGGTTTTAGGTACACTCTGGCCCATATTTTCTTGTGTCGTTTCTCTTTTTCTATTAACTTTTTTTTTTTTTTTGCCTGTTTCTCTCCTCCTCTTAAATTTAAGTGATTAAATTTTTCTATACCAAGACAAGTTCTGTCACACGTCAAACCTATCACAAGCACCCTCGGGGATTGAATTCTGCTTCCTCTAAGCACTGAGAGTTGTCCTTAATTCTTCTTCTTCTTTTTTTCCTTTAGGAAGGCAGGGGATGATCACCAGCTAACCAAATATATAGACTCTCTTTATTACCCAGAAATAAGCAGTACTTTTGATAACTGACCTCTGCTCAGTATAGAGTTTAGAATTTCCAACTTGCTTCATCCTAACTAGACTTATGTTGCTTGGTACAATTTTGTTCCACCAATTCAAGAAGTGGAAATCTCCAAAGTTTTGTCAGACTCCCTTCCTCCTATGTCTTAGAACTATCATGTTGTCTGATCTGGCAGACTAGCTCGGATATTTTTGAGATCTCCATTTGTTAGCATCAAGTACCAAAGAAAGGCTAAGTTTTTATCCACCTTATAAGGATGACCTCTGCTTGTTGTCATTTTCGGTTGGAAGGAGATTTCCCAAGAACGAGCAACAAAAGAAGGGTGGGGGCGTATCTCACCTATTGATGATAGTATTCATTTTAACTACCAGTTGTACTTACTTCCTTCAAAGCAATACTCTAGCACATAGCCATCTAAACCTGCTGCACCAATGTGGTCTGGGGGCCGCCACTTCATCGTGACAGTGGTGTCAGTTACAGAGTCAACGGTCAGAAGGGTAGGAGGGCTGGTTACAGCTTCAAAGGTAAAAAAAAGAGAGAGAGAGAGAGAGAGAAACAGAAGACATCATTAACTATGGTGTTACAGCACAAGCAGTGATAAAACAAACTAGGATACAAATAAAAATGTACACAGCAGGCCCATGTCTTAATAAAATTCAGTGAATACTCCTCAAGCATATGCTGTGTGGAAGGCAAAGATCTGCTAGGCATAGAAAATTTTAGAAACACTGCCACACTTTCCCTCCCGTTGGGGAGGTTGGTGTTGGAGGCTGGGAGGGCCAAGGAAGTTGAAAAAGTCAAAGTTTGAGATCTAATAATCCAGAGTAAATTTCCCATAACCTTCTAACTTTAAAGTGCAAACTCTTGTACTAAATCTTCTTTCTATTGAAAAAAGTACTTCACTATCAAAAAAAGAGACATCTTATCTTGGTGTCTTTGTCTTTACCAACTGACTGTGTTGGATCACTAGATAACATTTAAAATGTGATTGTAAAGTGAAGAAACTAGTTTTTGAGTGTGCTTTGTTGTAGTGGTCTCTGTTTTGGTTATAATGATTACACCTAGGTGCTGGGTATACCTTCAGAAGGACATATGGGGAGTGGTCATGTGTCAGGGGGCTCAGCTAAGTGCTTTAAGCTGGAAATAGCAACCAGAGCCACCTACGGCTCTCACTGAAATTCTGGTAATAAATTCCAGGTTCTACGTTATGAAGACACTCAACTCTACCAAAGCTGTTTTTCAGTTTCTTAGAAAATTGCTCCTGCCTCCAAACTTCTGCTCACCCACCACTCTAAGAAGCTTCCAGGTCTGCTCCAGTTAGAGGTTGGAAGGTAGCAGTCACAAGCCAGGGCAATGATTTGCATGACAGGTGCATCTCTCTTGACTCACCCAAAGGAACAAAAGGCTTGGAGGGCATACTGGGCTTGGAGATGCCAATGGCATTGACCGCAAAGATGCGGACCTCATAGGCCACACCTTCAATCATCTTCTTGGGCTCAAAAGTTGTTTCTTTGCAGAGATCAAAATTTAGCCTCATCCATCTGGAGCTTTGTTTCTTCTTCCTCTCAATAAAGTATCCTGCAAGTGACACAAAATGGAAACTGAGGTTTTTCCATGGTCTCCAAAATTAAACTTTGTCAGGTGTTAGAATTCTTAAAATTTCCCATATTCTTAGCACCCTAAGTGAAATAGTCAGGTATGCATATATTTTTAGGCCACCTTATTCCATCAGTTGTTTGAGAGAGATTATAGGGAATACAAATATTAATGTCATAGGATATAGATAAAAAGAATATAATATTAAAATATTAAAAATAATACAATAAAATTGGACAGGAAGAGAAGAGAGAAAAATAAATCACAGATATGTAGACTGTAGACACTTATACTTTTTCTATAGTTGAGTAATAGATTTGGTTCCGAGTCCCAACAATGTAGATAAGAAGAGGGAAATGACTAGTTTTGTGAGTTTCAAGTAGAAAAAATTCTTGTTCCATAGGGGAAGCAAATTCTTCTAAGTATTTACCTCTAAAAGAAATTTCTTCATAGACATAGTTCTATGGAACTAGACATTTACTGACTGGACAATTTAAAGTTAGACTTATAGATGTTGCAAAATTAGATATTAAATGTAAATGTCAAACAAAAAAAGAGGACAGGCAGTTAGATGATACTCATCAGAGTTATTTAAATCTCAAGTATTTACAGAGAATTCCAAAATATATTTTAATTTGAATGGATATTTAAAGTCACCGTATGGTAGGTTTTCTTCTAAATGCAATATTTTAAAATGTGCTCTATACTAATGAGCATAAAGAGGATTCCAACTCCACTGGCAGTTCCACAGACAAACATGTACTTACCTAAGATTGGGGACCCTCCATCATAAGCAGGAGGTTCCCAGGTCATGATGCACCAATCATCTCCCACATCTGTCACATTTGGTGCCACTGGAGGATCAGGGATGTCTGTAGCAAACAAAAAATGGAATAGAATAGAATAGAATTAAAAAATAAAATAAAATAAGAGTATATGAGAGCACAAATAAAAATGTTAATTGGAAAATAGATTTTGATGATAATCATTGAAGCATTCTTTTCTGAATACTTTTCCATTCTTTTTTTTTTTTTAAAGATTTTATTTATTTATTTGACAGAGAGAGACACAGCGAGAGAGGGAACACAAGCAGGGGGAGTGAGAGAGGGAGAAGCAGGCTTCCCGCTGAGCAGGGATCCCGATGTGGTGCTCGATCCCAGGACCCTGGGATCCTGACCTGAGCCGAAGGCAGGCACTTAACGACTGAGCCACCCAGGAGCCCCATGAATACTTTTCCATTCTTATTGAAATGCACATAGTAACTAATTTAGGCAAAAAGTCATGTTCCATATGAGATAAGGGAAGGTGAGCCCAAAAAAGATAAAAATAATGATGTATTCAAGTCCTTTAAACTAGTGTCACAACATTAGAGAACAAGCCCCATATGGAACTCAAGACACTTGTCCTTTACTTTGAAAATAGCAACTAAGAAATTATTGCCTAAATATCAGATGTAATTTTGTTTTGTGTTTTGTTTTTTTAACTACAAAGTGAACTTTTAGCAGAACTGAGTCAAGGACTAATTGTTGTAAGTCAGTTGGAAGAATCAAGATGTTGACTGGTAGAAATCCAAGTCAAAAATGGCAAGTGACCATGTCTTGTTAACATAGTTTAGTGCCTGATAAAATGACCCTAGTTTCTGATCCATTTGAAATATATTTCTTAAGGGAAAAATAAAGTGAGATGAAGAGACCATGAGAAACTGGGCCATCAATAATCGCTGGACTCATTTCACTTGGTTTCAGGCTTAGGAATAATGTACTCAGGAGGTCATTTAAGGACTGATAAAGATCTTACTCTTCTACGATGATTGTGATGATGGAAATTGTTTAGCAATTGTGTTTCAGTGAGTTTAGAGGGCACCAAAAGGGAATATAACTGTGGAGAGCTAATGACCAACAGCCCCAAATGGCTAACCTTAGTTATGCATTCCTGCAATTGGACCTCGAGGCAAGAAGAAAGAAGAGAAAGAGAAGGGAAGGGAAGGGCGGGAAGGGAAGGGAAAGAAATTTTAAAGATTTTTATTTATTCATTTGAAAGAGAGAGACAGAGAGCGCACAAGCAGGGGCAGACATAGAGGGAGAGGGAGAAGTAAACTCCCCACTGAGCTGAGAGCCCGACGTGGGGGTAGATCCCAGGACCCTGGATCTACCTGAGCAGAAGGCAGATATCTGCTTAACCATCTGAGCCACCCAGGCACTCCAGGAAGGACATTTTAAAAAAATGAAAGGAAAGGAAAGAAAAGGAAACGAGTGGCAAAGGTAGAAAGATGGTGATTTATAAAATATAGCTAAACTGTGTTTTTCATTGTTGGCTACCCAGAAGAGCCAAGAGAACCAAGAGCTGCCAAAGTCTACTCTGGATATGGACATGTCAACTTGATTCTAGAAGTTTGTTGACCCAGAGGACTTACCCACAACTTTAATCTTGATGTTTGCATGTGCTTCCCCAGCTTCATTTTTCAGATTTATGTGGTAAACACCAGAGTCATCTCTTTCAGCGACATCAATGACCAGAGTACTGCTGTCAGGGTAAGATTCTGCTCTTATCCGGCCACTGCTCTCCGTAATAGCCTAAGAAGAAGCGAAACAAAATATGGCATGACCTATATGACAAGGACTACTCCAGAGTGTCTTAGAACTTAAGCTGGATGTGGTGCTAATGCCTAAAATACATGTTCTTAGTGTGATCCTCCACCAATCCTAAGGACAAAAGTATTAACATTCCATATTACACAGCAGAAAGCTGTGGGATTTGTCTCAAAAGCCCACTAACCATGAACTCACCAAAGAGGAAGTTGGAGGACTAAAAATATGACGGCAGAAGTGTTATTTTAGGAGAGGAGTCTCTTTGGACGTGAAATTAGAACACTTAAATTCATATCAGGAAATAATCATGATTTGCTTATTTCCTTATATGCCTTGAAAATTTAGAAATACTGAAAAGTGTTGAAGAAGACCACAATGCCGATTTTCTATACAAGTTGTTAAGTATTGATTTTTCCCTTCTAATAGGACATGAAAGAATGAACATCTAATTCCCAAAGTAAAGACAGGGTAGGTTGGGCCTTCCATTATATTCTCTTTCGTTTTTTTTCTCCTCCTCCTCCTCCTTCTCCCCCCCTTTCTTCCCCTTCACTTCTCTCCTTCTTTCTTTCTTAAACCAGAAATTTAAAACAGCATTCCAATGTTCTGATTCTTAGGTCATATCTCTTACATGACAACGAACAGCCAGTATACAATGAGAAAAAACAGAGAAGGTCAAGGTAATATAGAAACTGGGTAATTTTCTTTTTTTTTTTTTTTTTTCCTGGGTAATTTTCTAATAACTATTAAATTAACTCTTTACTCTTTTGGGTCTGGATTAGGACTCATACATTTTCAATAACAAAAGATTGTGACAACAATAAGAATACCTGTGATAGTTTATAGTTTTCATAATTCTTCTGTTTTATAATTGAACAAAATTTCCTCAGATTAGCTAAATTCTAATCTTAAGATTATAAAAGATGTTCTGCTTTCTTTTTAATGTGAAGAGAAAAATATTTATTTAGGGTAGTATTATATTATTTTCTTTAGTTTTCTATATTTTGTTTGCTTATCTATTGTGCTGTCATTTACACAGAGTAAAATTCACACTTTTTAGACATAGAGTTCTATGAATTTTGACAAATTTGTGTGATTATGTAACCACCACCACAATCAAGATACAGACCATTTCTGTGACCCCCAACAGTATCCCCATGTTCCTTCACAGTCAACTCACTCACTCCACACTTTGGTCCTGGAAACCACCAACCTGTTAGTTGTCTCTCTAGTTTTCCTTTTTCTAGAATGTCATATAAAGGACTCAACCTGTACGTAGCCTTTTGGATCTATCCTCTTTCACTTAGCATGATGCTCTTCAGATTCATCCATGTTACTGCATGTATTACTAGTACCGTCCTTTTCACTGTTGAATAGTAACCTATTCTATAGTCCATGTGCAGTTGGTTTATGCAAGTACAAACTATATGTTTGTACAATTGGACTTCTGGGTTGTTTCCAAGTTTTGACAATTATAAATAAATTGTTCTAAACATTCATGTACAAGTTTTTGTGCAGACGTATGTCTTCATTTCTCTAGGGTAAATACCGAGGAATTTCATTGTAGAGTTGTATGGTAAGTGCATGTTTACCTTTATAAAAAAGACTACCGGGCGCCTGGGTGGCTCAGTTGGTTGAGCGACTGCCTTCGGCTCAGGTCATGATCCTGGAGTCCTGGGATCGAGTCCTGCATCGGGCTCCCTGCTTGGCAGGGAGTCTGCTTCTCCCTCTGACCCTCCTCCCTCTCATGCTCTCTGTATCTCATTCTCTCTGTCTCAAATAAATAAATAAATAAATAAATCTTAAAAAAAAAAACAAAAAACTACCAAACTGTTTCCAAAGTCAATGTACTATTTTGCATTCCCATCAGTGATGTATGAGTCTTTAGTGGTTCCATATCCTTATAAGCATTTGGTATTGCCAGTTTTTAGAAATATTTTTGTTGTTGCTGTTCAGCTTCTTTCATTCAGCATAATTATTCATCTAAGTTGTTGCATATATCAATAATCCATTCCTTTTTATTGCTAGTAGCATTCCATTGTGTGAATATCCTATAATTTGCTTATCTATTCACCTATTGATGGACATTTGTGTTGTTTGCAGTTTCTGGATATTATAAATAAGGCTCCTGGGGCTCCTGGGGCTCCTGGGTGGCTAGTTGGTTAAGCATCTGCCTTCGGCTCAGGTCATGATCCCGGGGTCCTGGGATCGAGCCCCGTGTTGGGCTCCCTGCTGAGCAGGGAGCCTGTTTCTTCCTTCTCCCTCTCCCTCTGCTGCTTCCCCTGCTTGTACTCACTTGCTCTCTCTCTCTCACTGTCAAATAAATAAATAAAATCTTTAAAAAAAGTTATAAATAAGGCTACTGTGAAGATTTGTGACAGTAGATTTTTTGTAGGTTACATTGAATTTTCTACATCTACGATTATGTCATCTATAATAACAAAAAGTACAGTTTTATTTTTTCCTTTCCGATATAGATATCCATTATTTCTTTTTCTTGCCTGATTGCCCTGGCTAGAACCTCTAGTACAATGTTGAATAGAAGTGGTGAGGATGGTGGGCACCTGGGTGGCTCATTCCATTAAGTGGCTGCCTTTGGCTCAGGTCATGATCACAGGGTCCTGGGATTGAGTGCCCCCTCCCCGTGTCGAGGGTGGGGTGCTGCTTCTCCCTCTCCCCTTCTTGTGCTCTCTTGCACGCGTGCTCTCTTTCTCTCAAATAAAGAAGATCTTAAAAAAAAAAGTTGTGAGAATGGACATCTCTCTTTTGCTCCTGATCTGAGAGGGGAAAGCATTCAGTCTTTTGCCATTAAGTATAATGATCATTGTAGGATCTTCACAGATTTTGTTTTTCATGTTGAGGAAGTTCCTTTTACTTCCTAGTTTTCTGAGAGATATTTATTAGGAATGGATGTTGGGTTTTGTCAAATGTTTTTCTGTCTTTTGAGATGATCATGCTTATTTTTTCCTGGTTTGTTAATATGGTGAATTTTATTAATTGATTTTCTTTTTTTTAAAAAAGATTTTATATATTTGTCAGAGAGAGAGAGAGAGAGCACCAGCAGAGGGGCTGGCTGGCAGAGGTAGAAGCAGGCTCCCTGCTGAACAAGGAGCCTGATGCAGGACTTGATCCCAGGACCCTTGATGATGACCTGAGCTGAAGGTGGACACTTAACTGAGCCACCCAGGCATCCCTATATTAATTGATTTTCAAATGGGAAACCAACCTTTGCATTCCTGGATAAAACCCAGTTGGTCATAATGTATTATTCCTTTTATATATTGTTGGATTTGATTTGCTAAATTCTGTTTAGAATTTTTCATCTATGTTTATGAGTGATATTGGTTTATAGTCTCTTCTAATGTCTTTTCCTGGTTTTGCGATAAGGGAATAACTGAGCTTCAAAAATGAGTTGGGAAATATTCCTATTCTCTTTTCAGTTTTCTGAAAGAGTTTGTGTAAAATTGGTATTTCTTTTTCTTAAATCTTTGATAGAATTCTCCAATAAAGCCGTCTTGGCCTGGAATTTTCTTTCTGAAAGGTTTTTAACTACAAATTTCATTTCTTTAATTGATATGGGGCTATTTAGTACTGATTTAGTAGCATTATGCAAATTCTGATATGTGGTGTGCTCATAAATATTTTCGAATTTCCTTTGTGGTTTCTTTTTTTGATCCATGATATATTCCGAAAAATGTGTTTCCAAATATTTGAAAATTTTCTAGAAATCTTTGTTATTGATTTCTAATTCATTCCATTGTGATCAGAGAACATACTTTGCATGACTTAAATCCTTTACATTTATTGAGACTTACGGCCTATCTTGGAAATTTTCCATATGTAATTTTAAAATAATACCCATTCTGCATGTGTCACTTGAGTATTCTATAAATGCTAATTAAATCACGGAATGTTCAAATCTGGAATATCCTTACTGATGGTCTGTCTTCTTCTTCTTCTTCTTCTTTTTTTAAAGATTTTATTTATTTATTTGACACACAGAAAGAGAGAGCACAAGCAGGGAAAGCAGCAGGCAGAGGGAGAGGGAGAAGCAGGCTCCCTGCCTAGCAGGGAGCCCAATGTGGAGCTCAATCCCAGGGTCCTGGGATCGTGACCTGAGCCGAAGGCAGACGCTTAACCAACTGAGCCACCCAGGTGCCCCTCTTTTCCTCTTCTATCAACTACTGAGAGAAGGGTACTGAAATCTCTAATTTATCTATTTTTCTTTGCAATTCTATTATCTTGCTATTTGTTTTCTACTTGTCTCATCTCTTCTTTATGCCTCTTTTCCTGCCTTCTTTTACATTAATTAAATATTTTTTGTGATTTCATATTATGTCCTTTGTTGGCTTATTAGCTATAACTTTTTATTATTTTAGTGGTTCCTTTAGGGCTTATAGTACACATCTTTAACTTTTCAGCCTGCCATCACGTGATATTACAATAGCACACCTCCCTTTCGACCCTCCTAGTTCTTACCTTCCATTTCTTCCCTTTTGACCTTATGTTTCTATTGTCATAAATTTTACTTACACTTTTGTTACAAACACCACAGTGCATGGTTATTATTTTTGTTTAAACAGTTAATTATCTTTTTAAGAGATTTAAATAATAAGAAAAAACTCTTATGTTTATCCATGTAATTATAATTTCTGATGCTCTTTGTTCCTCTGTGAAAATGTTCCGTCTGGCATCATTTTCCTTCTGACTTAAGGACTTCTTTTAGCATTCCTTGTAGTGCAGGTCTACCAGTGATGATTTCTTTCAGCTTTTATATATCTGAAAATAATTTTATTTTGCCTTCATTTCTGAAAATTATTTTTTACTTAGTTAGAATTCTAGGTTGATTTTTTTTTAGAATTTGTAGAATTTTTTAGAATTCATAGAAATCGAGGTTGACAGTTATTCCTTAAAGATGTTCCTTCACTGTTTTCTCACTTGCCTTGCTTCTAGAGAGATCTGCTATCACTCTTGTCTTTGTTTCTGTATATTTAATGTGACTTTTTTCTCTGTCTGCTTAAAAATCTTTTTTTCAAAAGATTTTATTTATTTATTTGAGAGAGAGAGAGCGAGAGAGAGATTGAGAGAACAAGTGGCGGGGAGGGGCAGGGGGCGAAGCAGACTCCCTGCGGAGCAGAGAGGGCTACATGGGACTTGATCCCCAGACCCCAGGATTATGACCTGAGCCAAAGGCAGATGCTTAACCGACTGAGCCACCCAGGCATCCAAAAATCTTTTTTTCTTAATCACAGGTTTTGAACAATTTGATTATAATGGGTCTTGGTGTGGTTTTATTAATGTTCCTTGTGCTTAGATTTTATTGAGCTTCTTGTATCTGAAATTTTATTTTTTATAAAATTTGGAAAAATTTTGACCCTTATTTCTTTACATACTCTTCTGTCCTCTTTGGGGACTCCAAATATACATATATTTTACTGGTGAAGTTGTCCCAAAGCTCAATGATGTCCTTTTTTTTTTCTCCAGAAAACAGAAACTCATTTTTTTGGTTAATAAATTATTTATTTATTTATTTTTTAAAGAGAGAGAGAGTGGGGTTGAGGGGCAGAGGGAGAAAGAGAATCTTAAGCAGGCTCCATGTCCAGAATGGAGCCTAACACGGGGCTCAATCTCACAACCCTGAGATCATGAACTGAGCTGAAATCAAGAGTTGGATGCTTAACTGACTGAGCCACCCAGGTGCCCTAAAAAATTATTTTTTGGAGCAGATTTAGACTCACTGGAAAATTGAATGGAAAGTACAGAGAGTTCTCATACATACCCTTTCCCCACACATGCACAACCTCCTCCACAACTGACATCCCACATCAGAGTGGTATATTTGTTACAGCTGATGAACCTACATTGATACATCATTATCCCTTCAAAGCCTACATTTACATTAGGGTTCACTCTTGCATAATACATTCTGTGGGTTTTGCTAAATCTATAACGACAGGTGTCCATAATTATAATATCATATGGAATAGTTTTACTGCCCATAATACATTTTATATAGGGAGCCACAGAGTGACACTTGAGCTTGTACTACTCTACCACTCCAACCTTACTATTGTTCTCCTCCTCATTCACTCTGACCCAGCCATACTGGCTTTTTTTTCAACTCCTTCAACACATCAAGCTCATTTTCTCCTCTCATCTTGTCCTTTGCACTTGCATTGACTTTACCTGGAAATCTTTTTTCTTTAATCTTCATATAATGGTTTCCTTGTATTTTTTTTTTATTTGAGACAGAGAGAATGAGAGACAGAGAACATGAGAGGGAGGAGGGTCAGAGGGAGAAGCAGACTCCCTGCCGAGCAGGGAGCCCGATGCGGGACTTGATCCCGGGACTCCAGGATCATGACCTGAGCCGAAGGCAGTCGCTTAACCAACTGAGCCACCCAGCCGCCCTTTAAAGATTTTATTTATTTTTTAGAGAGCGAGCGAGAGAGAAACAGCATGAGAGGGGCGAGGGTCAGAGGGAGAAGCAGGCTCCCCGCTGAGCCGGGAGCCCGATGTGGGACTCCATCCCAGGACTCTGGGATCATGACCTGAGCCGAAAGCAGACACTTAACCACCTGAGCCACCCAGGCGCCCGGTTTCCTTGTATTTCATAGAGACTCTTGTTATTTACCTCCCAATCACGTGCTAATCATATTACCCTGTTTTTAAAAAATCTTCATAGCACTTATTACTATCCAAAGTGATTTTGCTCATTTATTTATTTAATAATTTATTGTCTATTTCTCTTCCACCTCATTCTCTGAACCTATTAGAATGAAAAATGGGCCACACGCAGAAGAATGAACCTGGACCATTTCCTTACACCATACACAAAAATAGACTCAAAATGGATGAAAGACCTAAATGTGAGACAGGAATCCATCAAAATCCTAGAGAAGAACACAGGCAGCAACCTCTTCCTCCTCGGCCTCAACAACTTCTTGCTAGACCCATCTTCAAAGCAAGGGAAACAAAGGCAAAAATGAACTACTGGGACTTAATCAAGATAAAAAGCTTCTGCACAGCAAAAGGAAACAGTCAACAAAACCAAAAGACTACCCTGACAGAATGGGAGAAGATATTTGCAAATGACATATCAGATAAAGGGCTAGTATCCAAAATCTATAAAGCTTATCAAACTTGGCACCCAAAGAACAAGTAATCCAATTAAGAAACAGGCAGAAGACATGAACAGACATTTCTCCAAAGAAGACAAATGGCCAAGAGACACATGAAATATGCTCAATATCACTTGGCATCAGGGAAATACAAAACAAAACCACAATGAGATACCATCTCACAATGGTCAGAACAGCTAAAATTAACAAGATTTTGGCGAGGATGTGGAGAAAGGGGAACCCTCTTACACTGTTGGTGGGAATGAAAGCTGGTGCAGCCACTCTGGAAAACAATATGGAGGTTCCTCAAAAAGTAGAAAATAGAGTTACCCAAAACCCAGCAATTGTACTTCTAGGTATTTATCTTAAAGATACAAATGTAGTGATCCGAAGGGGCACCTGCACCCCAATGATTATAGCAGCAATGTCCACAAGAGCCAAACTATGGAAAAAGCCCAGATCCAACAGATAAATGGATAAAGAAGATGTGGAATACTACTCAGCTATCAAAAAAATGAAATCTTGCCATTTGCAATGACATGGATGGAACTAGAGGGTATTATGCTAAGTGAAATAAGTCAATCAGAGAAAGACAATTATCATATGATCTCACTAATATGTGGAATTTAATAAATAAAACAGAGGATCATAGAGGAAGAGAGGAAAAGATAAAACAAGACAAAATCAGAGAGGGGGACAAACCATAAGATACTCTTAATCATAGGAAATAAACTGAGGGTTGCTGGAAGGAGATGGGTGGGGGATGGGGTAACTGGGTGATGGACATTGGGGGGCACATGATATAATGAGCACTGGGTATCATATAAGACTGAAATACCTCTGAAACTAATAATACATTATTAGTTAATTAATTGAATTTAAATTTAAAAAAGAATTAAAAGAAAGAGTGAAAAACGGGATCTTGTTTACTGTACATAAAAACTTGCCTGGTGAAAAAACAAACAGCAACACACACACACGCACACACACACACACACACTTGCCTGGTCACATAGTAGTTAGGAATATGAAAAGTAAATGAATGATGATTATATTTGCCTGAAAATCAGTAATCTTTCTTAATAAAAGGAATTATATCTACACTGAACCCCTGTACATATATTTGCTTTCTTTTTTTATCTGACTAATGGAAGGCAGGAAGTGGGATGGGCAGTGTGTGTGTGTGTAAGTAAAATAAACCTTATCTGCTCGGCTCCAAATGGCTTTGGGAGGTGGCTCTCCAGTGACGGGAATCTCAAGACGAAGCTTGCTTCCTGCAATTACTGTCACTGTATTGTCAGCATCAAGACCATCCAGGATGATCTTAGGAGGATCTAGAATATTAAACATGGCCTTTGTTATCAGACAATCATTTCCATGTGAATATCTGGGCTAGTATTTTGCTAGTGCTAAATATTGGTAGTAACCAACATTTTATCTGGCCAAAAAGAATATAGGAGAAGTCAAAGTAGTTGGTGCCTGGCACCTTGCAAAACAACTTCACTATAAGACTTCTTAATAATCAACTATTATGATTAATGACATACCAATTCATGTGCTTTTTCTTTAAATATCACAGTTTTGAATGTGTTATATTTCCAAGATAAGCAAACAACAACAACAACAAAGCAAGAGCACAAAACTCTGCAATGATTCATCTACTCACCAATAACATGAACTTTGGCAGGCAAAGTAATAGAGTAAGCATCTGGTGCAAATACATAATCACCTTCATCCTCAACGACAGCATTGGCTATCACTAACTTGTGGATTCTAAGGAAACAAGAAAAACATGTCTAAGAATTTACAAAGATTTAGATTGTTTATGGCCCAAGTGAAGAAACACCCGGCCTTTATCTGATTAACTTATTTAGTGCCAGCTGGAGAGAAAGACAGATCAGGAAACAGAAAGAATATGAATGTGAAGGCTTAATTATCCTATTTATTGACCTACACTAAATATTCATTTTGGAGTATATGGAATTATCTGTTCAAATACAGCTTGCTTATTATGCATGCAAGAGTCTATTATTCCTTTCTCATCATATAGCTTTAAAAAAAACCTAAAATATAACATCTCACTAGTGCCATACTTTAAGATTTAAGAAATTACCAAGAATAATCTTGACTTTGGCTTTATATGCCAAATCTAAAAGCAGTAGTTCTTAACTTTGTGGGGGTCAGTGAATATCTGATAGACACCATGGATCCTCTCTCTAGAGAAAAGTGTGTATTTTTCTATACACAGAACTTGCTTACAGCTTCAGAGATTTATGGGGCCCCCTGAAGTTCATTCATGATCTCCTAGGATCCACAGATCCAAGGTTAAGAACTCTTGCCTTAGATCTTTGCTAGATTCTAAGGTATTATGTCCACCCAAAAAATTGTGGGAGGTCACATGACACATATTAGTTAGGGACTGTTAAACCATTTTGATTCATTCCTTAACTAGGATTCAATATCAGTCCTTTAACCTCATGTTTAGATGGAAAGAATCAGTTGATGGCTTTTGAATAGACAAAGTACCATGCCATGAGGTACAGATAAAGGATCACTGGTAGGACAGGATTTAGAACAGAGAAATCCTATGTTCTTGCTATTTGGAAGCAAAGAACCAGACACAGATCCTCTCTTTATGACTACTCTCCAACACTCCTCACCAAATATGTAATTTAGGAAGTGGAGAAAGTGGATATGGGGACCAGCCCTCCCTTATGGGCCACCTAACTTGCTTACCTTCCCTTGTGAACAATCTTTAGATGGTCACTTTCCTGAATAGGTAGGCCATTTTTAGTCCATTTTCCTGATAGGTTTTCAGAGATTTCACACTTCAAGTAGATTTCTTTTCCAAGATGTACAATTTGATCAGTCAGAGGTGTCAAAATCTTCAGAGGTTTCACTAGAGAAAAATAAATAATTATAGGTGCCAAACTCAAACTCCAGACAGGCCAAGATGGTATCTTGTTTTGAAAATGAGAATTTGTTCCAGTGCAATTGATATGTTGGGGACAACTGGAACATAACACAGATTTTGTGTTTGATGATGCATAGTTTTATTCATGAAAAAGAGAAAATGGCACCCAGCTGACTGAGCCAGGTAGGACTGCACAAAATGCACACACACACATGCACGCACACACACACATCAAACATCTACCAGCTACCTGAATTCACCCACGTGGTATGAGCCACACTCATGCACATCTAAGATTACCACTGTCCATTCAATTTCAAATAACCTTTTTCTATCACTTCACGGTGGCTCACTAGCTGCAACACTTCCCACACCACTTACACAAGCAAATTCCAGGTCTCATTTAACATAAAGTGCCATATTTATTAACTATTTGACCTGTGTAAAACTGTGATAGTGGTTCTTTTTTATTAGGTTCTTATTGTTTTTTTTAATGTGTGGCTGACAGAATTTTTGAGTGTTGTGCCCATAACCTCACTTTCCCCATTAATCTTGTGGTTTTATTGCTTGACTTTGTATAGCACAGTGATTTTAGAAATGCATATATTGCATTATAGCAGAACTGACTGTAATTGCTTTAAATGAATACAAATATAAAGTAAGGATCTGCCTATGGTTGAAACACTTTTTTGATATTAAACTAAAATGGCCGCAGTTCTGTGAAGCATAAGGAGTGTAACTAAGATAACCTCTGAATAATTCAGTGATCCTATGGATCACAATTGGACTAAGAAAGAAGTAAGGGAGCAAGACTTCTGCTCTGCATGTATTACCAAACTTCCTGTGAGATTTGCTATTTTAATTTTCATGGCTAACTGGAAGAGACAGACTCTGCTGTTGAGGACTGACTACTATTCAGGGGGCATTTGGAGAAGTACATAAATTCTCTTATGCCTCTGGATCCTGGTAGCAAATGAATTCTTACAATGTCCTCATTTGAGCCTCCTTGGTTTGACCAACTTCCTTCACACTCCAAATGTAATTGCAGAATGTTGAATGTTTATTTAATGAACAGATAGCAAATTCACCCCTGGGTTATGCAAACATCAGGATTTTATATCCTATCTAAGTATTTACCATCTATTTATGTGGCTGTGGGATTAAAGTATTTCTTGACTATTTGGATAACTTCTCTGACAGGTGATTTTTATACTCCCCAATACTGTGTTTTACTATTAAATTGAGTAGTCGGTTTCTATCTCAGAGACCCTGACTGATACGACATAGACACTTAGTTAGAATGGAAACCAATTTTACATATTTAAAAATGCCACAAGTAGAAATCAAATAGATTGAAACTAAAACTGAATTAACAAATGCAACATCAATAGTTAGCCAACTTGGAAGACACCCAAGGAAATCTTACTTACAGTCGACATTAAGCTTAGCAGACGACTGTCCTCCCGTTGTCATTACAGAATATTCGGCACCATCAGCCTTCGTTGCTTCATCTATGATCAAAATATGTTTTTTGCCCTCAATTTTAATTCGGTATCTTGATTTTGGACCAGGGATAATCTCTTCACCATTCTTAAACCTGAGTTAAAATAGATTATAAAATAGATTATAAAAAGAGTTTTATAAAAGACCCTTCAGAAGATGGACATTATTGGTCTTGTTTTTTTGTTATATCCTGGAATCTAGGAACTATTTGTTGAATTAAAGAACATATGGATCATAATATCAAATGGATTAGTAATGTAACAAGTATTGTCTGAAAAATTACATAAGAAGAACACATAAGCCCCTTCTTCCCATTCAAGATCAATCCGATGAAGATGCTAAGAGCGGATATTACCTCTTGACCCACACTAGTAAGAATAGCATCATTTAATATGTTCTAAAGTTAGCTATGATTCTAGATTAGAATGAACATTCTACTCTGTACCAATTACCACAGATATATGCTGTGTAATTTACTATACTTCTCAACAAAGCATTTCATTTTAGGATTCTGAATCTCTTAGCTTTAATTTTGAGGTTACTCACATAGAACTTGAGAAAACACTCCCTATCCAGGCCAAAAAAAAAAAAAAGCTTTTATTTTTTAAAGTAATTGGTGATTCTTAGTCTAAAATATTTTCCTGTGGTACTATAACAATAAGGTAACTGGGGATTAAATGAAAAATATATATGTAAGTAAGTTGCCAGCGTGGCATAGTGAGAGTAAGCAGGTGTAGAAGTTAAGAACATCCACAGGATTTGGAGTCTAACAGACCTGGGCAACTGTAGGTCACCCATTTCTTAGTAAGTGCCTACTTCCCTACATTTACCAATTTAGATTTCTGGGTTGATTTCTAGTTTCATAGGTGAAAAAACCCCCAGTATCTTCACAGTTTTAGTTACCATTTCTACTAACATGAACAAGGTTGCTATTCTTTTTTAATATGTGTAAAAGCCATTTCCTGTTCTCCAATCTATGAAGGCACATTTTTTTTAATCTATTAAAAATGGACAGACCTCAGGAAAGCTATTTACCATTTCACATTGGCATCGTCTTCAGACACTTCACATTCTAATTGCACTCTTTCCCCACAGTAAGCATTCGTATCTTCCAGCTGTTTGGTTACTATAACTGGAGGCTCTAGTGTGAAAAAAGGGAGAATCAGAATCATTAAATGTCCAAAACCTGCTCACGACCACAGATTTGTTCACAGACAAAAGACCAACAGCAAGGAGGTATTATCTACCATAGGGCTATGGTTAGATGGTGGTAGATAGTAGGTGGGTTTTTTTACACCTTTTTTGGCAAAATAGATAGCTAGTAACCTTGTGTAGGTTTTCCCAATTTTCTCAGAACTCTTCAAATCAAATAAATTACTGTTCTGGAGAGCAGACAAAACATGTATCAATATCCTTCTTTTGGCAAATGAGAAACCATGTAGTATACTTTTCTGATGAAGGAGAATCTGTAACAGTATGATTCTTTGATTCTGGTTCTAGACGGATGATAAAGATTGCAGAGCTGTCTGTATTCAGAGGGCTCATGGACACCCTCTGGCTCTTTCATAATGTTTTAGTCAATGATCATCTTCAGCACCCTCAGTGTGAACCATTGATACCCTTTTATTAATGAAGCTGGTTTCAAGAGAAATCTATGATCAGCTGAATATGTGAAATGAGGACTATCCAGTAGAGTTTGTTGGGTTTCAGAAACTATAACCAGAATAATTATATACTGCTTGCTTGAGTCAAAAGCATGTGGCATTTTGACTCACCTGGTTTTTTTCTCCCCTCAGCTTTTCTAGTCTTCAACAAACTTGATGATTAATTAGGATATACAATAACTGCCAGTGTAGAGGAGCACCCATGCAGAGCCAATCTAACATCCAGGCTAACTCATTTCTAGAGGTACTATTACCTCTGCTCTAGAGCTCAAGAGCTCAACCTGTCATGTTCATTTTATTACCCCTGGGAGGAAGAGTGCTCAAGGCTATTGAAGACTACAGTAAGAGATTTCACCTTACCTCTCACAAAGAGCTCGGTGGAACATTTCTCATCACCAGCTGTCACATAATACTCTGAATCATCCGTCAGCCCACAATTATTGATAAACATGATTCTTTCACATCCTTTATGTTCAAAGATGTATCTGTTTTAAATAGGAGGGAGATAGCAGTCTGTGAACTTGATTTTATTCTTTGCTTTATTACCAGCATATCTGGCTTATAATTCAGTAATGTTTGAAAGTCAGGGATATCATTTTTTTTTTAAAGATTTTTTTTTTTTTGAGACAGAGAGAACGAGAGAGAGAGAGCACATGAGAGGGGGGAGGGTCAGAGGGAGAAGCAGTTTCCCTGCTGAGCAGGGAGCCCGATGCGGGACTCGATCCAGGGACTCCAGGATCATGACCTGAGCCGAAGGCAGTCGCTCAACCAACTGAGCCACCCAGGCGCCCCAGGGATATCATTTTGATCTGCAATTTATGTAGCACACCTTATGTAGTTTACTTAACACAAAACATGAGGCCAATTGTTATCTTTCTAAGGCATAATGTAATACATATGCATATTTACACATAATATGTAATTTCTGTATTTTTATAGAAGGTTTTCATTTCATCTATAAATTAGTACTCATATATTTGCTATTTAATTTTTTAACCCATTGTTGGGAAATGGGGTTGGCTGAGATTGTCAGAGAGATTTAGAACTCTGTACATTTTTTTAAATGACCAGTTCATCTAGTTTATAGGTAGACAGAGACTCAGACTTACTCATTGATTCATTGATTCCACTCATTGCCTAGTGCAGTGTCACAACAGATTTTGTTAGGTGAATAAGTGATTATACGGTTTAAGCAATAATATGAACTTAATCACTAATATAGGCAGTAATTTTATAGAATGTGATGGTCTTTTAAATGAGCTTAAGAACTAGTGTTATCGTATCACAGTAACCACCTACTAAAAAAGAACTTGAGCATTTGGACACAAAAAACTAAAAGCCAGGAATATCACAAAATTTAATTGTCTGTGATCTGGATTATGGATGAGTATATTAGGGCATTAAAACAGACTAATGAAAAGAATTCTCATTTGGAAAATTCTCAAATTGAAGACTTTGAGAATAAAGCATTACACAACATTTTCTAGATAAAGATAACTGATGAAAATTGTTTTTGGTAAATTCAAGCCACTTTCAAGAGATTTTTATCAGACTAAACATTATCAGCACAAAGTCACTCTGTAGGCATGGCCCCATTAAGAAATTGGAAACCACATAATTGTACTCCAGAAGCGACAGATTTTCAGGATTAAATTCTTTTATAAATGTGCATGTGACTCCTGTTAACTTAAAAAAATATACTGGAGTTGAAAATCTCTCAGGCTGAGAAGGATCTCTGTAAAGTAGTTTCATAATAGACTAGTGATACCATCAGACATCAGGGATTAGTCTACTTCCTTCATTTGAGAGAGGGCCAAAACATAAAACACAGGCTTTAGATGCTCTTCCAGAAAAACAAAAGTTCTCTGATTATAAGATGTTATTTCCAGTTGGTATACCAAATATGTATTTCAAAATTTTATTTTAAAAATTGGGAGAAGTTTGACAATGCTCTGAAATAATCACATATGACCTATATTGACACAAAACTGGAACTGGAATCACTCAAAAATGGTTTGTATGGAATTAAAACATAAAACAAGGTTTTATTTATATAGCATTATAATTTTAATGGTTCCAAAATATATGAAAAGTTTTTACTCTCCCTCCATGTGATTTTGCATTAAAAAGATAATAACTAAAATGTATTTTTATTCACAGGAAATTGAGTCAAACTATTGTCAGATTTATATAGCTATCACTGATTATTTGCAAAGCCCACTTACTTTGTACCGGGTCGAATTTCTTGACCATTTTTATACCATTTCACCTCCAACTTTGGGTCTGCCAGTTCCACAGCAAACCTTACTCTGCCTCCTTTATCAACCTGATATGCAGGATCAAGAATTTTTGCAAAAGCTGGTAGAGAAAAAAAGCAAAAACTATGTCAATATGTGCATACATATGCTATGAACTTAGTCAATGTATGTATAAGAACCTAAAACTAAATGAAAAATTGAGACTTGAAGTAGAAACAAAATAGGAATCTTCCAAATTATCCTCTATATTTTAGAATTCTGTGTTGATTTATATATGATAAGATGCTTTAAAATTTGAAAAGGATCCACATGTTTTTGAAAGAAACATAAGAATTATTGAAGAACAAAGAAACTAAGGGTTGCTGGAGGGGAGGTGGGTGGGGAAATGGGGTAACTGGGTGATGGGCATTAAGGAGGGCATGTGATGTGATGAGCACTGGGTGTTATATGCAACGGATGAATTACTAAACTCTACATTTGAAACTAATGATGTACTATAGTTGGTTAATTGAATTTAAGTTTAAAAATGGAAAAAAGAAAAGAGAAAAGAATTATTGAAGAGCCTTTAAAAGTGACTGTCCTAATTCTTCAGGAAATTATAAAGCCTCCAAATGAAACTGAACTTGAAGAACATGCCTATTTTTCTAGTATGATTACTATCAGGATTATTGGCATTATCTTTGTACTTCTTGTATGTCACAGATAGTTTTTTATCACAGAGTTTATGAGATACATTCAATGACTCATAAGATTAAATTGAATGCCTTTGACTAATTGAAATAGTGGGTTTATCAAAGTTTTTGTACTGTGGAAACTTGCCCAAATAATGACACATTTAAAACACTCCTTACCTATATATGGTTAGGAACTCAGGATTTCAAAACATTTTAAATAACAGAGAACATAGTAGTTTAAAAAAAAATATTGTCTTTGAAAGGTCCTAAGCAGATGTTAACGTCTTTTCTTAATTTAATAATCTTTCCCTGATTTTAATTATAATACTCATTTAGACAGTTTGGAAAATACATACAAGTATGGAATGCCTCATGGAATTTTTATGCTTGCATTTCCATCATTCCAATTTTGTTATACTATTGCTTAAATAAGCTCACTTCTTCCTATTTTAACATGATAAACACTAACTTTAAAAAAGCTATCTATCAGGATGTCTGGGTGGCTCAGTCTGTTAAGGGTCTGCCTTCGGCACAGGTCATGATCCCAGGGTCCTGAAATTGAGCCCCGCATCCGGCTCCCTGCTCCGCAGGAAGCCTGCTTCTCCCTCTCCCACTCCCCTTGCTTATGTTCCCTCTCTCGCTGTGTCTCTCTCCGTCAAATAAATAAATAAAATCTTTTTTAAAAAAAGTTATCTATCATATACCTCAAGACATCAATTCAGAGCTAAGCGATAAGAATTAGACAGGCCAGTGCGGGGAAAAGAGATGTCAGCTTGGCATCCACATGTTTGTGACTCTACCATCTCAGACACCTCTCAAGAATAAAACTTCTAAAAGCTTTGAAGTTTGGAAATAGTGGGAATGGCTGAGTTTTGTAAACACAGCATAAACAAAGCACTTCTATATTTCTCTGGGTCCAATTGCTCAACAAGTTTACAGTGAGGTTTAGAAATAAAGGGCAGATTTTTTAAAAGAGGTGGTGAGAGACTTTAAATTCTATTTGGATACCCAGGTTGGGCGCCTAAATAAATAAATAAATAAATTCTATTTGGACCTTAACAAACAATAAACAATAATAGGATTGATAGGGTACCTTGATGTGTCACAAAACGGATAACTGATGATGACCAAGTACAGGAAATTTTGAAGAGCTTATGATCAATTTAAAATGTATTTTTTTAAATTTAAATTGCAACATCTCAAAGCATTTTTTTAAAACATATTTAAAACCACAACAAAATGCAGTCACTTCAGATCCCTATGCAGAACAGCATAGCTGTTTTACAAAATATTCTGATAACTGCACTGGGTGTGAGAAGTGAATTCCGCACTCCCCATTAAATGAATTATATGAAGAATATGATGGGTATGGTAAAACAAAGAAACATCGAATCTACTCTGCCTAAGCAAGAATCAAGAATTTGAGAGGGAGGGAGATGTGGAGGCTGGAGAAAGGGGCCACTGAGAAATTCCCAGTGACAGCGAAGGTATTTGATGTTCCATTACGTGTTCTATGTGTTACTTGCAAAGTAAATCTCCATTACCTTAAACCTTCACTAGCTGTCGACTACCCTCATAGCTACTGATGTGCAGAGCAGCGAACTACTCCTGAAGCCAAAGGTAAGGAAGAGAAGCTTAGCGCCTGCAAATTTCCATCCCGTCCATTCCCACCCCAAACCCAGCCAGAGATATGAAGATGTGGTCCGCAGAGGAGGCGGCCCCCGCAGCCGCGCCCCCCCCCCGGGGGGGGCTCACCTGCGCTCTTCTTCTCCACCCTCCGCATGCGCTTGAGCCGTTTGAGCATGCCACGCAGGTCGGTGATTCCGTACTGGAAGGCGATTTTCTCATACTCGTTGGGGTTCGCATTCCTCAGCAGCTCCCACACGTCTACCTCAGGTTCTTCCTCCTGCTGCTTCACCTCCCTAACCCGGGAAAACCATTTCCTAGTTTAGTAGCCGCCCACCGGCCCTTAAGGACAATGAAGGTCGGAGTATGGTACGGATTTCTCGGTTCAGTGTTAAAAGCCCTGTTTTTAAAGCCTGAGTACTTAAAAGCCCACAGTCTCAAGGAAACTTCCAGGCAGTTAAAGATCAGATGTCGCACTTATATTAGCACTCTCGTTTTCCTGGTTAAAAATAGAATATTAGGAAGAGAGAAAGATAACAGAAAATATTCTGAATATGTTTTTATTTATTTTCACTCAAAAGTTTAAAAAGATAAGGTGAGATTTTGAGGAATTTAAGATCGGTTGTCATCTAGGATATGGATACTGAAATAATTTCGAAAAGTGGGACGAGAATGAGAAGATTTAAATACTGGTTTATGAAAGAAAAACGATCTCTTTCTACCTTCATTATTGTTATATGAAGACAGTACGAATAAGTATTTCAAATCTTAGGGTTTTGCAAATAGCATTTTCCCTACCATATTAGTAAACGTGCACACCAATCATATTTTGCTGTTTTTTATGCAAAAATTTTTTTGAAACTGCAGTAGGTTTTTTTATTTTGTTTTAAATATGATTTTTGTTGCCACATTCACTTTTTAAAAGATTTTTTTTTTCTAAATTGGCAGGGGAAAAGGAAAATGAAGCAAAAAATTCGTTCATATTTCATCTTAAAGCACTATCTTGAACTTTTCTGAAAGCAGGTTGGGTATGAATTATAAAAATATAAATGTTAAACTGTAAAGCAAATGGCTAAGTTCCAATGAACAAGGGAAAAGTAACTTCTTAGTGTAATTATCAAAATTATGACCCCAAATTTTGATCACTGACTAAAGAACATACAGAAAATATAAAGAACATATAGGAATAGGAAAATATAAGATTTAAAATACACTTGTCTATCCTTATTTTAAAACTAATAAATGAAAGAAAAACTCAAGAATAAACAAACACTCTTTAGGGAAAGAGCCCTACTGTAAATGCAAAATGTAATTTAAATTGATTTCCTTTGTTGGCTAAATAGTCCTGATTTTTTTTTTTTAAGATTTAGTTGACTGTTTTTATCATGTTAATTTGGAAATGTTATAGTGACTACTTATTGTGAATAATGCTGGTTTGGATATGATTTTCCAGGAAAACTGGTCAACACATCTTAAACACCAGTGTGAAAACAGATTCATGCTATCATGTTAGCAAAATTACACCTGTTTCTGCATTTCTTTAAGGAAATACCAGATTGTAATCATAGGAAAGGGGAGGAGAATATAAATATTAACATAGAATTTAGGGTGGAGTTAGGCAAGGATGACTTCTGAATATCTAATTTACACTGTCATGTAAGTCTTTTTGCCCAGTGGAGGAGGATGCTGAGGCAAATCTCCTGGAAAAATGGAAGGAAGTGAGAGGTCACTGGTCCACTAGTAACCTTTATGGGAAGGACTGGGTTTCTTAATCTTATCAAACTCGAGAAACATGCATTATCTTCATATGTCACTGAAATAATAACTACACCCTCTTTCTCTCTTCCTAATATTCTATTTTTAACCAGGAAAACGAGAGTGCTAATATAAGCACCTACATCTGATTTTTAACTGCCTGGAAGTTTCCTTGAGACTGTGGACTTTTAAGTACTCAGGCTTTAAAAACAGGGCTTTTAACACTGAACCGAGAAATCCATACCATACTCTCACCATTAGAGAAATGTAACTCTTAAAACTCAAGACACAGGGCACCTGGATGTCTCAGTAGAGCATAGGACCATTAATCTCAGTGTCATGAGTTTGAGCCCCACGTTCGGTGTGGAGCCCACTTAAAAATAAATAATTAATTAATTTTTAAAAACTCGAGAAACATGCATTATCTTCATATGTCACTGAAATAATAACTACACCCTCTATTAACACAGGTAAATTGAGAAGTTTAAGAAAATTGTCCTGAATTTGGCATATTGGTAATAACTTGCCAGATCTAATAGGTCTACTGCCTGAAAGCAGTCTAAATTTCAAATACATCCTTTAAATATTTTGTAGGAAGTCTTGGAGAATTGCAATTAAAATGTGTCTGTGTGTACCTATATATAGTCTCTGTAGATGTTTCTTCAACCACTTTATCAATGCTCTATTTTTGTCATATTCCAATCTAAATATAGTTCCCAAACTGTAAAAATATGCCATATTACCTCGTGTTAAATTTGTATTTTAACCAAGAAGAATTATGTACACATTTCAACCATCCTCCTGACACTGGTAAAAGGATTCAAAGATACCAAACTAGATTAAAATAGATAGCAAGAAGCACAAGTCAAACACTGAGACATACCTGGATCCATGAGGTGAATATTTATAAAGGGAAGCCAATATAAAGATCATCATTTTCAGTGTGATTTCTTAAGTCAGTTTTATTGGCAGATTCATAAAACTGATCATCCTCACCATTTTTTTTCATTAAAACATCAAAATACACTTCACTCTACCATGTTCTTAATCTTATCAAACTTCGAATATACATACCAGTGACTGCTTGCTTATTCCTTCTCTTTCTCTCCATTACTTAATTCAATTCCAAATTGCAAGAAGTATTCATTATTTTTTACTAGAATGTGCGGTCAAGGGTCCCACCTGTAGCATTACCTTAACTCATCCAGAACATATCTTTACTTACCATGGTGGCTGCACATGGCCCTATCTGCATGGTTATGTTAAATTACAGTAGGGAAAAAATTCAAATTCTGTAGGCACCACTGATGCCTTTTCAAGCATTGGGATAGACCTATATAACATTCACAGTACTTTCATCTACATCAAAATTTCTATAACTTGATGGTCCTAGTAAAGTACAAAGCAATTATAGAAATTTTACATAGAATAAAACTTCCAAGTATATATATATATATGTCAAATCCCATAACAAGATACTGCCTAATAGATTTAATCTGATTTAGTTAATGTCTATTTGAAATACTCTGGCTTTGTTCAGGTCAGGGAGATCTTTTGTTGTAGAGAAATGTTGGTTGTAAAGATTTTGGTTGTAGGGATTTTGCCACACACTCTTGGAGGAGTAGAAATGGTGTCATTACCACAATGAAAACACATGCAATTCACAAATTAGTAGGGAAACACAATGATTGCTAAAGTTATACTGGTAGATTAGTATAGTATATTAAATGAATATAGTCTTTTGCTAACAACGATTTAATTATGAGTCAAAATCATAATTAAGGGATGTAAAGAAAATGAGAACTGGAGACCTGTTGGCTGCCCATTTTTTTGCCCATTTTTTTTCTAATAATTTTTTCTTTATTCATTTTGATCATTCATTAGATTTCTTTTACTCAGCAAACTACTGGTAATCTGTTCTTTTTTCTTTCTTTTTTCCTTCTTAATCAAAGCATGGGGTTTAATGATTGTGTCACATCTTTATTGATTCGTGTGTGTGTGCGTGTGTGTGTATTATTATGTCTTTTTATGAATATAGGCTCTTCAAGGGAAGTGTCACATTTTTGGTGGGAGTGAATATTTGACACCTGCCATGAGCCAGCCTCTTACATAACTGATTTAACTAGTTTTTGTTCTCCACATTTATAGATGTGGAAAACAATATCAGAGAGGACGTGTAATTTGACCAAAGTTATCCGGTTAGTAACTATGAGAGTTGAGACCTACATCCATGTTTTTACCACTACCTTTTTCATCCCACAAATGTGTATCCAGGCACAAAGAAAGCATTTAGTGTTTTCCTGGTTGAGTAAATGATTGCAGGAGGAAAAAAATGTTCTCTTCTCAAAGTGTCAGTTATGTTATAAACCGAATCACCAACTTCCAAGGCAGATTCAGAGTGGTATTTCTTATGTGGAGTCACAGGAAATGAGCTGACTCAGAGAGAAACTTGGATTTAGGTCCCTGCCCTGTCTCTAATTCGTGTGTGTGTGACTCGGGGTAAGTCACCTGACTTCTCTGGTCTTTGGTTTCTCATCTGTAGAATGTTCTCACTGAGGGTCACTTCATAAACTATTGCTTTAAATAAATTTGGGAACTTAATAAATATTATTGAGACTAATGATTATTTGAAGTATCCAAAGAGTGAAAGATGTGTTTGATACTGCCAAGTTCTCTTGATTGGCTAATAGGCATTGATAATTCATAAACTGCACCTGTTAATATTTCTATTCTCAACCTAAATATTTAGAGCTGGGGGAATTTTTTATTCGTAGGGACTTGGATAAAGCCATCCAACTAAACTGAGAATGAACACAAGTCCAGTTTATTACTACTTGTAATTTGTTGTGAAGCATATTTATACTTAATGTTTCTTTCGTAACCATGGAAAGCACTAAAAGTAATAAAAAGTGAACCTGAAAAGCTAAATGAAAACTAATATCAATATTATATATTATTATTTTAGAATCATAGTTTTATTATTTATTCACAAATTTGGTATTTAAATAAAATCCCAGCAAAAATCAAGTTCTTTTTGTTGCACTATAGTAAATATCTGGATATGTATAGCTTTATATATAACACATATATATATTATATGATTATATATATGCATATACGGGCAGAAATCCTATAAGATGGTTATGTACTGAATATCCATAATGAAATCTATAAATTTTATTGTAAGAGAACAATGTTAAGGGAGTGTGAGTGATAATACTAAATATTTATTTCCATTTTACTACTATATTTTATCTCTTCTAAAATGCATATTTTTTGACATTTTAAACATCTTAAATAAGGATGTATCTTCTAATGAATAGTGTGTCATAATAAACTCTCTGGAGCAATTTTTTTCATTGCTTAGTGATTTATGAAATACAGATATATATTCAAATGAATTGTGTCTTAGATTTGATGTAATACAGTTAATCATAAATACTATTTTAAAGTTGATCTGCCATACACACACACACACACAAACACATATACGCCTGCAGAGACTTTTACCAAAATTGTGAAATTGATTTTTTGGTAAAATATCAAGGCAGGACAATAGAGGCTTTATTTATTTGATCATGACAAGGAATCATGATTGAAATGATAGAAATCATCGAGAAATCAGAGACTCCTAGGTATTTAGGTCTTCTGCTTCAGTTTTCAGATCTCCTCATCCCCAACTAAGAAAATATATGAAGACTCATGAAAAATTTTAAAAAGAAGGTTAAAAAGCATCAGCTAAAATCTTTAGCAGATTAGTATGTAGTGATTTCTCGGTCTCTTTCTTAGTTGACTCTGTGTTATATTCTATAAGCGAAACACATTTTAAGAAAGGAGAAATTCTTCCAAAAACATCCATTTAAACTGACTTCTCTGAGTGGGTGTCTAAAAGATTTCCAGGCCACAGAGCCTCACTCCATTGCTCGGTTCTCACCTACGTTTCAGGAGACCACTAAAGTCAAGTTCCCCTGCATCGTCTTGACCATCGCCACTGTCATTAACAAAAGAAAAGCAAATCTGGGTTTAATGCTGAGACATATACACAAGAGTTTCCCCCACACACTCTGCATATAACATATATGCAATTTTGTACTGGCACGCAAGTCATGGGACTAAATCAACACAAACTATTTCTTTTCACACAAGTGACATTTTAAGTTTTGGAGTATGTACTTGTGGAAAAGTAAATGTGAGGAGCTTGTGTTACTCTACGATTTCAGAAGACACATTTTTGTAGATTGCATATATAAAACTGCTTGGATTTGTGTTAAAACAGAGTAACACAAATGCACTTAAGCCAAGCAACACAAAGTACTTTGTTTTTCCAAGTTGGGGGCTCTAGAAACCTACCTATGTAAAAAGCAAAGGACTTTTGCTGATCTCTGTTATTCAGGTCAGAGATTGGCTTGGAGGACGAAGTATACCAGTGTCAAATATATAAGTACAAAGCTTATATTCAAAGGTAACTTCTTTGTGTCCATCAGTAGTTGAATCAGATAATGTGATACCAACATAACATAAAAATGGAGCTAGTGCAGAGCTTTTTAAAAGATGCATTCCTGCCTGTTTTGAAGGGATTTCATTACAAGCTCTTCATTCTCGTGTTAATATTTATACCTTTTAAAATGTATTTTTCAAAAATTTGTCTTTGAATTATTGATGAGCCCTTTACTGGGAGTACTTTCCTATTGAGAAATGCATCTTAAATTAGGCATGTAGCCACCTTCATGATTTCATATAAACTCTAAATAGAAGCTATGGAGCTGACATTTCAATGGCACTACATGTTTACTTACATGTTTAATTTTGTTTCCTGCTCTTTACAAATGTTAGTTATGGTTTCTAAGAAAAGAGTCTGCGGGTTTAAAAACAGTGTGTATAACACGTAAGTTATAAGAATTAAACTCGGGCGCCTGGGTGGCTCAGTTGGTTAAGCGACTGCCTTCGGCTCAGGTCATGATCCTGGAGTCCCTGGATCGAGTCCTGCATCGGGCTCCCTGCTTGGCAGGGAGCCTGCTTCTGCCTCTGACCCTCCCCCCTCTCATGTGCTCTCTCTCTCTCATTCTCTCTGTCTCAAATAAATAAATAAAATCTTTAAAAAAAAAAAAAGAATTAAACTCAAATAATGTGTTTTCAAAATTTCTTTAATAGCAGGTATTTAGAGAAGACCTTTTGAAGTAAACCCATTTCTATTCTTTTAAAGCACAAAACTTAGTAGATTACATCTCCCTCTCTTAGAATATGCTTGTACATTGGATGAGCATACTTTTGGACCCTTTGTATTTGCTGAACATGGGGTGAAGGGAAGGTGGAAGGAAAGTTATAGGAATTAAGGTTATGACTTACAAAAATCAATTGATTGATCAGGTAATATTACATATATTTTTAAGCAATTAAACTTTTCATTTATTCATAATTTAGGAGAGAAATATGCCTTTTATTAACAGACTAAATCATTGCTTTATAATAGTTTGGGATGACTTTCCTTATTCAACAAAACTAAGTAGATTCAGTCTTAAGAAGAACAAAATATCTGTTCTCATTAATGAACTTATATTATGGAGAAATTAAGTGCAGAGAGTAAAATAATGTCAGGAAGGGGCTAGTTACATTTCTCATAGTCTAGAAAATTTTTTTCATTTTTCTTCCTTGTTCCCCTACCCCTTTTTTTTTCAACTTAGGCAATTGCAAAATAAATCAAATAGGTATCTATATTTTGTATTTCTGTAGTGTTCTTTATTCTGGCAGACTCAGTGGTCTTTCATTTAGTAATCCAATATTTAAATAGCGCTAACTTCAGTAAATAGCTACTTAATTGTGGTTTTCTGGACACATGGTTAAATAACTCTATAAATAATTTCTAGATGAAAAGCAATATAAATAAAAGTTTTCTGACATTACTTAACGGATGCTATATTATTATATATCTTTCTTGGCCAGACGGTAAAAAATAATGCAATTAAGGAAAAGCCACATATGAAGACATTAAGAGTATGTTTTTATAAGGCAACTGTGAAACCTGAAAAAAATGGGAGCTTCACTATGACAAGAATATTCTAAAAAATGATCAGTATATGCTTGATTTGACATTAAACTTATGGCTTTTCTAGAACACTAACTTTTGTGTACAGAGTATGTTTGACTATAGTGAAGAGGTGCTCTCTCTGGAATATACAGTGTGGAGGAAGGGAATGTGTGCTTTGAAAACTCTCCACTTGCACATTATACAAAAGCTACCTAGATTCCCCTTTTGAAGTTACCTTCTCTTGAAAGCAGATCTGATGTCAATGTTTGGAGTAGTGCCGGTAGATTCTTTGAAAGGAAAGAAAACAACAAAATAAATACCCATTAAGTAGGCAATTTTGTGCTCAGTTCCTTTCCAGGCTGTGGGGATTCTTTGGATGGAAGGAACGCCGGGTGAAGGGAGCGAGGGGATGGCTGTCCTCTTGGATGGCTGAGCCGCTGAGGTCTCATACCTCATCCTCCCTTACACAGAATCAATGTGGGGACTGCAGGAGTTACCATATCCAGTTGTCACTCCACCTGCCTTCCCACTAGAATCATCTGAAGAACTTAAAAAAAATCAGCTTCTTGATCTCCTTGTTGGAGATTTTGATTCACCAGATCAGCTACGGGCACCAAGAAATCAATATTCTTCAAAAGCCCTTCAGGTGATTCTCAGAGATGCCTGGTCAGGTTGAAGAGGCACTGCTCAGCACCATATTCCCACTCAATTCAGAAATCTCTACAGTACCTCCATGATCACCCAGCCTTTATCTGACATCTCTTGAGATGGGGCTCTCACTCACACCTTTCCCAGGCTGTTTACAGAGCCTTAATGAAAGAGCGCTCATACTAAAGTTAAGACCAAAAAATCACCTCCTCATAATTCCTACCTTTAGATTCTAATTTGTCTGAAACACTTTTGTGTGACAGCACTTCCCATATTTATGAGTTGTGTATGTCTCGCCTGCTTCACATTCAGCTGACTAGGGTGTGGTTTCTGTGTTCTTCATCCTCCTGGGTACGGTACTCCAGAAGAGATCCAGGTTGATGTGTGGTGGCCATGGCCAAAGACATTACTCCAAATGTGGAACAAGTAGCATGTTGCAGAGAGTAGTGTTATTTCCTAAACCTAGGTCCTATACAAACCACTTGTAATAGCCCAGGATTAAATTATATCAGTTTTGTTTCTTGTACGTTTATCAGATTCACCTTAAGTTTATGATCTTTGCTGCCAAGTCAACTTTCTCTTTGTATACTTATAGAAGTGTTTCTCCCCCTCCCCAATCTACATGTACACCTTTACATTTACTTCTATTAAATTCACTCTGGACAGTACACAGCACGTATGGATGGAGAACTTCCCCATCTGACATTAGTCCTTATAAGAGAAATCCTCCCTTCCACCTGGATATCCTGACATCCTTGTCCCATATGAAATTATTCCCAAACTGGGGTGGAAATAAGTGGACCCAATGAAACAGGCATGTTCAGTAGAAGAAAAAATGGCACCAGCCCTTATTTCGGAGATTGAAGGAATATAGGTAGCATGGAGAAGAGATACTTAACAGTAAAATCCCTGAAATTCCACTTTAAAATCACTTCATAACAATTTAACTCAGCAGGCTTCCTGAGGCTACCACAATCAGAAATACCCAGTTTGAAAGAAAACTTTATTTTCAAAATCTCATAGTATTAAATGACCTTCTTCTCCTCTATCCCCTCACACACCATGAAAAACAGTCACATCTATCCAGACAAGAAAACTCTCTTACCGTGTACTTCAAGATCGAATGTGCAGCTGTCAAACTTATCCTTATAGGTGACCTCACACCTGTAGTTTCCTGCATAGTTCTCTTTGGCCTTGATGATCTGCATCTCGAATGTGTACATCTGCAATGAAAACGCATCAGGCACATTTCAGCCCCACCTTGCCGACAGAAAGAAGCTATCACATTTTGATGATTTTCAAAATTCCTCAGCATTGGCTTAAATTTGTGTCTACATCTGGGCATTCCAGCCCAGCATTCTCAGCATAGGAGGCGTCAATGTGCTTCCCAGCTCCTGGGTACAGCAGGGCAACCATGCTTGAGTGTAGACACCAGGAATGGTAATTCTAGAGAGTTTTCTGGAACTGAAATCGCTCAAAGCTGAACCTGAAAATGACCTTTTCTCCACACAGAAGAAACGACCTAGCCAAGCCCCTGTGCCAGGAGTTAAGGGCCATACCCGAGTTTGCCTTTCAAAGGTTTCCTTCAGCTGGAGGTGCTTCCCAGCTTTGCTGGCCAGGTCCATCCATTTCCCTTTGAACCATTTGATGGTGGGTTTTCTAAGAAGATCTTCAGCCTTGACTTTGGCTATAAAGGTGATATTTTCACCTAGAAAAAAAACACAAGTGATACAGACTGTGGCTTAAAAATTGCTATTTGTTTTGAAAGGAGTTACAGAGGATTGCACTGTATAGACTATGATGTGCCTAGTGCCCCTGGAGTTGTGCCCTGAATTTTTTCTGCATGCCCTAGGAGTCCTTGGGATACTCCAGCTTGTTCTGCTTTTGAAGTTTATGAGGCAGAAAAGGAGAAATGGGTTACTCAGTGGAAATAGTTTCTGTTTGACTTTGTCATATATACATGAAATAAAAATAGAAAACCTCACAAATGTATGGATTTTTTTTTCTATCCTTATTAGGTAGGATGATGGGAAGTCTAGACTTACATGACTAACTGTGACTAAACAAAACTAATCTTTTTTAAATCAACCTGCCTATCTGTTTGTATTGACTGACTGGACCCTAAGGACACCAAAACTCTAGCCCAGCACTTTGGTGTCTTCCAGAAACACAAGGGAGCAAATATTTCCATCTACCTGCAGTGTGCTTCTATATTCTAGACCTGAAAGAAGTAATTTTAGAATATAGTCAGTCAGCTTTGTGCTCATTTGTTCTGATCACAATATATTCCTTATAAAAATTTATTTCACAGGGTACCTGGGTGGCTCAGTTGGTTAAGCATCTACCTTTGGCTCAGGTCATGATCCCAGGGTCCTGGGATCGAGCCCCCCCAATAGGCTCCCTGCTCAGCGGGGAGCCTGCCTCTCCCTCTCCTTCTGCTGCTCCCCCTGCTTGTGCTCTCTCTGTGTCAGATAAATAAATAAATTTTTTAAAAAAATTTATTTGCCAAAATTCCTGGACCTTCAAGTCCTCTCTAACTTACCACCCTGTTTATTTCCTTCATGGCACTTGGCTTTTGTGATTATCTGTTTGTTTAATTTCTTGTTGTCTGTTCCTCCCATTAAGACTGTAAGTTCTGAATGCTCACATGCTATACTCAGTGTTCAGCACAGTGCCTAAAACAGGGTGTGTAATCAATATTTTTTTAATTAATAGCTCCAAAGTTGAACCCCTGTCCCACTAGTTTCCTCTGAGATACTACACGTTATCATACAGTGTGTACACAGATTTGTAATCATCTTATGGAATGAGCATGTCATAATGACAGCAAACACTGCCTCAGAGCTTTAAGATATGCCAGGTGCTGTTCAAAGTACTTCACAGGTAGGATCTCAATTTTACAGATGAGTAAACTGATTTGAACTCAACCTGGCTCCAGGGTCCAGGCACTCAACTACTATGTGCTAAAGGTTCCTGAAGTGATAGCTGTCACTCTCCTTTTCAGGTTATAAAAAGCAGGATTTAGTATGTAAATACAATAGAATAGTATTCAGCCATAAAAAGGAATGAGGTACCGACTCATGCTACAACTTGGAGGGACCTCGAAAACATTATGCTAAGGGAAAGGAGCCAGACTCAAAAGTCATATATTGTGTGATTCCATTTACCAAATATACAGAATAGGGAAATCCATAGAGACAAAGCAGATTAGTGATTGTCAAGGGTTGGGAGGGGAGAATGGGGAGTAATGGCGTAGCGGGGGTACATGGTTTCTGTTTGGGGTGATGAAAATGTTTGGGGACTAGATAGAGGTGGCGGTTGCACAACACTAATAACCACTGGTTGTTCACTTTAAAATGGTAAAGTTTATGCCATGTGAATTTCACTTCCATTTAAAAAGAAAAGCAAGACTTAATGCTTGGCGCTCACCAACTTTCACTGATCCCGTTTGAGGCTTTTCCACGAACAGGGTGGACAGCTGGGAATTGGCATTCTGCTTGTCTTGTTCCTCCGCAGCAGGTGATTCACCAAGAGACCATTCTAATGAGCAGAAAGGAGGAAAAGGATGATTTCAGGACCAAGTTCTTCTTAAGCAGACTTACCTGGGTTTGTTGTTCTCGTCAACGCTGAAGCTTTCCTTTGTCTAATAAACCTGGATAAATATAACATCATTCTCTCCATCCATCTCCCCTGCAGCCATCAGTAGAGAGTGACAGATTCCCATTCTTACAGGGATGCCTCTTTCATGATGGGATAAAGAACATTTTCTATTCCTAGAAATAGTAGAACTGTCCAGGTAGATTGTTACTCTGAGTTTGTTGCCAGCCATGGTTTCTTTGTTTTCCCATTCTGTCTGTCCCCTAACAGATAAACAAAGTGGGAAGTATATTAAGGCAGTACAATGTCATATTAGGTAAATGACTATAGCGTGCCACATCTATACAACAACAGAACTGGAAAAGACTAAAGGAATAAGTCAGTTTGCTGATCAACTGGGAAGGGTCAGACAGCCAAACCTGGCCTGGTATTTCTAGATTCCTTGCTGTTATATTATTGGATGATTCCATTAGGGTTGTATAAATAAGGCCATAGTTCGACAATTAAGTAATGGATCATGACCTGCAGGCACAAATTTCAAGGACACTAAGGTGCATCCTGCAAGAGGGGAGAAACAGAAAAAGAAAAATCAACCCTTTGAGGTTTTCTGTGAAGAGAGAGAAGCTGAAAGTGAAGTTTATTTTCATTGTCTAGGTTGCACTCCAGGTGCTTAGTTGGTATTAATCAGCAGTCAACTTCAGTGAGGAGGGCAGAAGAGAGAACTGTAGACATTCCCTCTGTCTCCAAGAGCTAAACGTAGAGAAGTTCAGTTTCAGCCACTTAGTAACTGGGAAAAAAATGCATGGGTGCCAGCTCTCTGTTAATGTTTCTTGAAAAGAAGGAAAATCCATTTAGTTATTTTAGTTTATGTATCAATCATGCTGTCCATGGAGATTATCATTTTCACAATGAAGTTATACAATGTAGTCACATGATTATGTGTGAGCGGGGGAGGGGCTGGGGTATGTGTATGTGAAATTCATAGTAATAATGAATTTGTAACACGAAGACAGGAGCGTGTATTGTTTTTCCTTTTTATACCTACAAGTACCTGCAAAAGTGCCTGGCCCATAAGGCCCACAGTAGGATTGTAGTAGGCCCTAAACACAAATTTGTTGAATGAATTGTAGTGATTGCTGACAAGATGCATTTGGAGGCTTTTAGAAAATCTAAAAAAGTTCTATGGAAATGTGAATTATTCTCTAACTTTAGCACATCCCCAAAGTGGAGATTTTCAGTTTCTTAATCTCCGTGTACTTGCTCATGTTAAAAAAGATAGTTATAATAACCACAAATGTGTGGTATATGTGGTTAAGTTCCTGTATTTGTGTGTGTCATGCAAAATTAATTATTTCTCAATACATTAGTTTTCTTGTAAGAGGATACATAATGAGAGAGTGCTAAAAAAAAAAAAAGCTACAAACCGAATAAAACAAAGATTAGTATCAAAACAGCTTCAAGAAATGAGGTCATTAGTGACTATATTAGGATGGGGTCGGGCGCCTTACTCCAGGCGAGTGCTCACCTGAATCTTTTCTTTCGAGGGCCCGACTACCCATACCTGAAAGGAAAGCGTGATTTGGATGATACAAGGGCAAGGAGTGAAAATGGAGAGCTGACTTCAACCTTCCTGGATTCCCCCAAACCCCGTCTCCCCTCATGATGGGGAGAAAGAACTAGAGTCAGCTTGGGTGGAAAATCAGTAGAGCTTCAACTATGAAAGCATCTATAAAAAGTATGTGTCTTATTTAAGAAACAATAATAAAGTAAAAGAATTCAAATGTCTAAAGAACAGGGGATAATGGCATATAGCTAGAAATAGGAGACAAACATTTTTGCCCCTAAAATTTATATCCAAGATTTACTAATCTTATTTATTTCACAAAGAAATTCTCCTTTTGTTAAAAAAAAAAATCACCATTAAAGCCAAGGTTTTCCCTCCTGGCAGGGGCAGAACCTGGTGCCCCTGTTCTGCACACTGTCTTATCAAGTTTCTCTGCCTTTTCTTTTTCTTTACTGTCAGTTAACAATAATTAAATTTGGGGTAAGTGGTTGGAATCATCCTAACCTGGAGGCAGGGCGCTAGGCGGGGAGGCTTCCTCTTCATCTGAAACAAGAAATAGAAATAAAAAGTCAAGAAGAAAAGGACTTTGTTCTGAGTAGCCTGCAAAAAGAGAAAGCTGAGAAGAGAAGAAAACACACAAAACACTTTGAACTGATAAGTAAGCCTTAGAAGACTCAGTACCTGAAAGATTAAACTCAGTATTTCAGACCAAAGAGAAAAATAAGTAAGTAAATGGGTGAGAGAATAGAGAAATCCAATGAAAGTGTAAATTGAGAAATGAAACTCTGTGCAAATGTCTCATGTAACTGTACATTAGGAAAAAAATTAATGCTAAAAACCAAACCTTGACAAAGTCAACAATAGAGGTGTTTTCAAGTTCTTATTTTGTAACTAAAGTCAGTGTCAGACATAATTCATATACCACAGTCATTTGGACATAGACATAAAAAAACATAAATGAATGAGAACTCATTCTCCCCTGCCCCTGAAAACCTTGTGATTAATTCCCCTTTTTATATTTAGGAGACAAAAAGCAACATTGACTACATTAACTAAGATAAATAAATTTGTCATACTTGCTAAATTTACCAATATTCATTTTAGGAACTTTGAGAGCATTTTCCCATGATTATATTGGTGTTGGCCAATGCTGTATACTTTTTTAATCTTTATGAATGCAGGTTTGTAAAATTCAAAATATGCCTTACAGTATTTTTGTGCAGAGGAACTGAATATTCTGTTTCCAAAATGTCTGAATTGCAAAGTGTCTTTACAATTTTAGATGCTTAAATAGGCATTTGGTGTTATCTGAATCTCTGCCCCTCGTTTCCCAAAGCATAAAAATTAATCTCTGTACTTAAAATACTAGAGTAGTTGTGAATTTCAAAGCACAAACCTATATGACTATATAAAATAGGATACATATGCACACAGCTGTTAATTTTAAAGTGCTTTAAAAAATTCCCGACAAGAGGTAAAATAGCACATTTTTATATAAGCTATTAGAATAGTTACTACAAAGATTATTTACTAGCCTGAAATTTCTTTTCTAAAAATGCCACCCAGGAATATGTTTTATTACTTTTTAACAAAATAACGAATGTAATATGTAAAGAAACTTAATGTCATTATCTTTGAAATCTAAGAGGGGATTCACTGAACACTGTGGGATTTAGGATTCTTCAAAGGAAACTCTCTGGGGTCAAGGAAGCTTGGAAAATGCTAAACTAAATAAAATTAAACGCATGTATTTTGCTGTATTGTATGGGTGTGCACTTACTGAAGGGAATCACGAAGACTGCCTTGTGCTAATGGGCACTGACATTGAGGGGTAGAGACAAAAAATGATCCAGCAGTTAGCCTTTCCCAAACTTCGTTCATTTTTCAATCCTTTTCTCCTGGAACATCCACTAACATTCCACAAAACTGTGCATTTGGGGAAGTATAGGTATGTCTGAGCTATTCCAGAACCCTGTTAAATAATCACAATTTGGGGCACCTGGGTGGCTCAGATGGTTAAGCATCTGCCTTCGGCTCAGGTCATGATCCCAGGATCCTGGGATCTAGTCCTGCATCAGGCTCTCTGCTCCTTGGGGGGCCTGCTTCTCCCTCTGCCTCTCTCTGTCTATCTCTCATGAACAAATAAAATGTTTAAAAAAAAATAATCACAATTTTACATAACCAAAAATATCTTGAGATTTTTCTATATTATTTGCCATGCATTTAATTCAGTGTTTAATATTTTATTCTTTTAACCTATTCAGAGACTTTTATTTACTGAAATATGTAAAGAATCTTGATTTAAAGTCCTGTCAAAATTCTTGAAAATAAGTTTTAAACCTCAAGCAAATCCAAAAAAGGAGCTTCTTTATTATATGTAAAGTAGAAGCTAGAACCATTTTGAGTCAAATGATCACTTCATTTTAGGCGGGTTTTGTGGTTGCTTGTTTGCTTTGTGCAGTGCGCATGGTGAATTGAGTTAATCGTTTGGAATGCAAAATGACTGAAAAAAGAGTATTTACATACTTTCATAAAACTAATATGAAAGAAGAATCCACTTGTTAGGCAAAAATTTGATAGGTGAGTAGTTTCGAAGTCCACTAAATGATGGAGGGAGGTGAGCAGGGGGATTGCCTAGATGGGTGATGGGCATTAAGGAGAGCACTTACTGTGATGAGCACTGGGTGTTAGATGGAAGTGATGAATCACTAAATCCTACTCTTCAAACCAGTATTACCCTATATGTTAACTAACTAGAATTTAAATAAAAACTCGAAACAAACAAAAAAAACCTTTTGGAGGGACATGCCCAATTATTTTAGACTATTAATGCACCACGTATTAAGGCAGTGCTTCAAGGTATCATGAAATGATACTCTGGATGATCCAACATTACTTCCAAACAGCAATTACTTCTCAATTGGCGATTCATTGTGCGTATATTTTCAGATATACTGAAGTGCTAGAAAATATAATTGACCAGGGGCAAAGTTTTTGATTCCCTTTCAAAAGTAGCTTTGGTCCTGGCGTCCCATTAGATTGGGAAATGTAGTTAAGATGTTGGATCCTGACCTTAAATTCTTGAAAAGTTGCCTGCTTGAATTTGGTTGATTTGGATGAGAATGAAAGGTCTAATTGTTCTTATTTACTGTGGGAAAACAGGTTCTACTGCTAGAAGGGAAACCAAATATCCAACTCTTCTGGGTTGTGCCTAATTCAACAACACATATATGAAAGGCATGGCATCATACAAAGAATATTTTCAAACAAAACAAAAAATACAATATGTAAGTCATATTTTCTTTTTTTCTATTTCCAAGTGACTATCATGATGATGAAAAACATCTGTTTTTGGATCCTTAGTATATAGCATATCTGAAGACCACAGACCAGAGCAGCAGACTCTCTCCCCTAGCTCATGGAAGGGAAATTTACCAAAGCAGAATTTTACTTCTTTAAGTAATGGGAAAATAGCAATTGTAAAACCATAAAAATGATTCTTGAAATAACTGAAGTTCCCAGAGAAGAAGGCCTGGAAAGTAGAGAAGAAACTCAGTCTCATATTACAAGCCTGGGATTTTAGGGGGGCATGCAGGAAATCTGGAATGCAGGGAGAAAACTGCAGAGACAGTAGAATATATAGATTATGATTCTACATACTCTCTTTGGCATAGAATAACTTCTACCTATGGTTGATTGAAGTTGCCTTCCTAAATTAATTTTAAGTCATACTAACTTGGGACAATTGGTCAGAGTTTTGAAAAGACCAAAAAGCACATAAAATTAAAATATATGTGACTCTCAACAAACCTCACTTAACTGCTGATATAATACCTTGTTTGATTGTGACCAAGTTCTGAATCCTCAAGCAGAGAAATCAGTTGTGGAAAACGTTGGCTCCCATGACCAAAATAACAACAGCGGCAACAACAACCATGTATGGAAGGCAACAGCATCAACAGCTAACATGAATTCATCATGTTTGGAGGCATTTGATTAATTTATCATAGTTTCTTAATGAAAAGGCTCATGCCTTCACACCTTGATGCTTCTAAAATCAGAATTCATCCCACAGTAAATACATATATTTGATGAGTTTTTTCTCCTCCAAATCTATTAAATCAATATTGCAACTTATAACGGCCGTGTCCCAGAATTGGAAAGTATGGTAATATTAGCTTTTAACAAAGATCATTACAAAAAAGTAATGTAATTAGAAAGCATAGAGAAAGTCTATGAGATGGTTGGTTTTCTGATACCTAAAGGTAAAATTGCACGAAAAAATTTTAGCATGTGAATAAAAAGCACCAGAATAATAAAGTTATTGCAGAAAAGGGATCTAAATGAAGAAAAAGAGTTTAATCATTTTTTTAATTTGAAGTTTTCATATCATTTAGGAGAAAGCTTGCTGGAACTTGTGCTGATTCACTTCCTCATCTGCCAACCACATTCACGCCAAATGAAAGATTCTTCATCTCAAGTTATGTGAGATCTTTAATATGCACAAGGTTCATTCACGATAGTTTATGTGGTAATATTAATGTTAATGCCTGGAAAAAGAAAGTAAGTCTTTATTCACTTGCAGTGATTACCGAAACCAAATATTTTTCTGGAAGAAAAATAAAAAGAGGTAGTAAATATCCCAGTTGAGCTTACCAAAATATAGACAGACTATAAACTATTAAGATGCAAAAACAAAAAAATTGTTTTTAAATGTCAGAAGTTAGGCATTAAAATGAATACTGCTCTTCAAAGTGGTCTCTGATTCTAATGTTCTGACACATCTGGAAGCACTCCCAAGACCAGTTTTGAACTTCCCTTAGGGCCAATTGTTAAGGTAGAGAAAAGACCCAATCTCATTACCCTGTGTTCACATGTACCAAGTTTGGCTGACTAAAGGAAGTATGATCCCACTTGATCACCCACATTATTCTCTACACATGGCCCTCCGTGACAATTGTCTGCTTTCAAAACTGTCCTCTGATGATGGTCGCTCTCCCCTCCAAAGCTCCCTAAAGTTGGTTTCAGGACCACAGGACCCAGCAGCCAGACCCGTGCCTGGCACAGAGCCAACACTTAGTGAAAACTTGCTGAATAAATGGACATTCGAATAAAAGACGGAACTTTGGTCCCCCTGAGAATATAGAAAAGAAGAACCGATACTTAGTACTCCATTGATTGCCACCTGTATTATTTGGAGGAATTCTAAGCCATGGCAGCATTGTTTTTATGAGGACGTTGCTTCCCAGTATGATTACTCTAAAAGAGATTTGTGCATCTAATTTCTAGTATTGCTGCTTGGTTACACACATTTCTATATCATCATCTCTCTTGCTTCAATTCCAGGACAAAGTTGGCAGTACTAGGGAGCAGGGTAGCTGGATAGACAACTCCAGAGGCAAGCAAGCAAATAAACAAACACATATTAAAACCCCTTCCTGGGAAATCAGCTATTTACCAGATAGAGACCTTTAGTAAATATGAAAAATTTGGCAAATCTAACCACAAACACTACTTATAAGATTGATATAGGAACCAAACAACATTCTGCAGCTATAAAAAAACTTTTCAGAACATTTCCAGATTGTTGCCAAAAAATTCAGGCAATCTGAGAAAAATATTAAGGTTACATTGCTGTGAAAAATGTTCTTACTGGTGATAGTCTTGAAGCTATTAACTGAATATACTTCAACTAATTCGATAGAGGACTAATTAAAGTGCTGAAAATGTACTAATATCCAGGCATGACCATTTTCAATAGTTTTAAGTGAGTTGGCCTTACAGTAAAAATCATACCTCTGTTCTGAAGAAGAACACTCAAATGCACAGCACCAGCGTCTCATCCTCAATCTCATTGACTAAGAGTATGCATGGGATATTCATACTCCTGTCCAACAAACATGGTAAATGGAAATACAAATCTATGTAGATGACCACTGTCTATATGATCAACAGCTAAGCCCACCTGGAAATTCAGTTGTTCATTCTACAAGTATTTATTAGGAGATTACCACATGCAGCTCTCTGCCAAACACTGGAAGAAATGAGCTAAGGGGACCAAAGAGGTGTTAAGACATGGTGCCTGACTGTCAGAAAACTTACAACCTGTTAGGGAAAGGAGTGAACCACTAATACGTGATTTAGTAACAAAAGCAATAGGTCCAAGAGAAATCAGGAAGAGGAAGGGCAGATGAAAGTGAGCTAAGACAGTCAAGCGGAAGCTGCACAGAGGAGTGGAACCTGAATTGACTGGTTAAAGAACAATGAGATGGGCTGAGGGCTGGGGGAGGGTGAAGGGCAGGGAGGGACACTCTAGTCAGTGCTGGAGAACAGGTCTTACTGCACCTGTCAATCTTGTCTATGCTCATGCAAGCCTTCCTTCTCAGCCAGGGAAATACACACAGCCATGATTATTGTGTCTACCTTTTATTTAAGCATTTTCTTTGAAATTTCCCTGACCTTGATGAAAGTGAGAAATAGTTGAAGAGGATTGTGTATTAGGAAATAACTTCCAACCACCTACTTTATTTAGGGATGTCACTTTGTATCATAAACTGATTTGCTTCCTAGTCTTGTAGAGTAAATATAAACATGGTGGTTTATGTGGTTGGGCACGTGACTACCTGTGGCCATGGCCTTGCTTAACTTCTGCAAATGTCAGAAAAAGTGAGGCTAATTTCAGGATTCCCTAGTCATCTAGCCTTGCTCTTTCATCATACTGTGTTCTGCATATAGAAAAGAGTTTTTCTTGATTGGTTGACTGGTTGATTTTAACCATTTTCTCATTTAAGCATACAGATATAATATGATGACTTTTCACATCAAGGGTCAGGCGCAGGCTTTGTTTAAACATTAACAGCTTGCCCTCTGGGATTAAATCATCTCCTTTTTTGGTTGAGCCTTACAGCCTAGTCCAACCACCTTTCCAAATTTGGAAACAGGGGCGTATGCCATTGGCCTTGTAGAGAATAATGTTACAATAGCTTCAGCCAGGATGCCTAAACATCCTTGAACCCATCTCATGGAAGGAGTTCTAGGAGTTTGCACTGTCTGCATTCCATAAACAAATAACCTTCAGACTGTAGCCCACGTGGCCAGGATTAGTATTCATGTTACTATCCATGGGAGCCACTGAAGGTCAAGGACAAAGTGAGGGCACTAACATTGTGTGTTCATTTATGAGAATGTAAGTTCAAGGTAGCTGAAGAAAAGAGGTCCAGTGTACTGAAAGAAAGAAAAAAGTATTTACTAATGTATAGGAGACAATAATACCAGAGGAATTAGGTAATGAAATATGACATAGTAAGACCAAAGAAATACTTAGCATAATTTTGAGTAGCATCCAAAACAAAGAGAAACATCTTATTGCAATCAGGAAAAAATTGACTATTCCAAAATTTAAACTATGTGATTCAGTTCACAAATAAAAGATGAACGCTTACAAATGATGATACAAACATATAGGCAGAATTGTCAAATCTACCCCTGTGAAAACTTTCTTTTGTGGAAGAGTAATGCTCCTTAGCTTGGAACAGTTGGTCAGTAATGACAATGACTTCCTCCATGGGGAGACAAAGGAATGAATATTTCATGGATCCACAGCAGTACATGATAAAGATTATTCATTTTTTCAGATTGGACTATCTTCATATAAAGTAAAAATAGAATAATATTATAGTGATAAAGGAGTTTTCCAATTCAATAAGGAACAACATAATGTTTGCTTAAGGTTGTACTGTCAATACATATAAGCCATTATGTAAGTCTATGCAAATACATAGTGCTACAAAATGAGATGCTAGCCTTCAAAATTACTAGTGGAACCTGGAAGAGTTCACACAGTAACACAAAAACAGTTCATTTTTTAAAAAAGTTATGTGTAATCCAGATAACTTTCCAGATTGGTGTAATCCCCAAAAGACCAGACACCTCTTTTCCTTCACATGCATGTAACTTGCAAACTACCAGTTAATTTGCTGACATCTCAACAAATGCTTGTGATGTTTTTATCATTGTTGTTTTTCTTTTAGAAATGTGTATCATTAAAACTGATTCATTATGCTGACTGGTTGGTCATGCAGATAAGATGCAAACAAAGAACTCTAAACCACACTGATGAAAGGTAATGCAGAGTTCTATGGGACCACCACGGCAATCATTACTGACCTCTTTCTGCTTCTAATTTTGTTGAATTCAGCTTGTTTTCCCTCCCTCCAACTCACCTTTTGCTGGTGTAGTTCCAGCCTCCTTCTCTTTATTTGGTTCTGTGTGGAAAGTACAAGCACATTTTTAAAAGTGTCTTAAAGAAAGCATTTTATTGTGTGATGAGCAATGGGTGGAAGGTGGGAGAGAAGAAATTAATGACAACAGAAGAGATCATAAATGATGCTACATATTCATTCATTATGCGATACATGGGTTATGAATTTGGGAATGATAATGTAGAATCACATTGAACTTTTAATAAAAGCAATGAATAAATCTGATCACTTTTGAAAAAAGTATACATAGAAACATGCAATACAGATTTTGTTAAAATATACTTAGCTATACTGGGACTATGTTAAACACACTGGTGTGGAAGTGAGTATAAAATGTGGATTACTTCATTTTAGACCTCAAACGGGACTGATTTTTTAAGGAAGCTTGACGCATGTAATGATTCCAATTGTTTGAACTTCTAGTTAATATTATAGTAATGAGCCAGGGTATAAAATCTGTAATTGTCCAGTAGTTTCAGGGAAAATATTTTGGTGCACGTACTAATCTTCTAGGTTGAGTTGAGTGGCAATAAATGCAACCTGAGAGCAGTAACATCCGATTTCATCAGCTGAGAGAGACCATCTAGCTTACTTCTCTCTGTCCAGAATCATATTAATTTAGATACCTGCAAATGGCATCTGACTTGTGATACATGTAGGAGAATAATTATTTTAAGCATGAATTCTCTCTCTTTCTTGGATTGATGAACAGAGGTCTGAATCTCAGTTAACTAATAACTATTTTAGCAGAGTTTGGGAGGAGACTTATTTAACAACAGGAGGTCAGTATTATACAATGAATATGAAATATGCCTATATGCCATAATAAGGGAAACTTTAGAGTGGCCGAATGACAGCCACTGATCTGAAGAATAGAAGGGAAAGGTTATGTCTGTAATGACCTGTAGGTTCTCAGTGTACTCAATACTGTCAAAAATAAATTGGTATGTGCAAGGAGAACACATACCCAAGAACATCCTAAGAAGAATGTCACACATCTATCTTGGCTAAAGGGAAACTAAACTGAGCTTGTCCCTGTTTGAACTCACATGGTGCTGGGCCTCGTTCATTCATTTATTCTGACACATTTGGACACATTCAATATTCTTCTATATTGTTTAAGGGTTTTGAGTATGTGAATCTAGTATTCTTGGCTGGACAAACGGGCTCTTGTGAACAGTCAGATTTCTCAAAGTGCTCTCCTGAAAATGATCTCCAGGATGGAAAAGCTTCATAATCCCCTTATAAATGTTCATGCAAAAAGATCACCAGCAAATGAGGCCTAGTTAGTTTCTGCTTTCAGCTAGACTGTGATCCACAGTGACCTCTCACCCCTTTTCATCACACCATATTGTCAATTCAAGAAACCCTGCATTAAATCACAGATGGCCTTGTGAGGTTCTCCTAGTATTGTCTTGTGTTTCAATATGGTGGTTGTATTATACTGAGGTGTTCTCCAGGCCGTATTTTATCTTCTACTTGGTTGTAAGCGAACAGAATCCAGGGAAATGTTTTCCACTTAGAGTTCCAATCCTGTTCTCTTCCTTAGGTCTATGTGAACGCAAAAGCGGACTTCACCTGCTGTGCAAAGTAGTAATGCCCACTGTCACTGAGCATTCCCTCTACCGCCCAGGAGTTCCCTACAACTCTTTATGCCTTGCTTTTTTGTTGCCACCTGGTGGACAACAGGGTACTAAGAACTGGAGGAGTGGAGCCTCAGAGGCCACCAAACTGTCCTGGAAACTGTTTCTCCAGATGCTTGATGGTGACATAGTTCAAGTGGGCAGAGGGCTGCTCATCTTCCAGGACTGAGCTGGAATGCATTCCCTACTCTCACAAGAAAGATGTGGACTTTGTTTGCCTTTAGCTCTATGTGAAAAAGTGTTGCAAATCCTTCATCCCCTTGGAGGCTCAGGCTCCACAATGCTAAAACATGGGCATAACAACAACTTCGGCGTCACTAGAAGGGTTTCATAAGTGTATGACATGCCATTCAAATCAGTTAACATGAGAGGGCTATATAAACACAATGCATTATTGTTATTATTACTACTGTTATTATTATTATAAACTTATGACAAGTGTGGTCATCCAACTTCTCCATAGGAGTTAGGTTAAAACTCAGCTTCAGTGGAGGCCAAATCATGCTGGGATAGACGTTCTGTATCTGTGGCCCAGACACATGAAGTGGTATTTTTACTCACCTGGGGCTGGGGCTGGGGCTGGGGCAGACACTTCATTTTCTGGAAATGAAAAGAATAATGGAAGTGTTAGTCTCACTTCTCACAGGCAAAAGCTATTTTCCACAGCCCTAGACTGCACTCAACTCCAGGCAGCCAACTCACCTGTACTGACAAGAGGGATGGAGCAGGAAAAGCATCAACCTGTGACCAAGTCACACTGCCTTTTGGTGTATGGTGTGAGGTGGGGATTTAAATGGTATTCTATAGACTTCCATGGTGTGCTGATGGACACAGCATAGGTAAAATGGGGATCCGGGGTGTCCTTGCCAGTTAGTTATCCCCTCAGGCAGCAGGCAGAGCATTTAACGGCACTGAGCCTGTTTTCCTTTTCTGGAAAAGTGGACACGACACCCATCCCATATGCATAGGTTGCAAAGTACTCACATCCTGTAGAGCCTAAGGTGAGGATGGTGCTTGGTAATGAGAGCCCGCTTTCCCCAGAGAGCAAGGACACTGCAGCATCTCTTATCATGAGGCCAACCACTGCTCATTGAGAAACAGAATCAACCCCTCTCCCAGTCATTTCTGGGAGTGCACACACCTGGAGTAGACTTCTTTCCTTTTTAAAAAATATTTTATTTATTTATCTATTTATTTATTTGAGAGAGAGAGTGCATGAGAGGGTGAGGGGAGGGGCAGAGGGAGAAGGAGAGAATCTCAAGCAGACTCCACGCCCAGCATGGAGCACAGTGCAGGGCTTGACCGCACGACCCTGAGATCATGACCTGAGCTGAAATCAAGATTTGGAAGCTTAACCGACTGAGTCTCCCAGACACTCCCTGGAGTAGATTTCTATCCACACTTATCCAAATTTTTGAGAGCTTTGGTTTTGAGGTTTTATATCTGGCTTTGGATATCCAGAATTATAGAGCAGTCTGGCAGTGAATTCTGTTAAAGAAACTTCTGTTAAAGAATATACTATGTCCAGGGCACCTGGGTGGCTCAGTCGGTTAAGCGACTGCCTTCGGCTCAGGTCATGATCCTGGAGTCCCTGGATCGAGTCCCGCATCGGGCTCCCTGCTCAGCGGGGAGCCTGCTTCTCCCTCTGACCCTCCCCCTTCTCATGAGCTCTCTCTCTCTCTCTCTCATTCTGTCTCAAATAAATAAATAAAATCTTAAAAAATATATATATACTATGTCCAAGTAGCTAAAGGCATATCCCATGACCAAAAGGCATGGAATTTCCTCTGTTGAATCCCCATGGATTCCCTGAACTGGGAATTAGTGACCTGTGTGTGAATCAGCTTCTCCTACTCTACGGCAGTTAATGAAGGTAATCTCTTTTAAACTTATTTTCTGCTTGATAAATAAATATCAAAGAAAAGTTTTCATATTATAAGCACATGTGGGATCCCAGGAGCTTTGTCTTTGTCCAGATCTAGGATTTTCTACTTATTTTCCCCACAGCTGGCTCTTTCCAAGCAAAGAGGAAAATAGCTCACAACAAACAGTTTAGCCCAAAGGTTATCACTATGCATAGTCCAGGCAGGCTGGAATGAACATGAAAGAAAGAATGGACTGCACCCCAACAGAAATCAAGAAAGGAGGAACACAGGACTGTCAGGATGCCACAATGTCTCCTTCCATCACAATTTTTGTGTGTGTGCTGGGTATAAACTCCAAATTAAACAACAACAACAACAACAAACTATTTTCATTCAGATGACCATAAATATGTTGCTATTTACTAAAGAGGGAGAAAAATATAAAACCAAAGGAGAGAAAACTTATAACCTTATGGCAGAAGGTAACGTGGCAGGAGCAATGTAGTTTGAAGATATAGTGAAACAAGTGTCCCTTGGATGGCATCAAGGGAAATGCTTTAGTTTCTTCACCACGTCATGGGAAGGATCTGTAGTGCCAGGTCAACCAGAAGACAAAACCCTGGGCCAAAGCATTTTATTTTCAGAGATCTGAGTGCAGAAATGGAAATCTAATGTTGACTCCTTGGCTTTGGGTGAGTTGTTGCAGCACATGGATATCAGAATACAGAGAGCAAGAAGCCAACTTCTTTGGCATACTATCTTTTGGACAGGGTCATTGTTGCCTAATGCCCGAGGACCTCTGCCTGGCTCTCCCTGCAGACAAGTTTCTCTGCCCTATAGCTGCAAGGATTACTTAATGCCCCAACTGTGTTTCATCCTGTTATTCTACCAGACAGGGTCTCTCTTACCTATTTGGTTAGGTTTACACTCTTTAGGTTCACATTCAAAGCCATTGCCAGTGGGCACTTCCTCCTTCCCTCTCCTTAGCCCACCCTGGTGGCCCCCTCTGTTCTAGAGCTAGTTTCTTTTTTCAACTTCTGACCTTTCTGCCCCTGAGAAGAGTGATGATCTTCTCCTCAACAGACCTTTTGTTTATTCTCTGAATGTGGTTGTGTCAGGTAGACCTCAGTTTGAATCCTGACTCTACACCTTATTAGTTGTATAATCTGGGGCAATTCCTTAATCTCTGTCAGCCTTAGTGTCCTCATCTGTGAAATAAAAGCAAGGTGCTAATCTAAGTAAAGTGTAAGCACAGCTCCTGCGTGTAGATAGGGCTCTATAATTTACAGCAATAACTACTACTGTTATTTTGTCAGTCTTGGTCTATCTTTTTGATACTTCTCTGAGGATTCCCAAAGCTAATTTTCCCTTCTGTTCCCCTCCCTTATTCTCTTGGCATTCTGGACCACATGATAATATACTCTTCATTCATTAATTATTTTAAAATTATTTTCCATTTATCTCAGTGTATCTATGTTTCTTTTCCCTCCCAAATGAGTAAGGAAGGACAGGGATCTTTCATTTCCTTTCCTATCTCCCTAGCACCTCACTTTATTGTTGGAAACACATTAAATGCATAGTGAATTGATAAAAAAGAATTCAAAGGGCTTCATTGGTGATTGTGTAGGGACTATCACATTGGCCATGATTTCTCAGCATCTATGTAAACAAAAGCCCATTTTCGTAAGGGAAGCTGTGGTTACTTAAAATCCTGTTTTGGAAGTAAGGCCAAGGGTGAAATCTAATCAAATAAATAAAAGAGAATTATTCTGGATACTGAAACTGTAAATGTGTTCTGAATGTGAATTGTCCATTTCCATTGTGTTTGTAGCCCCAGTGTTCTATGTAAAAGCCCCCAAACCAAAACAAAATGAGATCTTAAAGGGCTTAGTTCAACTTCCAAGAAATCCACAGAACTGCCGATCATTAACAGCCAACTGTATTATAGTCAGAACTACAGAAATATTATAGGATATTAATGCTGGTATTTTTAGAATATTTGCAGGAAGTGGAAGTAGGAAAATACATGCCTGCCTAGTATGGAGGCAGAGCCAGAACTTTTCCTTCTTAAAATCATAGAAACCCTGTTTCTTTATAGCTAGTGGAGGAATAAATAGGTAACAACTACTTTTGGCACCCACTGCATGAAGGGCGCAGTGTATGTTAATGTATGTTCATTCTTATCATCCTTACTACTCTCTGAAATCAGTGCTTTAATCATCCCCATTTTGCAGATGGGAAGTGAGGCCCTCCGAGGTCCCGCAGCCCATGAAGGGTGGAGCCAGGCTCTGCCCCCCATCTGCCTGACCGAACCTGGGCTTTGCCACATGGGGCTGCATTTCCCTTCTTAGCTGTCATACTTGGTGGAGGCAGAAGTGGATTGATGGACTTTTCAGAATTGGTTGGTCTTATCGCCATGGCCACATAGCCTCCAAAGGATGTTGTCCTATCTGTAGGAGTGGAATGTGCCTCAAGTTCCTTTCCTATGCAGTGGAAACAATAGCATAACCTATCTTAAGAGTTGTTGGCAGAAACGGATGAATTCCTGTGGGAGTAGGGAAGGTGGTAGACACTATATACACTTTAATCTCTCTTTCTATGGTTATCATTGTTACTGTCACCATTTTACTCTGACACACCTGGGAGAACGACACTCCTGTTTTTCCACACGCCACTCACTAGAGATTTGCTTTATTTCTAGGTCTGTGGCTGCATCATGTTAGAACATGCTTGGAATTGGGGTGGGGGCTGAGGAAGCAGAGGAGGTAGGCCCTTCACTCCCCTATGGTAATAATAATTGATGTTTGATGAAATTTACATACACTGTAGATAAATTGACCAGCCAGTAAAAAGATGAACTCGCAATAGTTTTCAAGGCATTTGAAACAAAGAATTCCAGCTGTCCTAGACCTGGAGAAATAGGAGAACTGGAACAGTAAAGGCCATGCATTAAAGGAATTAGACTGAAAATGCACGATTGCAGGTACGTCTCAGGACCCCAAAGCATCTCCTTTTGCCTTAAAGGAACTGCTCTTGCATTTCTCTTACTCCAAGGCATCTTTTGTCACCGACAGGTTCTGCCATGCCCAGCTTCACCCACGCCTCTAAGAGCCATTTGCATGTACCCCAGATTCATTAGCTGCCTCTATGACAATGATTCATTTATAACGATTTCCACAGTACCCACTGAATGGGGACTGTAGGAAGAAGGACCCGGCAACAGGAATTCATTGAGCATAAATCCATTATAAATCTCACAAGAGTGGGCATTTATAAGATGCCTGTGTGTAAGAAGCTCACAGGTTGGGGCGCCTGGCTGGCTCAGTCAGTGGAGCAAGCAACTCTTGATCTTCGAGTTGTGAGTTCAAACCCCACGTTGGGTATAGAGATTACTTAAAAAAATTTTTTTAATTAAAAAAAAAAGAAGCTCACAGGTAAATTAACTACTCTTTTCTATCAAGTTAGTCACGAAACCAGGTGGCTTTGCACTCTCAAAACATTCGAGACTCACAACATTTGTAGTTCCTCTAGTGCCTCTGAAATTGCTGTGCGCATAGGAATCACCTGGGGTTTTGGTCAAGTGCAGATTCTGATCCTGGGGGTCTGTGGCAGCTTTCAAGTTTCTGCATTTCTTTTTTTTTTTTTAAAGATTTTTTATTTATTTGACAGAGAGAGATACAGCGAGAGAGGGAACACAAGCAGCGGGAGTGGGAGAGGGAGAAGCAGGCTTCCCGCGGAGCAGGGAACCCGATGCGGGGCTCGATCCCAGGATCCTGGGATCATGACCTGAGCCGAAGGCAGACGCTTAACGACTGAGCCACCCAGGCGCCCCAAGTTTCTGCATTTCTAACAGGCTCCCAGGTGATACTGATGTTGCCAGTCCACAGCCCACACTGAGCAGGTAGGCTCAGACTATGCCCTAAATATCACCTGATCCTGTCCCATTTCAAACGTGACTGTGAATGTTAAAGGGTCTACAGTACATGGGGACTTCTCCTCTCCGATCACAAGCTTCTTGAGGACAAGGCCTGTCTCCTCCTCCTTTTTCAAATTCTGCACAGCAGGTGCTCTATAAATATAGTTGACCGGCAGGCTGTTCCTACCCGCACAAAAGCCCCTTCTCCTCGCTGCCAAGAAATCAAGAACCATCCACTGGCTCTCCCAGGGCAGCTTTCTTCATCCGCGTTACCCACAGGGAACACTATGTCTCCCATTGGCGACCCTTCTGCTGGCTGAATGCTGAGAGGCATTCGCCCCACCCCATCATTTCTAACAAGGGCAGGAGAGCAATCAAGCTGGAGTTTTGGCCCTCAGTGCCCATACAACTCTTGCCTTTCTAAGGAATTCCCCCTTTCAAAATCTGGGCTGCATTGCTTAGCAAGTAACCCTCAATCAGCCGTGCCACCTCCACGGTCAACTAGCTTAGCCCTGTCCAAACGCTCAGGAGGCACCCGGCCTTGGGGAGCTCTCCACGTCTTTAGATTTAGAGCAAAAGGTTTTTTATTGAACGGAGGCCCTGCTATGCTTGTGCTTATTCAAAAACCCAAAGGCAAATTTTGTAAGACTTTTGTGCCAGGTGAATAAAGTCGGGTTTTTGTCTCCCTCTTCCATCCTCCCCTATGGTCTTGATTAGGAAACACACAGATAGGATGGACTAAAGGATATATAAGTTGCTGTTTTAAACTTCTTTTTAATAAAAGGAAGAAACTCGGAAACCCAGAAAATAATAAGCCCAAGGAAATATGTTTTGGGACAACATAAAAACTAACTAGATTCTGAACCAGCAAGTAAAGCTACCTCCTTCCTCCTTAGGCAAGGGCGGCTGTCCTTTGATCCTTTCTAGTTCACAGATATAGACTTTCTCTTCCTCTGCAACACTGAAACGCGTTCAAAGGGCTTGATCTATTTATGGTGGATTTTTCCTATGACCACCTACTGTAAAAAGCACAGGTATGCTACCCATGGCATGCCTGCACCGAGAGTGCCAGAGCATTCTAGCTGCAGGGCGCTGGTCGCAGCTAGCAAACAGACAGCCCATATGTGGCCTTGGTGCTCTGCTGGAAGACCAGGAACCCAGGAACTCCATAAGTGGTTTGGCTTTCTCCGATGCAGTCCATTCCTATTTTCCACGATCAAGGGTTCCATGGTCAGTAAATTGAAGGAGGGGAAAAAAATCTTCAGTCTTAGGAGGCATTAATAAACCTGTATGTGTCTCCACACCAAAATGATATAAACATCCCAGCTCTCTCCTTCCCTTGGGCTCACGGGCTCATATAATACATTGTTTGACCTACTTAAAAATATTTTATGGGCCCTCAGGTGCATTGTAATTTAGCCTTTTGCTAGCTTGGAGAGCATGATTACAACATATGAATATGTTGTATGGCATGGAAAAGACAGGAAGAACTTATAATAACGGTTGTTATCACTGAGTGGTAGGATTATAGGCCTTTTTTTGTGGCTTTCTTCTTGTCGCTTTCTTGGGATAAAATAAATGTGCTAAAGGCATGCTTTGGTGATTTGGTGTGCAGGAGAAGACTGTTGTTCCTAACTATTATTTATTCTCAAAGTCGCACTCTTGGTTTGAAATAAACTACGTGAATCCTTTATTTTTGTGAACATTGTGGTGAATGAGGCTCTATCTGGCCAACTCTTGTTTTTGTCATTTTTGGTAGTACAGCAAATTATCTTTCTTCTTAGGTTAAATAGGCTAAACACTGTCTGGCATATCCCCTGTTGATAGTGGGGTTTGGCACTGTGTGCATGTGGCAGCCTAGACCTCATAGGCCCAGCACAATGGAAACTGCTTTAATATAAAACATTATTTGCATGGAGGTGTTAATAATGCTTAGGAGAGGTTTTGGTTATATGAATTATAAGCGTCACCAAAAATATCAGCAAACACAATGACAATGCATTTGTACTTGTCATATTTCTTATGCATCAAAATCTAGATTTTGGACATAAATGAATGTTTAATGTAACATTTTCACAGTTATATGCTTAATTTGTCCCCTATTCTATTCATTATAGGCTGTGGGTGTGGATATCTTATACCTTGGGATTTAGGAAATTAGACATATTTTTAGAGGCAATTCTTTACTGATTTATAATAGTGATTCCTAAAGTATGGTCTGGGATCCTCAAGAGCTCCTGAGACTTTTTTGGGGAGTCTATAAGGTCAAAACTATTTTCATAATAATGCTAAGACATTATTTGCCTTTTCACTCATATTCTCTCACGAATATGCAGAGGATATATAATGTGTGGTGACATCAATGCTCTGAAACTAATAGAACGGGTACTGTGTATTTTTATGTTTTAAAAATTTATCAATTTTAGGGATGCCTGGGTGGCTCAGTCGGTTAAGCGGCTGCCTTTGGCTCAGGTCATGATCCCAGGGTCCTGGGATCGAGTCCCACATCGGGCTCCTTGCTTGGCGGGGAGCCTGCTTCTCCCTCTGCCTGCCTCTCCCCCTGCTTATGTTCTGTCTCTCTGACAAATAAATAAATAAAATCTTTAAAAAAAAATTTATCAATTTTAATTTCTAACATAGTAAAATTGATGGATATAATGCACGTAAAAAAACACATTTTAGTTTCTCAATAATTATTAAGTGCCAATGTATCTGAGACCAAGTTTGAAAAACATTTAGAATTTATAGTAAATCTTCTTAAAAAATTATTTTGTGTCTGTGCACTTTAGAAAAAATAAACTCATGTCACATGCTCCATTTAGGAAAAATCTGTAGCCTTAATTAATAAAATGAATGAAGCAGTCAAAATAAAAGCCATAAACTGATTTGGTGGGCTGAAATATAACTTATTTTCCTTTGTGTACAGTACCCGAGACAAAAGGGCAATATTGTCGAGTACCACCGCCCCTACTCAGAATTCAGCTATCTAGCCAACCTCACTTGTCCAGATAACAGCTGCTGACCAGCCAATTTAGAAGGGTCTCCAAAATGCAAATTTGGATTTGTCTCCCGCTCCCCAAGCCCTGTGCACTGAGAGTGCAAGTGCTTTTCTCATAAGAGAGCCCACCCAGGTCCTCAGCAAGCCTGGGAACTGGGACTAGAGTGAGGCAGGCCAGGGGCCAGATTTAAGGACGCACTCACTCACAAGTGCCAATCCAGCACTTGCACGACCCTGAGAGTGAGTGCCTCCTTAAACGTGATGCCGCAGGTGCCCCATGGACACTCCACAGTGCAGCCCCACTCAGGGGGATTAAAGACCTTGCCTTGGGTCCACAACAAACAACAAAGAAAAGAGAGGGCAGCTTCACATACTGACGACAAGAGTAATAAAAGAAGACAGCAGACTTGTAGCAAGGGATGAAACAGGAGGGCTATGAAAAACTGGCCACAAATTCAAAATACAAGTAATATGAGCTCATTTAATACAAAAGCAAATAATCTGGGCTCTCAGGATACACTAACTGACATTTATAATTTAAGACACAGTTAAGTTATAGGCAACTGTCCTTTGTTTTTAAGAGCAAGGAGTAATATGTTGTATTTTTGGTATGTTTCTATCCAAATTGGTTGAAATAATAAGGTTCAAGAGCGAAATAAACTCTTAGATATCCAAGGAAACCAGCTGTTTCAGAATTCTTCAGTCAGTTAAATCCATATTTATTTAATGTGGCTAAATATTGCCAGACCGTATTTTAAGGTTCTGAAGAGATGAAGTCCAATTGTGCATCAAGTATGCAAATTTTCAATGACTCATTATTCAGCTTGATGGAATTTCCCTGAACCCACAGGATGTTTTCCCCCTCCTAGTCAAATTGTTCTTATGTCTTTCTAATTACACATGTTTCAACTTCCAGATGTCATTCCACACAGAAAGAGGATTAATATATGGTTAGAATTGCATAGCAACGGACAGCTTCTCACCCTTAACATGGGGCTTGCTAAGATCTGATGAACTGTCTCTTTTGCGTTATTCTTACCACATCTTGAAGTAAGAATCAACAGGGGTTGGAGCGGCATAGATGGGGGTGGTGGTGTGGGAAAATCTCTACTCAGATGAAAAAGTTTAAAAATTTAGCACAGGTCACAAGGAAATTATTGCAAAAGTGATTCGAATTGTTAACAATGTCCCCTTCTAGTCCCTGATTATGCCTCTCCCAGGGGTCTGTTCCTGGGCAGACCATCAGCATAATCACACCACTCTTCTGTGGTTCTATGGTTATCAGATAAATCCCCTAAAGGCCTTGCCCCGAGGCATTGCTGGGCCTCAGATTGGGTGACTTTTTAAAAATAGAGGAAGGACAGGCCTGCTGCCAGGTGGGGTCATAAAAATAAAATTCCACAGCAGTAAACACAGTGGCAGTCAATCAATCACATCCATATGCAGTTATGGAGAGTTCTTTATGTGGATATCCCAGAAATATTCAGACCTGAGGAAGACCCCACCTGCTAAAAGCACCCCTGGTGGGGAGAGAAATCTTAATGTTCCACAAACCCAAGCCTTTCAACCTTTGGGGGTGGATACAGTTACACGGTCAACTGTGCAGGGTGACTCTTTCATCTAAGTGGGAAAGGCCATGCTCCCACAATGGAACAGTGAAGAAACAACTGGTTATCTTCATCTGTTTAACAACTGGAGACCCTCAGCTGGACATGGCATATTTCAGTGGGAACACAACAGAGTCTCTGGAGTACAGACCTCTTATTTGATCTGGGCTTCTGTGGGGGAAAGCGAAGATGATTCACAAGTAAACAAAGGAAATGCTCATGGTGTTGGTAATGATGGCTAGGATAATAACAGCAACTGTTTGGGAATGCATTCTAAATATTGACAATATTTATTAAATAAATATTAAGGAAAAGAGCAGGCGTTGTTAGGTACCTTACAGTGGTTGTTACGGGTTGGTGGAAATGCCCTCAAAGTTTAGGTGAAGAGGAAGGCACTTAACACCTTATGCTATATTCTGAGTTTGCTGTTTTAGAAGGAATATACTTAAGTTCTTATGTGCTAGGTCCTGAACTTTTTACCTTATTTATCTTATTTCCTTTGTGCAAAGACCTAATGGGTTAGGTACTATTATTATTCATATTTCACAGAGGAGGAAGCTGAGGCGTATGAAGTGTAACTAACTCAATACATGGTGCAGCAGGAATTGGAACAGTCTAGAATGTTCTATGAATAGTACACTTTGTTTATGTCACTACACTTAATAATGAATATTAGTTAATATGCATAAGGAAAAAGCCAAAATGCAGACTATATGCAGAACAACTCTAAGGACATCTAATTTAAAAAAAAATGAGAAATTAAAATGAAGAATTATACAAATAGGTGAATTTTTAGTCATAAGTAGAACATTCTGTTGCAAGATATAGAAAATTTTATTACATGCAAAAACTGATATTTAATAAAGCAAAGAATTCCTGAGGAGTTTTAAAAAGAGATTTGATACTATTTAGAGGGAGAGTTGGATGATTTTAGAGGGGAAAAAAAACACCCATTTTCTAGCCTCGGTTCTTGTAAATATCTACAGTACAAGTCAAAAAAATGAATAAAACAAAATTATAAGATCTAACATCTGACATATTAAACATAACTTTAGGTGTTGTATTGATGTGCCAAATTGGCCCATAAAAAGATTCCTAAGGGAGTGTAAAAGGGCAAAAGACTTATCAAAGTGGATTTCAGACTTGAAAGGCATAATGAAAGTCAGATTACAGTTAGCTTTTTATGAACTCATTTTAGAGAGAGAAGTAAGCATGTGATTAAATGATCCTGGTTTGCCAAATCAACCACTTCCCGCCCCAGTCTGATGAAATCTAAAATTTTACTCTGGAAATGCATAAAGAATTCATTGCCCATAACACAGGAGTGGAAAACCCGTAAATAATCTGCCCCGTGAATGGGAACATCCTGAAATTCGGCTTGTTGTCTATAGGCGAGGCTGTCCAAAACAAATATACTTTTCATAAATTAAACCTGGGCCTAGCCACGCAGAAGAGGGAAGACAATATTGTCACTTCGATAGTTTGGGCCTGTCTTTATAAAAAGCTGTGGGGACCGAAGCCCTGTTCTCTCTCGTTATGAGACAATTTGCCTATTTAGAGGAAGTTAAATGGTAAATTCTTTTTTACAGTTTCATATTCTTTAATTACTACACTTTCAAATTTGAGGAAACTGCTCTCAAGTAAACAATGGCTACTTCATGATTACCCTAACCAGGAACACTGTAAATCAGGAATTGCCTTTCTGCATATTTTTTAGGTTTTCCTCGGGTGTCATAGGGCTGGACCAACAAGGACTCCAGAAAAGACATCTGTTCCTGTCAAGAACTGACATGGAATAAAAACAAAGAAAGAAGACATGGCCATATCCCCTCAGGTAATAAAATAAAAATTTTCTGCTTATTTTTGATTGCTCGAGCTTTCTTTAATCCTGTTCTTTATTACCTAACATATCCAAGTATGTCTAGAGATGAGGTCTAGAATTACCAGAAGTCATAGGTTGCCAAGAATATTTTGTGTCTCTTAATATAGTTTTCAAAGACTAATTAGGGAGGAGTGCAGATAAAAATAGTAATTATTAACAATCATAAAAATTCTTCTCTATGTGTGCATAAAGAGCCTACAAGTAAATTTTAGAGAAAGTAATTATAAGAAATTTCAGCAAAAATAACAAAAATGTTTTCTAGGGCAGTAAAAAACCACAATACTTATTTTGTTTCATGGCAGTTTCATCCCACAACTCTCTAACATTTTAAAAAGGGATATATTTGCTTACAAAAGTATTGCAAAAACATTGTTTTCATATTTGTTCAAGTTTCTACAAAGACCATTTGTTTAGGTATCGTGCCCGTGCATTTCTTAAAAGTGACTTCAGCCTGGGTGGTTTCTTCAGCGTTCATGTCGGATTCAGAGATCCTTTGAAATTGCTATAAATAAGGAAAGTGTGAATTGTGTGTCCATAAGGGACCTAATATAAAATGTTTCAAGGCATGTCTTGTGTCCAAAATGAAGGGAGTCATTGAGGGAATGGAGGCTTGTAAGTGCTTTCCTTCTTTTGTCTTAGGTCCCTCAGACGCACTGGAGAGCCCAGCATTTTCCTTTGTTCATTTCAGGAACTCTCTTACCACTGACTTTGCTGGGCTTTGAAAGGCCTGGGGAAGACTTCTTCAGATTTACTGGATGAGAAGCAAGGATACAACTTGTTTTTCCAAAGTTTTTTTAAAGCGATATATTTAGGGCGCTTGAGAGGAAAGAATTGGCCAGTCCTTTATTTATCTTCCTAACAGGTGCAGCCCAGGCAGTCATAAAAGCAGGCTACTGAAAAAGAATGATTTTGCCAAGTATTAAGCCTCTCTGGTGTGCATTTGCCCCAGAGTATTCCTTCTCACTCATTCCTCTACTCACAGCAGAGAGCTCAGATCTGCCCCACTCATCTCCTGTACAGTGTGGCAAAATTTTTTCAGGGGGAAAAACATCATGGTATTCATTCATACAACTTCTTTATTCCTCAGCCAAATCTACAACTTGGCCTAAATGAACCATTTCAAATTTGGAGGAAAATCATTGCCCTTGATCAGATAGCTCCTCCCTCTTCTCCCATTCTTTCCCTTTCTTCCTCCAAATTAACTTTCCCCCAATTTGAATGAAAGGTCATATTCTATATGTGAGATGACATTTCCCCTCCCAAAATTTATTTTGCTCTTTGAAATAGGCCATCTAGTCTCATGCAGGTAGAACTTGAAGGTCAAGGAGCAGATCTGAGAGGGAGGTTTGCCAACACCAGGTCACCTTTTCTGTTGATGACTAAGCCTTGGGCGATGCTGAGGAATAAGCAAGAGGTAATGAATCCTGCTCTACATTCAGATAGGTTTGGGGTAGAAGTTTAAAATGTGATGAAATCTCTAGGGACCAAGAAGGAAGATAAAGCAAGGGAAAAACTCCTATGGACTGAAAGAAAGTTTTCCTCCTATTACCATGTTCCCATCCATTCCTACTGAAAAAAGCCAAGATAGTTTTGACAGATAGATCTTGTATGTTGACGTGACAAAAGAGTCCATAGCAACGATGCCGTACCTTTGATTCCTGGAGTTATCAGAATGGTCCCTTAAAGTCACGGTCATAAATGAACCTATGTTTTGTCATATGTTTGAGTTTTCAAGAAGAGATCTTACATGGAAGATGAGAAGGCTACAGTGTCTCTCCCAAGGTTTTATGAGTCACACCCAAGCACCAAGGAGAACTTATGCCTTTTCCATACAAGTGAGGTACATGAAGGGCCTGATATATCACAGAACAAAAAGTGAAACTCGTGTTAAGTCCTCAACTTGGTGTTTTTTTAGAAGATAATTTTTCTAAGTCCTATAGATTCTGACAGTTAACAACTGTCTAAGTGTATTAAAGAACCAGATTTTAATGATCACATACTGCAGAGATAGAATTCTGAGGAAATCATTTTTGTGGGTTGAAAAGCCATTCATAGTATTTTTAAACTAAGAGATTCTACCACAGAAGAATTTTCTAATTTCTAATTAGAAATTTTTTAATTTCATGTGGATAAAAATCACTTTTTGACAGGAAAGGAGGAATTTCTAGTGAAAGGTGATTCCTTTACATAGTAGAACCCAGAGGCAATTAACCATGAGGGCTTTTAGAACAGAATCCCAGAGACTAGCTAACATTAAGTGCTCGATTAATAGTTCATACATAAATACATGTATTGGTAAGGCATTCTGGGAGATTCCCACAAATCTGAAACTTCCGCCCACATCCTGTTACTCTTTGATTAGAATAACTTAATTTTGCTAGGCCTCAGGTTCTGCATGAATCCCCAGTGTAAGACAGGCCTTTTATTTCAAACTGAAATACAGATACTATAGTTCTCTAATGAATAAATATACAATTGATGAAGGTGGAAAGGAGGGCAATGGGAAGTGGTTACTCCTTAAAAATAAGGCTTTCTTTCTCCAAAAGGGGTTATTGAGCCATCCAGAATATTTTCAAAAGCCTAAGTCAGGACTGTTGACTAGTGACTTCCATTAGACTTCCTCCTTGATGTCCAAAGTTACACCTGTCCTTCCTCCACCTCCTCAGAAGATTTTTGTTCTCCCAAGACCTAACATGAAGCTCCCAGAATTCGGCCACTGTAGGTTGGGAGGCGGTTAAGAGAGACATCTTTTACAGGTGCTGAAAGCTCAGCCTCTTTTGAGGAGTTGCCATGTCCTCCTGGATCCTAGGCATGTATCCTATCAAGATTCCCTGCAAGTGGTGATGTCCTTCCTGGGCATGGTTCTCCCAGCTGGAGAGGAGATATAAGGAGATCTATAGGGACTGGAGGAATCTGTTCCCTGGGAGTGTTTCTGCCCATAGTTTAGAATGTCTCTGACTCTTAATCTCAGGAAACAAAGTGAGGGTTCCTGGAGTGGAGGGGGTGGGAAGGATGGGGTGGCTAGGTGATGGACATTGGGGAGGGTATGTGCTATGGTGAGCACTGTGAATTGTGTAAGACTGATGAATCACAGACTGTACCCCCACAACAATTAATATACTATATGTTAATAAAAATAAAATAAAATAAAATAAAATAAAATGTCTCTGAAGAGTTGGTTTGGTGGCATGTTTTATTCTTGAGGCTATCATCCAGAGGGACATTTTTATGGAACAAAACCACCCCGGTGAAAATGAAATCAGTTAGGAGAAGGTACAAGAACCAGAATAGTTCCTGAATTGCATACTCCTTAGTCCTTAAAGGAAACACTATTAAAAGGCAATGATTTCACCAGGAAAATTGTGTAAGGGGCAGTTCCTTTAAGAATCAGTTCTGCTGATAAGGAAATAAACAAACAAACAAAATCCCTGTACTTCCTCAAAAGATTTTAAATATATCAGTAACCCTCTTTTTATCCGTACTACCCACCATCCAAATTTAAACTAATTGAAGAATCTATGAGTATAAAATTACTGTCCTGGGTGGGGGGACTCCAACACAGAATATCAACAGTGTTTTTATGGCAAAAGATGATCATGGGGATTTTGGCATCTGTATTGATTAATTCAAAAGGAAAAAATAAAAAAAATTTTGGGGGGGATGCTGAAGTTAAAGATAGATCTTCCTCTTTGTAGCTCTAAAATTTCATTGTCTCTAAAAGCAGAGTGGGGGGGGGGCGCCTGGGTGGCTCATTCCTTAAGCGTCTGCCTTCGGCTCAGGTCATGATCCTAGGGTCCTGGGATCGAGCCTCGCATTGGGCTCCCTGTTCTACGGAAGCCTGCTTCTCCCTCTCCCACTCCCCATGCTTGTGTTCCCTCTCTCGCTGTGTCTCTCTCTGTCAAATAAATAAATAAAATCTTAAATAAAATAAAATAAAAGCAGAGTGGGTCAGATTCAGTTGTCAGACAAAGAGTAAAACTTCATCACATCTAGGAACCAGAATAAGTTAATTAGCTTTATAGGCTCTACAGTCTGCCATCTTATTTATTAGTTTTTCAGCTTGTCATTTTCAATGGAGCGTTAAAATAACACATGCAAATTCATCCATTAAATGCAGGATAATTAAAACAATATTCTGTCCTTAGTCAGGAAACAGAATGCATTTCATCCAAATAAGCCCTGAAGAGGCTAGTCAAGTGACAGATCAAATAAAAAGGACACTTAATACACATGTAAATCATTTGCATTACAAATAAGACACTTTAGCAGGGGTTGGACTCACTGCCTGATAGTTGGGATTAAGTTCCCATATTAATGCATGCATTTGGTGTGGTTATTTCGGGTGGAAGACTTCATCCATCAATGCCCTCCACCACTAAGTAAAGCCAACCTGTAAACTGATCACCACAGCCTGTCAACACTGGTTACTTAATTACATAAAGAAAATATATTTCAAAGACTTTTGGTAATTTGGGTAGTATTTCAACTTTAGGATCAATGTCTAGGATCTTTTTCAAGGTTCTTCAAAACAATGGTTAAAAGCAGTTTTAAGAATTAAAATTGAAAATACTAAATACTATTTTTATGCTTCCTGCTCTTTTTTTTTTTTGCTTTTATTTGCAGAAGTCAAAAATAAAGATTCAGTAAGCACTAATGAAGACTAATATGAATGAAATAATATTTTAAAAAGAGATTTCCATTAAAAATTAAACTCAATGTACTTGTGCTGTTAATTTGTGTTTTTCATTAGTTATTTTAGTAATTTCTAATTCCAATTTATTTATGTTGCTAATTAGTTTTTAAATATTGATTTTTTCATAGAAAGGAGAAACTACTTATTGGAGGAAGCATTCTTCTAGTGAAGAATATTATAATATTTTCAGTGTAATTACTTTTAAAAGGCTATATATTATGAATAAGTCTACAACAAAACTCATTAAAGAACACAATCTAGCAGTGATACTCAAAGACATTCTCTTTTACCCAGTTGTCTGATTTTGTTTTTTGCATGCAAGAATTTAACAATATAATAAGTAATGAAGTTTCAAAAACACTGATAAAAACAAAAAATACCTGCATCTGTGTATCTGTATATTTTAAATGTCTTTCCATGAAAAACTATAGCAAATCTGGAGATATTGTCATAAATTCTTTTTTGAAATCTTGATCAAATTTATTAACTAAGAAAGCACTGCAAGCCCCTCCCACCACCCACGAATTGCAAATACAGGGTGAAAAGTTTGTGACTGAACCTAAGAGAATATACTTGAAAATGCAATCTGTTCATCATGACCAATTAACTTCTTTACATGACGTTGTGAGGATCCCTTTCAACTGAATGATAAAATTATAATTTGATCATTTTAGTCAATATACCTTCATAAACCATCTGCATCAGATATATTTCAATCGGTTATACTCTTCCTATATTTTGCCTCTGGTCTGTTTATTCTAAAGGATCTTTTCCTTAAATCACAGTGATTCTATTATTTTTAGTCTGTTTAAGAAATAAACATATTTTATTAAAAAGCACAACAAAGAGATTTATGGATGAGTCTTACCCTCTTTCTTAGTGGGTTCTGGCATGACCACAAGAAAACGTTATTCTCCAAAGAGTTTGTTCCCCTCTGACAACGGTCGACAGAAACCCCACAAGCAGTCAAAGATGGTGCAGGTCAGTGTGACAAGCAGCTGGGGAGAAGTCCAGGGCTTTTATACTCTGCACGGCAATCATGTTGGCACCACCCTTTCTTCAACACAGGGATGCTGGAACTTGACAGCTATGAGGACCTTTCTCACATTTGTTGTCTGCACTCTGCCCTCTCGCCTACTGGAAGGAATCTCCTGTCCATCTCATGTGGCTATGAGAACACCTCTAACTTTCTAAATTCAGCTGCAGCTTCGTGTTCCTTCTTACTTTTCTCTTTCTGTCTGACAGAGGCATGTGTCAACTCAGGAGTGCAGAATGTTTGTCGGATGACAAAAAATTAAGTTAAAAATCATAATATGCTTCAACATACACCTTAATTTTCACTAAGATTATAAGGGGAAAAAAATATCTGTGTTTAGAGAACAATTTTATGCTCCCATTAGCTTTTCGTATACACCTGTTTATTGTTTTTAATTTTCTTTTTTAAAAGATTTTTTAAATTTATTTGAGAGAGAGAGAGTAGAGCGAGAGAGAGAGAGCATGAGTGGGGAGGAGGGGCAGAGGGAGAGGGAGACGCAGACTTCCCGCAGAGCAGGGAGCCTGTGAGGGGCTGGATCTCAGGACCCTGGGATCATGACTTGAGCTGAAGGCAGACGCTTAACTGACTGAGCTACCCAGGTGCTCTGGTTTTAATTTTCTTTCCCATTTTTATTAACATGTTACTATTAATTTGTCAAGCCAAATTTCTTTTTTTAAAGATTTTATTTATTTATTAGAGAGAGAGAGTGCACAATTAGGGGGAGGGGCAGAGGGAGAAGCAGAATCCCTGCTGAACAGAGAGAGCCCCACTTGGGGCTCGATCCCAGGACCCTGAGATCACGACCTGAGCTGAAGTCAGATATTAGACACTTAACAGACTGAGCCACCCAGGGTCCCTGTCAAGCCAAATTATACTGATGATCCTGTCTCATTTTCTTTTCCAAGAATAGCAAGTGTTTCTGTTGAGGAATACTTAGCGTTTACCTTTTTTCAAGAAATGTCCTTTAAAAAAAATTACAGGGCATATAAAAGAATGAAGTAATGATATACGCTACAACATGGGTGAGGCTTGAGCACGATATGCTAAGTGAGAGAAGCCAGGTGCAGAAGACCACAGTGTACAATTCCACTGATATGAAATGTCCATTTGGGCAAATCTATAGTCAGAAAGTCAATTAGTGGTTGCCAGGGGCTGAAGGGAGCTGGAATTGGGAGTCACTGTTAATGGATATGGAATTTCTTTGGGGGACAATGAAAATGTGTTCTAGAATTAGGTAGTGATGGTTGTACTACTTTGTGGATATATTAAAAGCCACGGAATTGTACACTTAAAAATATATGTACTGTGAGGAAAAACAGTCAGATAGACCAGTAGCCATTGTCTTGCTTCAGGATGGCAAACAGACACACAAATGTAACCTCACATATTGGCAGACTATATCAGATTTGGCCACTTTCTCCCAAAACTCTCATGGAACTGACAAAGAAATATGAACTGCCCCATGGTCAAACTAAAAAAGACACCTTGCTTTCTTTGTCTACATGCATGGCACCTCAAAGACCAGGACTCAAATTAGTTTATGTGACAAGACGACTGTTCACATATCTTTATTGGTATGTGTTTTTGAGATTATTTTCAAGGGACTTTGATTTGTACTGAACCAGCCACAGTGTCTCGTTTAATTTCCCTTGTGGCTGAGAGTGCAGCTGGTCAGACTTAGCTCTACCAAGCTCTGTGCCAAGCTAACTTTTCATATAAGGATGGAAACTCAACTTAGAACTCAATAGCATCATGCTTTAGCTATGTGGTGGGGAGGGGGAGGAAAGCCAGTTAAGGTCAGTGAACATCTTCTACAACGAAAAACTTTTTTTCAACCACATAGCGAGACTGGGCACTTGTTCTGCTTTTTAAGATATTCCTGTGCTCTTAGACATGAAACAGCTAAATGTCAGCCAGGAAACAGCAGATTCTATAATATAAAGTTAGAAGTGCCTTGAAAGATACAGTAACTTTTTTTCCTGAGTCTACCATGATAGTATCAGTTCACAGCTGAAACAAATTAAAGAGGCTAGAATCTGAAGTCAGACCCTTGGGTTCTATTTTTCAACCTACCATTAACCAGCTGAGTTACTCTAAGAAAGTCAGGTGGCCTTTCTAGGCCTCAGTTTCCTTCTGTGTAAAATGAGGGGCTGAAAAAAAAAATGACTTCTGAAGCCCCTTCTAGGTTTAACATCATGATTCTATATGAGTGGTCCCTAAAAAAGAATCCTTTTTTCCCCCAACATTCCCAGCACACTGAACACCACATATGAAATGGACATAAGGACAGAGTGTCATATTGCAGAAGAATGTCTATAGTGATGGACAGATTTCACACATGTCACAAAAGAAGTGCCATGCCACATTGGCTTCTGCAGAAACTCCATGGGGTCTTTAATGCACTGATCATTTTACTGAAGTGAGCTAATGCCAGGATATATTGCAACCCATGGAGAAAATATTTTATGACCTGGAAAACTTTTAGTGATACAGGACTTGATTATAAAAAGACAAAAACTTATTGGAGGAATTGGAAGTATGGACAAATTCTAGGATAAATGGTTGTGAAGTGTATAAATGGTGGAAGTAAGATTTAAATTAGAATAATAAGTAGATTATGTGTAATTTTTCTAGGACTGTATTGTTTTAGGAACACATAACCCTTGTTTCAGATCTTACATATCCATCTAGTAGGTACAGACTTCACTCCGACATCACTGTCAGGAAGTGGGGAAAATGGTCAACAAGGCTCTTTTTTTCTTTCACTAAGTGCTTTTTTGGGTTTTTCCTTTTTTATTACTTAGGGTTATATTTGGGTGAATATAGCCCTAAAATAACAACAGTTAAATCAAGATAAAACCATTTCTTGCTCACATAGAGCAAATCCAAAAGTAACTAGTTTAGAGTATTTATAGTGGTTCCACGGTGTCATCAGAAATCCAGGCTCCTTCTTGCTCCACCATCTTCCAGGTAACTTCATCACCCTAGTATGGCTGCTAGTGCTCTGGCCATTAGGTCCACATTCCAGGCAGCAGAGAAAAAGAAAAAAGGTCTCACTTTCTCCATTTTAAGAAGACTTTTTTGAAGCTCTACACAAAACATCTAATACATCCTATTGGCTAGAACTTGATTATATGGCCGCATTTGGCTACAAAAGAAGCTGGGAAATATAGTTTTTTATTCTCAGTGGCAATGGACTTCTATTGCTAAAGAGAATGAAGAGAATGGCTGTTGGACAAGCAAATATCAATCTCTGCCGTATCTTCCAAAACAAAAGCAATAATGTTCCATGCCCCAACCAAAGAATACAGAGAAGTATAAATATAAGCCTCATCCTCTGTCCAACCTTGTTCTCACTCCATGGTGTGACTAAAGGTCTAAATTTCCTTGCATATAAAAGTACAAACTTATATATTCATATACAGGGAGTTATTCATCTATTTTTTATTTACATTACTCTTCAACTTGCTTTTTCCATTTAACCTGTCATAGACATCCCTTCATGCTAATATATGTGTGTGTGTGTGCGTGCATATATTTACATATGTGTGTATATGTATATATACACATATATATACCTAACTCCATCTTTTTAATAGCTGAATAATCATTCATGGTATGGATGTGCCATAGTGTGCCTTATTTTTTCAATGAACTTCCCTTTTGATGGACATTTAGGTTGTTTTCAGTGTTTCACCACCACAATTAACACTGTAGTAAACATCGTAGACTATAACCTTATATATTGATACTTTCAAATTAGTAGGATAGATTCTTAATAGTGAGCTTGTTGGTTCAGATGCCTAATTTGAATCTTAATAGATTTTTACTAGAATAAGCTCCCAAAAAAAGGTTGCCTATGCAACAGGTTAATCAGCAATATAGAAGATTGCCTATTTTCTCATACCCTGGATGTTATCATTAAAAAAACCAAAAACGGGGCGCCTGGGTGGCTCAGTCGTTAAGCATCTGCCTTCGGCTCAGGTCATGATCCCAGGGTCCTGGGATGGAGCCCTGCACTGGGATCCCTGCTCCGCGGGAAGCCTACTTCTCCCTCTCCCACTCCCCCTGCTTGTGTTCCCTCTCTCACTGTGTCTCTCTGTCAAATAAATAAACAAAATCTTTAAAAACAAAAAACAAAAAACTTGTCAACTCAATGCATAAGAAATTATTATTCATTATCTGAGTTTCATGTTTATTGGTGATCTGTTTCTTTTGCTGTGAATTGCTTTTTTCAAATCCTTTAGTTTTTATTAGTGATATTAACTCTGTCATATATGTTTCAAATACTTTCCCCTTTTTTGCCTTTTGATTTTATGATATCTTTTGCTATAACAAATTTTTAAATTTGTATTTATTCAAATCTATCATCTTTTCCTCTATGGCTTCTGGATTTCCTGTCTTACTTTTTAAACAAAAAGTCTCTCCACCCAGGATTATTCAAATACTCTTATAAATTTTCTTCAAATATTTTTAAATATTAAAATATTTTATTGTATGAATTAGGGGCTATAAATCTGTTTGAGTTCCCTCCCCCCAGCTTAACAGGGACTCATGCAGCACCATTTCACTGTTACTTTACCACTGACTTGAAATGTTACCTAGAGTCTATGTTAAGTTCCCACATAAACTTGAATCTATTTATAGATGCGATGTACATTTTTCACTTGTTGGTGTGTTTTTTCTTTAAACCCATTAAGCAGGGATGCCTGGGTGGTTTAGTCAGTTAAACGTCTGCCTTCAGCTCAGGTCATGATCCCGGGGTCCTGGGATCGAGTCCCACATCGGGCTCCCTGCTCAGCGGGAAGCTGAGCAAGCTGCTTCTCCTTCTCCCTCTGCCTCTGCAGCTCCCCCTGCTTGTGCTCTCGCTCTCTCTCTCTGTGACAAATAAATAAAATCTTTTAATAAATAAATAAATAAATAAACCCATTAAGCAATTACTCCCTATTTACCTCTCTGTTCAGCCTCGGCAACCAACAATTTGTTTTCTGTCTCTGTGGATTTACCTATCCTGTGAATATTTTATATAAATGGAATCATACAGTATGTGACCTTCTGTGGCTGGGGTATTCTCTCTGAAATTGATACTGAATTCTGTCCCTTTCTGACAATAAATAATCTCCAACTATGAATAAATAAATTAATTGGGAAAAAAAGTATTTTTCACCTACAGGATACATTTCCAATAAAATATTATTTTGTGCTTAATAATTATCTAGTAATATCTTTTATGTTACTTAATTAATTGTGTATAAATAATGCTTGTAACAATAACTTAATTCCAAATACATTGCTAACACTCTAAAGACCTGTGGTCACAGAAAAAAAGTTTCTAAAATTTCTAATAATATAACTTTTAAGGCAGGGAGATATAAGATAAATTTTTAAAACTTAAGGTAGGGCGCCTGGATGGTGCAGTAGGTTAAGTGTCCAAATCTTGATTTTGACTCTCAGGGTCATGAGATTGAGCCCCACATTGAGCCCCACATTGGGCTCTGTGCTCAGCATTCAGTGCAGAGTCTGCTTGAGATTCTCTCCCTCTCCTTCTGCCCCTCTCGCTCATGCTCTCTCTCACTCTCTCTCTAAAATAAATAAATATTTTTAAAAATGTAACGTAAGAAATTATATTAAGTGGGAATAGAATCCTATAGAATGAAAATATTTACTCAGGGAGAAAGGGAATAATGTTATATTTCCAGGGGTTAAAGAACTTACTTATACGTTTTGAATATATTATCATAGGTATTATATCACTCTGACATTTTTATTCCATGGAGATATTTAAAATAGTGAGGTTACCGATTTATTTTTATTTTTGATGCCAACTTTTATAGAAGGTTGGAAATGGCATTCTTTGCAACTATTTAAGCTTATGACAGAAAATTTTAAATAGCAACTGGAAAGGGGTGCCTGGGTGGCTCAGTCAGTTAAGCATCTGACCCCCCACTTTGTTTTTTTAGAGAGAGGGAGAAAGTGCGCATGTGTGCGGGGCTGGGGATCAGGGCAGAGGGAGAGGGAGAGAGAAAGAATCCTAAGGAGGCTCCACACTCAGTGTGGGGCCCAACTCAGGGCTCGATCTCACACCCCTGAGATCATGACCTGAGCCAAAATCAAGAGTCAGGACACTTACCGGACTGAACCACCGTTAAGTGTTTGACCCTTGATCACTGAACCACCTAAGTGCCTCTAAGTGTATGACTCTTGATCTCAGCTCAGGACTTGATCTTAGGGTCATGAATTCAAGCCTGGAGTTGGATTCTACACTTGGTGTGGACCTACTTAAAAAGAAAAAAAAAAAAGCACTTTGGAAATCTGTTAAGATCATCCAAAATTTTCTTTGAAGGTGCATTAGTCAGCTCAAGCTGCCATAACAAAATGCCATAGATTGGGTATCTTAAATAGCAGACAGGGGCGCCTGGGTGGCTCAGTTGGTTAAGCGACTGCCTTCGGCTCGGGTCATGATCCTGGAGTCCCGGGATCGAGTCCCACATCAGGCTCCCTGCTCAGCAGGGAGTCTGCTTCTCCCTCTGACCCTCCTCCCTCTCATGCTCTCTGTCTCTCATTCTCTCTCTCGCAAATAAATAAAAAATTAAAAAAAAATAGCAGACATTTATTTCTCAAAGTGTGGACACTGGAAGTCTAGATCAGAGTACCAGCATGGTCAGGTGCTGGTGAAGGCCCTCTTCCCTACCTTCAGACAGGTACTTTCTCATTGTGTCCTCACATGGCAGTGAAAGAAAGAGAGCAAGTTCTCTGGTGCCACTTTTTTTTTTTTAAGATTTATTTATTTTAGAGTGGGCAAGGGGCAGAGGGAGAGAGAGAATCCTCAAACAGACTCCCCACTGAGCGCAGAGCAGACATGGGCCTCCATCTCACGACCCTGAGATCATGACCTGAGCTGAAATCAAGGGTTGGATGCTTAACTAACTGGGCCATCCAGGTGTCCCTCTGGTGCCTCTTCTTATAAGGGCACTAATCCCACCATGAGGATCCCATCCTCATGACCTCATCTAAACCTAATTACTTCCCAAAGGCCCAATCTCCAAATACCATCAATTTAGGCTTAGGACTTAGCATATGAATTTTGGAGGCACACAACTCAGTTCATAGCAAAGGGTATGTGAACAAAATAGCTTCAGGGCTTTGTTTAAATGACCCATTTCAGAAGAGGACAGTGTAGGAAGAAGGGGCCCATAGATCTAAGTGGCAGAAACAGACCCTGCCTCTCCCCCTGATTTTCCTCTCTTCCTTTGCCTGAGCCCTTGGGGTTTTGGGGTGGGGGGCTTTCCCCAAGATTCTGTTGCTGGCCCTCTGCTCTCTATGTACATTCTCTCCCTTGGTGAGCTAATCCGCTCTTGCATTCTCAGCTATTACTCGTGAAAGACTCCCAGAACCCATCTCTGACCTTATTCCCCAGTTCTACTTCTGAACCGACCATGTGTATTGAATATTAAAAATTTAACCCATTAGAGGGCGCCTGGGTGGCTCAGTCAGTTAAGCGGCTGCCTTCGGCTCAGGTCATGATCCCAGAGTCCTGGGATCGAATCCCGCATCGGGCTCCCTGCTCTGCGGGGAGCCTGCTTCTCCCTCTCCATCCACCTGCTTCTCTCCCTACTTGTGCTCTCTCTATCTCTCTGTCAAATAAATAAATAAAATCTTTAAAAAAAAATTAACCCATTAGAGATGTAATAATTACTAAAATTGTTATATTTCCTTCCATTTTCTTCCCATGCATATTTAATGGAGAGTTTTGAGTTTTAACTAAGTCGTGAAAAGCACAGGTCCAGGATCCAAAATGAGATGAGTCAAAATATAACAGAAAGCAGGTTACCTAGTAATTTAAAATGTGAAGCCTGATCCCACAGAATTATTACTGACATTCTCAGGTCCATCAGTTCTCCCAGTCATAAACTGCTTCATTGTATGCAAAACAAGGAGGAATAAGTGGCAAAGGTGATAAAAGTTTGGCGAATTTGCAAAATTTTAGCAGAGTTTTGCAAAGCAATAACTAAAATGAATTTTATTTCTCTTTCTTTCCGTGTGTGTGTGTGTGTGTGTGTGAAGTTTGTTCTATGTGCCCTTAAAGCTACCAGGACAGTGATGTTTCTACCCACGACATCATAAATTGGTATTATGAATACCCGATCTTTAAATTTAGCTCACTAATGAACAGATGGTTATAAAATGGAAGATTCCCCCCCCCAAATACTCAGTGGGAATCTATTCCATTTTTAAAAACTTTCTTGCACAAAATGTTCTTGGACTTATCATTCTTGAAACGAGAAAGAAAGAAACCTGCCTTCTTGACATTCCTTAGTGTGACTTTGAATTTCATCTCACACCAAGTACAAGTTCATGCTGGAAGCCTTGCAGGCTATCAATAGAACTCTGCTCACCCGCCTTATTTTAAAGCAGAAGCATGTTAAGCTCTCTAAGCCTCCTCTCATAAGACATACCCTTCATCTCCCAAATTAGTCCTGGTGCCTTTGCTGGACCCCTTCCAAGACTCAGATGTTCTTTTAAGCTTCATGTCCTACCACACACCATGCAGTAGACTACAAGCAGTGAGAGTTCCTTTGCCTCAAAAATCTCCATTAATTTATGGACCCTAACAATGTCCAGCCTCCATATCTCCTCTGTGCTAACTGTGCTTATTGAAAACACACAAAAGTTTTCCTAAGTTTGACGACTGTAGATGTTGTGTACAATACTTTTTTTTTTTCAGTAAGAAACTAAGAATGAAGCAAGACAAAAAACATAGTAGAGTGTAATGTAACTCAGAGGTTCCTGACCTTGACCCATCACTTCCCATCTGCAGATTTTCGTTCCTAGTTTCTGGCAGCTGAAGCAGCATTCCTACCCATCATAGTGGCTCCAAGGCTGACCGATTTGGGGAGGATAAACTCAAAGGTGACTTCCTCCACAGAGTCTTTTCTGATGCTCCAGCTGGAAATTATCTCTGACTTCTCTGAATATGGACAATTCTTGCATGGTAATTACAGTCTTGTTTACCTCATATTATCCTTATTTATGTGTATTATTGCTTAAGCCAGAGATCTCAACCTGGTAGCTTATGAGCTAAATCCAATTTGCAGATGAATTTTGCTTGGCCCACATACTTGTTTCATACAAAAAATATAAATATCATATAAAATATAAATGTATGGCTTCCCTTGGAAATATTTGGTCCAGATAGAAACAATATGGTGGAGCTCATAGGGACCACCCCAGTTTGTTTCTTGGGCCACTGCAGTCATTTGTGTTACATGCCTAGTCCAGGTGGGCATTTGAACTTGCAATACTTTGTCTAGACTATAGTATTCTTGATTAAGACAAGATCTACTTGTCTTAATCATATTTATAGCCTTACAGCAGACGCTTAGTAATTTGCAGCTGGAAAAAAAAAATGTATCTGGTCTGAGAGGCAAGTCTGTCTTTCTTTCTTTCTTTCTTTCTTTCTTTCTTTCTTTCTTTCTTTCCTTTCTTTCTCTTTCTTTCTTTCTTTTTCTTTCTTTCTTTCTTTCTTTCCTTTCTTTCTCTTTCTTTCTTTCCTTTCTTTCTTTCTTTCTTTCCTTTCTTTCTCTTTCTTTCTTTCTTTTTCTTTCTCTTTTTCTTTTTTCTTTCTTTCTTTCTTTCTTTCTTTCCTTCCTTCTTTCTTTCTTTCTTTCTTTCTTTCTTTCTTTCTTTCTTCTTTCTTTTTCTTTCTTTTTAAACTGACTTTGAGGTATACCATTGGGATCTAGCCAATTCCTCCTCCCATTCCCTTATCCCATCATAACACTGTTCAAAATCTATCAGTAAGTATGTACTCACCTTCTACTATGTGTCGAAAACTTGGAGATACAAAACAAACAAGTGTTGCACCCTGCCTCATCCCAAAGGGGAAATTTGAGGTAACAAGAAATATACACATGGAATAATTTGTGAGCAAGATATCATTGCAATTTCAAGACCGCACAGAAAAGTGTTAAACCGATGAGATGCTGGAGCCAGACAGAATTGGGTCTAGATCTTGGCCCTGTACTTAGAATCTTCCAATACTGAGCAAAGTATTTACCCTCTGAGCCTCAATTTCCTCCATCTTTTGCTGGCTCCCTTTCAAGAGATATAGACGGGGACAATAATAACATCTGCCCTATAGAGATGTGAGAGGATTAAATGAGCTAACACATGTGAAGTGCATGGCATCATGTCTGGACCTGCTAAGGGTTTTACAGGTGGAAGGGGTTAGTCCTGGCAGCAAAATGATTCAGAATCACCTATGGCAGATACAAGAACATCCCATCACTTGACAAAATTTGCCAAGCCCTCTTTCTCATCTAGTCCATATTATCAGGTGCTATATTCTACTAAAAATGGCCGCTTAATATTCAGACTTTACTCCCATGAGAGACTGCTGACACTGTGTGTGTGGATGTGATGAAAAAGATGGGCTTGTCACCATGAGTCCTTTCACACGGTGGACATGTAACGGCCAGCCCTGGATCTGCAGCTGCAGCTGCTATTTGCAGCCCTGGGGCCTCTGAGATGGGATTCTGGGGCTCAGATTTATTTTCTGCCCCGTGCCTTTGTTTGAAAAGACTCTGGTCCCGCTCAGCTGCCCTGATGGTTGCTGCTGTCCCGCAATGCCCTCAGTTTGCCTCCCTGGGTGAAGGTGGGTTTCCTCCCTCGGCTGTCTCTCAGAAAATTCAGGGAAGTCACCGTCATTATTTATTAGTAAACATTTATAGTGTCCTGGACATCTTGCTAAGCATTTTACATGTATTATCTCATTTAATTCTTAAAAAACTCTGTGAGATGGGAAGCCCTTTTATCGTCATTTTAAGATGAAGAAACTGAGGTACAAGGAGGTTAAAATTTTTCCAAAGCTCACAGTAAGAAGTGGAGCAAGTATCTGAAAGCAGGCATGTTTCCCAGAATCCATGGTCCTTTTTTTTTTTAAGATTTATTTATTTATTTGAGAGAGAGAGAGAGGACATGCAGGGGGGAGGGGCAGAGGGAGAGAGAGACAAGTAGACTCCCCACTGTGCAGGGAGCTGATGGGGGGCTCAATCCCAGGACCTTGAGATCATGACCTGAGCCGAAATCAAGAGTCAGACACTTAACCGACTGAGCCACCCAGGGGCCCCAGAATCCATGGTCTTAACCATTAAACTATACCTCCTCAAATAAATATAGGTGAAAATCTTTCCTTTGAAAACACATTTCTTCCAATCCTCAGTTGTTTAATGTTCCTTTAGCATGACAAAGAGGGTGACAAAGAGAGTCCCTCTGTAGGCTCACTTCATAGATCTCCATAGTGTCACCTGCAACAGTACTTTAAAGACTCTGAATAGCATTTGGGCTAAGTGAGGAAAAAGGAGTGATCCATTAGCAAAATCTGCAATGGACTTTCAGAATGTCTATCTATTGATTATGAAGTGAAAAGATCCACAAGTAAGGATCTTTGTATCTTAATTTTGAGGGAATGTGTCAATAGAATGATTTCATGAGTTAGGACCACAAATCAGACAAAGTCATAGCATCATCTTAATATTCCTAAAGGGTATATTGTCCTTAATTTCCATAAAACAAAATAGAGAAACATTTTCATATCTTAGGACTTTGTCAAGTTCTAAGTCTTTTTTTTTTAAGAGAGAGCACTTGCGTGAGCCTGGGGGGTAGTAGAAGGGGCAGAGGGACAGAGGGAGAGAGAGAATCCCAAGCAGCCTGCACTGCCAGCTCAGAGCCTGGTGTGGGGTTCATCTCACATCCCTGAGATCATGACCTGAGAGGAAATCAAGAGTTGGACGCTTAACTAACTAAGACACCCAGAAGCCCCAACTTCTAAGTCTTTGAAGTTAAGAAGAAAAACATTTACATATCTTCAAATTATATCAAGTCCAAAAGTCTTTAGGAATAAATGAGAAACCTATGCACATATCTTAAGAGCTGAAGAAACACAAAATGCAAACATCTGATTAGCATGGTTCAGAGTTGGTTGGGAGCTGCAGACTCTTGACAACGGAGAACTGGGTACTGCAAGATAGAGGACAGCCAGCCTCTGGTCAATTTTCAAAGCCCAAACCATAGTGACTACAAGAAGGAGCTCAGGTTGACAGTGGAGTACAGAATATCTCTGGAGTTCTAGGTCTCATGTCTGGACAAAATCTCTGGTCCCAAATGATCACTAGTACCTAGAATAGTTTCTTCATTGTGCAAAGGGCAAGCCCAGTTAGCTAGCATAGTAATCATCTTCATTAAGTGATGATGTGTTTTTTTAAACTCTGGAAATATTTAAAACAAAGTGTAGGAAAGTTTCAGAGAAGCAAAACCATGGTATGAATATTTTTGTATTGATCTTTGACATTTGTACTGTACTATTTAGGAGATAGCCTCATAATTCCAATATAAAATGTGTAATTGATTTAAACTTGTGGTTTTAAGTTGAAACCTCATTGAGTTTTTGGTCAATATCAGCATATCTTAGAAAATTTTATTTTATACACACACATGAGTTATTTAAATATTTAAGGCATTATTTAATTAATAAAAGTAAAATCTTTTAAAAGAAAACCAAATATATAAATTTATAAAACTTAGCCTATTAGAGTGATGTGCTGTTTTAGAAAGATGATTTAGCTAACTAGATTTATAAGTGGAACAATCTAATGCTATCTCTTTAAAAGTGATGGCTAAATTTTACCACAGGTAAAAATATAATTATTACCTTTGTAAGCTCATTTTAAAAGCTTAAAAAACCTAGATTTATAATGTGCAATTACAATAAATTTTTTATTCCAAAATAAATTTCTGAATAATCTTTTCTGCATACAAAAGCCTCCAGCACACCCTAAGCCTTCCAAGTGCAGGAAGCATCTCTAACCTGTCATTTGATTCAATTACAGTCTCCTGAGATATCCAAGACTCCTATGACAAATCCTTGTAAGGGACCTCAATCCAATTCAGTTCAATGTCTATCTATTGAGCATCTCCTTTGGGCCTAACATAGTGTTAGCACTGGGTATTCAACAATGAAAAGACCCAGCACCTGCCCTCAAAGAGCCTATAGTTTGCTGGGGAGACAGACACTAACAATTCACCTCACGGCATTTCACCACATCATCAGACTCATGGTGGAGGGATGGATTGACACCTCTTCAATACCACCTAGTGGACTAGAGCTCACAGTTGCTGATGCCACTGTTGGTTTAGTATGATTGTTGGTGACACCATGAAACTATTCAAGAAGCCAGATATGATTTCTTTCATTGGTTGAAGAAGAGTCTGTCCCCACCTGCATGAAGGACTTCTTACAGTCAAAGTTGCATTAGCCACACAGCATGGCTGTGGCTTCTCGCATATTCCTTACCAGGGTCAATAGCTCTACCACCAACCTAGTCGTCCAAGCCAGAATATTTGATTTCACATTGTCCCCACCATCCTGCAAGCTCTGCTGAGGCTATTTCCACCATAACACCATGGTCATTTACCCTCTTACAGACAAAGGGAGTAATATTATCACATTGCACATCTAGACCAAGTCTCCTGTTCATCCATGTGTCTCTATTTGTGTATGATTTGCCTCCTGGATATATTCCCAAGAAGATCTACAGAGTCATATCCCAAACTTATATTACATAAACATGACTTAAACATCTAATAACATTTTTTAAATCCTGTGGTTTGCATGTATGTGATCCTGGGCCTTCCACACAGGACCTTAGTTAGCAATCCCCCATGAAGTTTACCTAATCCCAATTAGGTAATTAAACATTTTCTCCGAAGACAGTTACTAAAGAGGGAGGAGGTTCAGATATGGTATCTAAGAGCCCCTTAGACCTTCCCTTCTAGGGATTAAGAACTTTCCCACCCAGGCCCTTCTGCTCCTCAGCACCATGTGGATGGGTTCTGAAACTTACCAGGCTAACACCACAAAACAAATATTTAAAAACTGAAACTAGAACAACCAACTTGGAAAAATGCCGGGCAATATTTACAAAAGCTGAACATGACCCTGCAATTCCACTCCTAGTTACATACCCAACAGAAATGCATTTTTTTATGCACATGACAAGACAAATAACAGCATTTGTCATAATATAAAGAAAACTGGAAATAATCCAATTGTTCACCACCACTATAATGGATAAGTCATGACACATTGGCTAGCAATGAGAATAAATGATATGGATGAATGTCACAAACCTAATGCTAAACAAAAGGGGTAGAGAAGCAAAAGACACAGAGAGAACATGCTATACCCTTCTATCTATGAAGAACGAAACAGGCAAAGCTGACCTATGCTGGTAGAAGTTGTAATGTTCTGTTTCTCAATCTAGATGCTGGTTACACCAATGCATTGTGTCTGTGAAAATTGAGCTATATACTTATGATATATGCACTTTTCCATATGCATATTATACTTCAATAACATTTTCTTTTTTTTTTTTTTTAAAGATTTTATTTATTTATTTGAGACAGAGAGAATGAGAGAGAGAGAGCACATGAGAGGGGGGAGGGTCAGAGGGAGAAGCAGGCTCCCCGCCGAGCAGGGAGCCCGATGCGGGACTCGATCCCGGGACTCCAGGATCATGACCTGAGCCGAAGGCAGTCGCTTAACCAACTTAGCCACCCAGGCGCCCTTCAATAACATTTTCTAAATGGAAACAATAAAATAAAGTATTTTAGCTATGTAAAAAATCAGCTTTGAGAATACAGGATTTGCTCCAGAATAATACAGAAAGCAAGGAACTTGGTAGAATATAAATCAAAAAGATTAGCTATGAGTTGATAGTTGTTGAAACTGGGTGATGGGTCATTATACCTATAGAATGAAGGTTCATTATCATTCTTCTGTTTGAAGTTTTTGATAATAATACAAAAACCAGAGAAAAAAGCTGACTACCTATCTCAGGCTAATTGTGACTGGAAAGAGACTGCCTGGAGGAAATGAAATCACCTTTCCCCACTTTCTCCTAGTGTGAAATCTTTGGGAAATAACAATTTAGTAAAAAGCTTCTTTATTCAACACAATAAGATGGTGGGTTAATAAAAAAAAATCTGATAATTTTTTTAAATGATATGTACCAATATTTTTATGTAAACTTTACAAGTGCACATTCAGTCATCATTCTTTTGGTATAAGACTACATCTTTTTCTTTTTTAGATATGCTGACTGGAGATCTTTTTTATATTTATCACATAAATGATATTCATAGGATTTCCAACATTTGTTTCTCAAAAACAGAGCCAAAACTTAGTCCTAGAAGTCTTCTAGATTATTACCATTTTCTAAGTCTTATAGTTCATGGTTTGACCACTTACGTTGACATTGATTTTTGCAATTTGAATTAATTTATGCGTTCCACCTAGTTATTATAGAAACAACTCTCCACATTCATATTTCATCTGTTTACTTAACATTTAACTAAATTCCAATTACAAGTATAACTGGCATACACAAGTTTGGGAACAAACAATACGCTTGATAAGTTCATCACTCCAGTGGTAGGAGAGATAAGCCTGTGTAGTTAAGAGTATTCCAGGGTGCTAGGGGCATCGTTCGGCACGTGTTTGTAGAGAAAGTAAAGAGAGGTGGTTAATTGGCCAGTCAGTTAAGTAGAGTTCGATAAAGACAGTTAAGATAGTAATATATAGGGGCACCTGGGTGGCTCAGTTGGTTAAGTGTCTGCCTTCAGCTCAGGTCATGATCTCAGGGTCCTGGGGTGGAGCCCTGGGTTAGGCTCTCTGCTCAGCAGGGAGTCTGCTTCTCTGTCTCCCTCTGTACCTCTCCCCACCTTCCTGCGCTCGTGCACACGCTCTCTCTCTCTCAAATAAATAAAATCTTTTTTGAAAAATATAGAAATATCTATTATTTCTTGACTGCTTAGATATGGTACCTAACTCAAGCACTATGCTGAGCATTTTGCATAGATTATTCCATTTAATCCTTTATTAAGGATTCTGCATTCACTATTTCATTTAATTCTTCCAATGTCCCTGAAATTATCATCACCATTTCACAGATGAAAAAAACAAGTTTCAGAGAAACCGAGTCATTTGTCCAAATATATAATATTTAGGAAGTACAAGAGTCAGAATTTCAACTTGTGTGGTCTGTCTCCATCACCCACCCTTTAACTGCTGTGGTCTCTGTTTCTCGTGTTCAGTCAGCCATGAAAAGCTGGGAAGAAATGGTTAAGACATGTCCCCATTACCTAATGTAGGAGAACACCATTTGACCAAAAATGTCCTCCACTTGAAAGTGTCACAGGCTCACATTTTGAGGGCTTACTAAATAGGGGAGACGGCAAGACACCAGAGGAAGCCAACTGTCTGGCCTCATCTTTCTTAGGAAACTGGTTCTGAAGGGAGCAAAAGAACTTGGTAACCATAATTAGTAGCCATGAGGCACCCTCAGTAAGGCAACTTCACTTTCTTTAAATAATTTCTGTGGGTATCTTTACACAAGTCAGATTCTCTTCCCTCCCCCAACTGTCTTGGTTCTTACGGTCCAGTTGCCCCCTTCTGAGGAAGGGAGGAAAAAAAAATGTTAAGTTCTAAGTAGATGCTTGCAAGTTGCTCAGGGAATTTGAAATAGAAAATTTCTTTCAGATTTAGGTGGTTTGCAACCCTGATACCCATCAGAATCTCCTGGGGAACTTTGAAAAAAATACCCATACCGGGCCTTTCACTGCCGTTCAGGTCCACATTCAGATGTAATTGGGGTGGGTGGGACGGAGCTCCAGCATCAGGATTTTTTTTAATTCACATTCTCCCAGGTGATTAAAATGCACAGCCAAATTTATAACCACAGGTGTCAACAGTCAGACTTTTAAGGACCGAGTGGTGTAGTTGATTGGTCCAAAGGAAGGATTCCTCCAGGTGGAGCTCCCTTTTACAGTGGGGGTATTCCTGAAAGGCCACTGGAATTTTAAACACCTCCTTGCGCACTAACTTTATAATTTCAAAAGGCCTATTTTTTCTTTCGTTGTTGCTCACTGACACTTCAGCTTCTTTGTCAAGTAGCAATAATCTAATAATTCTATATCATATAACTTTTTAAAATGTGTGAAAATTCACCACCTATTTTCCCCCCAATATCAGTATCATGATATTCCAGAGGAGGAGTCAATGATATGTTCAGCAAACTTAGAACAAAACAAAGATATTTTTGTATTTTACTGGTCCACATCACCCGATTGTTTATGAAATAGCTGTTAGAAAAGACCCTAACTTTACATTTTCTAACTGATTTGAAAGGGAAATGGGAGAAGGAGAGAAAGATCTGGATATTTTTTTCAGAACTATACTTCCGCAGGTTATGCTAATGATGAGCAAACCCTGTGCGTCAGAGTATAAAATCGGCCCCAGAGGGACCAAAGTGGAATTTTCACAGTGCTACATGGCGCAATTGGTCAAATGTGTCATAAACTGTTATCTTCCATTTCCTGCCAAACCCAAAAGCCCATCTTTCTTATCTATTCTGAGAAAATCCCATGTGTTTGAATTGTTCTTTAAGAGAGACAAGAACTCTGTTGGGACATTTCCATATTTACAGAAAAGGGAAATCATACATTTCCAGTTCTCTCTTATATTTCTCTTCAAGGTTTACTCAAGGTCATATTAATGTTCTTTTTTTTGTAGGAAATACTTTATAGTCGCTTTGATCAAATGGCTTTTTTAAAGAAAGTAAAATATTAAACTCTTACACTGAGCTTTTCTGATACATTTATGTTAAAAGACACTGCTGCCTACCCAAAACAAAATGATGTGTCATCACATTTTTAAAAAATTAGACTTTGCTGTTCCTTCCTTCCTCCTTGGCCATTTTAAACATGTATATTTATAGGTTTGATGAAATGCATACTTTGTATATATTTATCCCATCAACTCTACATACTTAAGGAGATTTATAGAGTCCTTTTCCCAAGCATAATGGACTGAAATCACTCTTCCTGACCTCTCAATGTCCCTGTAGCTCTGTGTTCCCCTCTGTAAACTGAGCGACCCTCACAGGAGTCTGAAATTTTCTGAGAGAAAGGGACAGCTCCGCAGGTTTAAAAAAAGTTCTCCCCTCCAGAATTTCCCAGTTTCTAAAGACAGAGAACTAGAGACACTGGTTGAGAGGCCCTCCTATGGGGGAAGATTCTTCATCCCAAAATAAACTCTTCCTGCTCAAGTTAGAGCCTCGGGCTTAAAGTCTCAGCGTCCTGGAACCAGAACAATACAAACATGGGCTAAGTGGAATGAGACAGGAGCATTTGTACATGATGTGATCATCGCTTTGTTAGTGCAGACTCAGTGACACATCGGGAATGTGTGGAAGTTAGGGGGCATTTTAGTCAATATAAAGGAAGACTAGGTGCCATCTACTGGTGAAGAAACTGAACACTCTCCATTTTTCCAACAAAACTTAGTGTCTTTTCAGACAATGCAGTGTGCAGGAGCTGGTTATAGGATATACAAATCATCATCCTGTGGTCATGATAAGCTGGAAAGTCTGTCGAGCACATTCCCCAGCCTGCTTTGGAAACTTACATTTTCATTTCCAAAAATTTACTCTACAAAACTCTGCACAAGATGGTAAAGATTATGTAAAAGGATATTTACTGTGGCACTGTTTGCAATTACTAAGAAAATGAGCCAAGGGCCCAGTAATGGGAGTCTGATTAAATATATTATATCTATCTGCTGCACAATAAGAGGGCACATGCAAAGGAACTTATAGCCATCAAAAAGAAAGAAGGAGAGGGGCGCCTAGGTGGCTCAGTCGTTAAGCGTCTGCCTTTGGCTCAGGTCATGATCCCAGGGTCCTGGGATCAAGTCCCACATCAGGCTCCCTGCTCGGCAGGAAGCCTGCTTCTCCCTCTCCCGCTCCCCCTTGCTTGTGTTCCCTCTCTCGCTGTGTGTCTCTCTCTGTCAAATAAATAAATAAAATCTTTAAAAAAAAAAAAAGAAAGAAGTAGAGTTAAACAGTTTGTCATGGAGCCTATGTTTGACATATACCGGGGGAAATAAGCAAGCAGAACAGTAATATATATATATCAGATATCTATATATATGATACATATAATGTGATCCTGTTTTATAAATAATATGGAGGATTATTCAATAAAGTAGTGACAGTTTTTATACCATGTCCCATTTGTAACCAGGATAAAAAAAACAACACAAATGATTTTTAAAGGAAAATAAGAAATTTGCAAGATTTAGCTATGTAGTATTTTATTATTTAAATTTTTTACATTTCTAAAAAATGGTTTATGCCCTTTTTAAAACTTGATTTACATATGCACTTCCTTTTCTAGGAATTTATTGTACAAAAAAACACTTGTACGAAATACCAAAGATTGTGTAAAATCATGCAGATGTAGAAAAGTTATAGAAATAGAAAGGGGAAAAAATCCCACATGATATACAAAAGAAAAAAATAAATCACCTGAATGAAATTCCACTCCCCCCGTATTCAATGTTGTTGGTATATTTCCTTCCTTTTGGTATGGTTTCACACTGTTCTTTTTTTTTTTTTTTAAGATTATTTATTTATTTGACAGAGACACAGTGAGAGAGGGAACACAAGCAGGAGGAGTGGGAGAGGGAGAAGCAGGCTTCCCGCAGAGCAGGGAGCCCGATGCGGGGCTCAATCCCAGGACCCTGGGATCATGACCTGAGCCGAAGGCAGACGCTTAACGACTGAGCCACCCAGGCGCCCCTGGTTTCACACTGTTCTTTACACACACGTTTTATGTGCTGCTTTTCTGCGCCACATTACAATAACTCTAGAAACTGCCCAGTTTTATTTTTTTTTTTAAGATTTATCTATTTATTTGACAGAGAGAGAGACACAGCGAGAGAGGGAACACAAGCAGGGGGAGTGGGAGAGGGAGAAGCAGGCTCCCCGCAGAGCAGGGAGCCCGATGCGGGGCTCAATCCCAGGACCCTGGGATCATGACCTGAGCCGAAGGCAGAGGCTTAACCGACTGAGCCACCCAAGCGCCCTGAAACTGCCCAGTTTTAAAGATACTCCTTCTCACTTCCTATGCTGCATCTTGAGGTAATTTCAAACAAACCATTCACAGTTTTACCCTCCCATCTTAGCCCCTTCTCTTTGTTAACCTACTTGAAATATTGTTTACATGCCGTCACTAAGGATAAAACTCTAGCATCTTCCAAAATAGAGACCAAGGAAACGATCAGATTTCTTTAATGCTCAACTCAGCATAATAACTTGGCTGATGGAATAAATACATGCTGAAGAGTGGCACACAGGGCCTTGTAAATAAAGGGCTGGTTGCAAATATCACAATTCTTGGAAAATCTGACCAATTAAGAAAATAAGATCCTTTGGTGAAATGAAACCAACTGGGAAGATAGACTTAATCTGGTTGAAATCTGAGTGAAGAACAGTGTAAGCCACTAGGAAAACTTATTTAGAGAAGTACTTAATAAGTCCGGCTTATGTACTTTCTCTTTAATCGACAGGGAGGCTCCTAGTGGACTTGGAAAAGCAAAAAGCAGGGGTTTATGCAACCCTGAGTGTTGACGGAAAATTTTATTCAAGTGCTTGGCTCACCTAAGAAAGGAGGAAAGAACAATTGGGGTGACAATGATAGCGAGCTGGAGGCTTGAGGGTTTTGCTACGTGAGGCCCCACTGTATTACACTGTGAGTTATTTTGGGACGGTCACAAGAGTACTTGAACCCTGAACAAAGAACCTCTCCTTGCCTTATCCTACTGCAGATGGGAGTGAAGCGTTTCAAGTGCCCCAAATCTGAAGCAACTGTGAAACTCCAACCAAAAGGCTAATGGTTGGGGGTCTTTTCCATTCTTTTGGTCTGCCTTTCTCCTAAAAACCAGTAACGTTCCCAAACGCATGTTAGCCCCGTTTTCTCGTGGCATTTATAATTGTCTGCTTAGGGGGCAGTTGATAGGACTGATGCAACAGAGTGGGCATCTGATACAGGTGGTGACAGGTACAGTAAGGAAATGTCACTAACTCTGGTTACACTTGGTTTTAGCCAACTTTGTCCTCAGAGCACTGCCTTCGGTACTGGTGGGAGTTGAATTTAGAAAAGGAAAAACAGCACTACCAAGAACACATGCCCAAAGTCGTTTTCCCTTGCCGGTAAGCAATTCAGGAATATTCAAGCCTTCAAGACTTTCCTACAGGAGTGGGGGGCGCCTGGGTGGCTCAGTTGGTTAAGCAACTGCCTTCGGCTCAGGTCATGATCCTGGAGTCCCGGGATCGAGTCCCACATCGAGCTCTCTGCTCAGTGGGGAGTCTGCTTCTCCCTCTGATCCTCCCCCTCTCATGCTCTCTGTCTCCCATTCTCTCTGAGATAAATAAAAATTAAAAAAAAATCTTTAAAAAAAAAAAAGACTTTCCTACAGGAGAATAAGTTTTAAATAATAATACAGAGAAAAACACTTTTTAAGAAAAAAAAATTTAGTTAACATACAGTGCAATATTGGTTTCTGGAGTGAGAAAAACACTTTAAGATAAAAAAACAAGCCACATCAGGGTAAGTTGGATAATATTAGCTTCCCTTTAAGTTCAACATTACTCAGTCTCCACTCTGGAAAATATCCCTGTAACAAGTGAAAACATAGATCCCAAGCCTTATTATGGATTAGTACTGGCTACCTAGTCTTTTTCCCCTTCTTTCATTGGTCTGAACTCGACTTAGATCCCAAATGAACAAGGACCTTTCATCTAAGCAACAGACTTCCAGGGCAGTTATAAATATAGGCTCAAACTGCCTTACTCATGGGGTTAGGTTTAACTTCTGATATATGAAGTGCTAATAGTTTCAGTGAAGACCTGGCAAAATATCCATAGTGCTCTCTTTCCTTGTAATATATTATGATTCTATTACCCAAGCTAATTACAACTCATTCAAATGAAAATTTCTCCTAGCCCCTTTGCTTTCTATCCTCATCCCATTTGGATTTAATTACAATGCTCAAGTTCTATTTCATCAAAACATTTAATATAAGAAGAAAACCATTCTCAACTCTCCATCTCAAGAGGACTAACATAATATTACTCTTTACTGTTTATGACTACAACAATCCTATGTGGAAGGTAGTATTATCATCCTCATTTTTCAGATGGAGGAACTCTTTTTGCCCAAGTTACACAGCTAGTAAATGGTGGAGATGAGATCTGACTCTGGATTATCAGGTTCCAAGCCCATAGTCTGAAGCTTGGAGAAAATATAAGCTAACTAATACCCTCGGGCTTTCATTTTATCTCCCCCCACTCAATATCAGCTTGTTCATGTATTTTGAGCACAATTCAGTGATATGTTTGTTGCTGATACAATTCTTCAATTAATTCACTTTCACACATAATACTTAAAGATTTAGGCAATAACATCTTCTCCAAAGATACCAGATTATCTTACACCTATGGATAGAATTCATTCACTGGCTGTGCAAATTCTACCATACTAGTAACATCCAACAGCCAAATCAATAGAGTAAAAAAGATATTTTAAGGGGCGCCTGGGTGACTCAGTCGTTAAGCGTCTGTCTTCGGCTCAGGTCATGATCCCGGGGTCCTGGGATCGAGCCCCGCATCGGGCTCCCTGCTCCGCGGGAAGCCTGCTTCCCCCTCTGCCACTCCCCCTGCTTGTGTTCCCTCTCTCGCTGTGTCTCTCTCTCTCTATGTCAAATAAATAAATAAGATCTTAAAAAAAATTTTAAAAAAAAGATATTTTAAGTTACAGTCAGGTGGTTGGGTCACCCCTTTCTCCTTTCCATCCTGGCAACACATCTGCTGTTGTTACTTCTTTCACATGCCTTACCACTGCTAACTTGGTTCTCCTCTTACATTTGACTCTGACACATTCCTGCCTGCAGGTTGCCAAACACCCTTGTGATGGGACAAAATAAATAAATAAATTAAAAAGTCATGTAAGAGTGTCTACAACTTTCCTTTCCTCTCTGCCTTGCCAAAGACAATTCTCCCTCTTCCCAAAGCCCTAAAAAAAGAAGGATTCTTGCTTAATAGAAGAAAAACTAGGTCAATACAAAGATGAGGAAACCGAGTCATAGAAGTCGCTTTCCCTAAAGTTCATTCTATGGTTAAATGACAACACAAGATTCTAAATCTAAACGTTGCAGGAATTACATCTTGTTAATGCTCGTATCCCCATAGCAAGGTGCTACATGTCTGGTCAAAATTTGTTGTGTGAATGAAATAGATAGGAAAGAAAAAAAAAAAGGAAAAGAGAGAAGAAAAATGGGGCATCTGGGTGGTGCATTCAGTTAAGAGTCTGACTCTTAGTTTTGCCTCAGGTCATGATCTTAGGGTGGTGGGATCAAGCCCCACATCGGGCTCCACACTCAGCATAGAGGCTTAAGGAGACTCTCTCTCCCTCTCCTCATCCCCCCATGCTCTCTCTCTCTCTGAAATAAATAAATAAATCTTTTAAAAAAATGAGAGAGAAGACGGGGCGCCTGGGTGGCTCAGTTGGTTAAGCGACTGCCTTCGGCTCAGGTCATGATCCTGGAGTCCCGGGATCGAGGTCCGCATCGGGCTCCCTGCTCAGCGGGGGGTCTCCTTCTCCCTCTGACCCTCCTCCCTCTCATGCTCTCTGTCTCTCATTCTCTCTCTCTCAAATAAATAAATAAAATCTTTAAAAAAAATAGAAAAGAAGAAAGTTTTAAAAAAAATAAAATAAAATTAAAAAAAATGAGAGAGAAGAAAAGAAAGGAAATTGCTAGCAAGTGGTATTTATTACTGTGCTGGAACGCATGGGAGGCAGTGATAAATTAGGTGAAGTTATTATCATGGTTGTTTTTGTGCTTCTTCTAACTAGAACCCGTTGGGTGACATCTGAACATACCTAGGTTTATGCCTAATTCTGCGTTAGAGTTGGTTGTGTAATAGTGAGGTGTTGAATTAAGTTGTCCTTGGATGTCACTGAATACCCAATTTTCTTTCTGGGTTTTCATTCCCCATGGATTTTGCCAACCAACAGATTTGGAGGCCTGTTATTTACTAGTGACTATGCAGGGTGAAAGAGGAACAAAAAATGGGTAGGCATGATAATCTTGTTGGGGGCATCACAATATAGAACCAAATAGTTACAGTACAGGATGGTAGGTGGTCTGGTGGAGAAATGTACCCAGTGCTCGGCACAGTGGACAGTAGTTCCATCTTCTATGGGAAAGAAGAAAATAATCAGGGAAACATTTCCAGAGGAACCCTGGAGGGTATGAAGGACATTCCTGATAGAGAAAGAAGCCAGAGCAAGGGCACGGAAGCATACACATCATGCTGTGTTCAGGGACTGGTGAAAAGGCTGGTGGGGCTGGTGCAAAGTGCCCGGTGGGGCCTGCACAGTGCCAGGGGCAGAGACGAACAAGGAAGCTGAGCCAGACTCTGAGGGGTCTTCTCTGCTCAGCTAAGGAACTCAGGCTTCTTCTTTCTTTCTTTTTTTCTTTTTTTAAAAATAACCAGGCTTATTATCATTTTCTTGCACAGATATATATCTGTGCATTCCTTGTTCTCCAGTCTCCTTCTGAGGGGACCTGCTTCACATGCCTTCACCAGCCTGTACCTTGGTCCTTCTGGCAAGAAGTCCTAGAAAACTCTGTTTTGGTAAGACTGCAACTGCCAGCCACAGCTTGATGAGAAGCCTGGAACAATGGGAATATTCTGGAGATGTGTGTGTGTGTGTGTGTGTGTGTGTGTGTGAAGGGGTTTGGGGAGAGACATAATAAACATTTGTCTCAAGTATGCCACAAAACATTATTTTTGTTGTCCAAGGAAAAAGTTCCTAAGAAATTTTGTTTCTTAAATCAGCTTTCATTATATATGTATTTTCGCTATTACATAATTAACTAATCTTAAAGTAAAAGGTCAATAAAATTAAAGAGGTAAATAATTCCATTTAAAATACCAACTACTAGCATTTACAAAATTTTTTGTCTTTTTTATTTTAAGCATTGTGTAAATCATTTTTTATATAACTAGTATAAAGCACACATGTCCTATTCTACTTTTTCACTTAGGGTATCTCAGAGTTCTCCATTTGTCTATTCATTTGCTCATTCATTTTATAAATTATAAGTAGTAGTGGAACCATAAGGATATGCGTATCTTATCTAATCGTCAAAGCAAATCTGTTAGTTAGATACTCTTGTTATCCCCATTTCAAGATGAAGAAACTAAAGCCCAAAGAAATTAACTGACATGCTTAAAGTCACACAGCCAGCAAGCGATAGACCCAGGACTCAATCATAGGCACAGTATATATCTAGTTCTGGCCTTTATGATTCTATTACAATGTACTTAGTACATTATGGTTTGCTTAATTACTCCCTGGTTTTTAGCCATGTGAGTTTTCTATTGCATTGTTGAAGAAAAATTTATACATTTTTTTAAAAAATAAAAGGGGTCATAAAGAGGGGAGAAGTAGCTATTTCTTCAGGATATATTCCCGAAGTGAGTACCATTTATTCTAGGAAATTTGGTTATGTGGCTCAGTTCCTTTCAACAATGATGCTACTGATTCTTGCAGCCGCCAATTACCTGTCAACATATCTGCTGCTCAACAGTCCTGCCAACAATGAGGGCTTTTTCCCCCACACTTTATTTGGTTTTCTTTTCAAATCTCAAAAGAAATACCTCTTTTTTTGCCACAAGCCAATAATACAATGAATAAGCGAACATTCTCCTCTGTAGGATTTCCTCTACCACAAATATCATCCTCCCTCAGATCTCAAGGTAACTAATAGTAACAGTTGAAATAATCCTTCCATACCCTTCTCTGTCACATACAAATATATTTATACATATGGAAGGCTTTTCCTCTTACCTTTTTTAACTTAAATGGATTGAGCTATACACATTATAGTACAACTTGTTTTCTCACTGTATCATGAATATTACTTAAAATAAATACATACAGCATTACTTTTACTAGTATGGATATACCACAAATTTTCTTTTTTATGTTAATGGATTTAATATTTTTGCTCAAATAATGCCACACTAAACATCCTTGTATAAATATCCTTATATTCTGGTGCTTTTATTTATTCAGGAGAGACTCCAGAAAGAACCAAAGGGTATGAATGTTTTTAATTTTATTGTATACTGCTACATTTCTTTCCCTAAAAGTTGTAGTAACTCAAAATTTTTTTTTAGTAATTCAAATTTTTAATAGCAATGCATGGCAATGTCTATTCCCTCATAATCTTGTCAACACTGGATATTACTAATATTTTTAATATTTCCCCAAATACTTCCCCCCAAAATGGTATCTCATTGTTTTAATATACATTTCCATGATTACCGGTGAGGAAGAGTATCTTTTCATGTATTTATCATGTTTATTAGCCCTTGAGGGAAGTTTCTCTTCTATGAATCCATTTTTATTTATAAGCACTTTATAATGTATTGCTCTAATTGAAAATCCATGCATGAGAAAGAACAGTCTTTATAAATCTTTATAAATTGATAAATGTAGAAGTGCTTATTTCAGGTGAGAGAGGAGTTGTATAGATGGGTTGATTGTGAGGTGTTTCTATTTACTATTTAAAAATTTTTAATAGATATTACTCTATGTGCACACACAGAGTTGTTTCTGTGTTCTCTTCATTTTGCTCTTCACTCTGCTTTTCTTTTTCTCCATAACAGATCCTGTTGGTGCCCTCCCCATGACCCCTGGGCACTAACCATTCCAGTGCATGTTTGTAGGAGTCATTTCCACTTAAGGGCCTGTTCTTGGCCCCCTGGAAGCAGGCTAAGTGGTTGGGAATTGGAAGATAAATACCTTAGCTTCCTCTCCTCTGGGGAAGGCAAATAATTTTGAGATGCCTCTGAGATGGTCTCTCAGAGTTCCCCAGTGTGATTGCTCAGTGACACACCATTATTGGCCTCCTCTTCCCTGTCTCTCTTCCCCACCTCTTTATTAATGCTTCCTCCAGGAATATCTACTTCAAGCCAGGCATTTTGTGAACTGCTGGCTACACTCTGTTGAGTAAGATGCCCAAGGTTTTTCTCCATGTGAACTTAGTTTTATTATTTTTTTTATTCTTTGTTTCTGAACTTGTTGAATAGCATCAGCAAGTGCAAGTTGCAGAAAACAGATGCTACTGAGCCCAACATCGTTCGTTCATAAGGAGGTCTAATATTCAGATGGTGTTGGAGTGAACTCAAAGAGGCAGAAAACTTGGAATCTGCTCCTTTTCCCATTCTTTGCTAGGAATTTGGCATGAACATGTCTAACTTGAGACATGTTTCCATAATCAATACCAAGTGTTTACATCCCTTACCCCAGCCTTACCCCAGCCCCATCTCCCAATTAGGAACCCAACCTGACTGATAAGTAAATCCTCAGTCACAGGAGATCTCAGAGCACAGTGTTGGTCTTGACCCCACATCCTGTTCAATGGATTGTAAGGACTCCCTTCTATACACACACACATACACACACACACACACATATTAACAAAATGAAGAGTTAAGAGTACAAGCTTCAGAAAATTCCTCTTTTTTAATATGTGGGTTGCTATGGGGATGGGAGTGTGGCAGAATTGGAGAGGGGCTTGTGGAAGTGACTATAAATGAAGCTTAAGTAATTTTCAAGAACGTTTTCCTCTCTAAGTCAGGCTTGAGCAAGAGCAGCACGTTGGGCTCCCTTGGCTTGTGATGAACACATTTTTATGTTCACTTATTTAATAACTTCAGTGTGGTAGGTAATTGATCTACCATGGTGAACACATACCTGCCTGCCAGGGGTTGATGGTGAAATAAGACACCTTCATTAGCAAGTAGAGGCATAAGTAGGATACATAGTACCAAGCAAAGAACAGGGGCTATAAGAATTCTATTTTATATTTGTTATTTATTTACATATTACATTTGTGATAGCATAAAAGGGAAAAACAGAGAGAAGCTTGGGGAAGGGAAGCTTTCTAAGGAAGCATTAGTAAACTGTGGTCATAAGAATGAGTGACAGTCCTGAGCCATGCCTGAGGATGGAAATGGAGAGCAACAGCACTGCAAGGGTTAAGGAGTGGGAAAAAAGGTGCTACATTCTGGGGGCGCCTGGGTGGCTCAGTCGTTAGGCATCTGCCTTAGGCTCGGGTTGTGGTCCCGGGGTCCTGGGGTCGAGCCCCGCATCGGGCTCCCTGCTCGGAGGGAGGCCTGCTTCTCCCTCTCCCACTCCCCCTGCTTGTGTTCCTGCTCTTGCTGTCTCTCTCTTTGTCAAATAAATAAATAAAATCAAAAAAAAAAAGGTGCTACAGTCTGGGACTGAAAGCACAGGGAGCGTAGAATCTAGTGAATGAGATGAAGAGTGGGGAGTTGGGGTTGGAGTTGGAGGTGGTGCCTTGTGGCTTCATACCATGTGTATTCACATGTCTGTCCCTAGAAGATTGTTATTTCACTCCTAGAAGTCTCTTAAACTTGGATTTTCTGTGCCTCAATTACCTCTCTGAAATATGCATTGATAACTGGGCCACCTGTTTGGGAAAAGATGAATCTGCTTTGGATAGAGACAATTACCAGGAAGGAATAAAAAATGATGTGTGCCAATAATCCCACTAAACCTTCGGGAATATATCCCTGTGTTGATACATGAGACCATTTGCCAGGGTCACCCACATAGGCTTTCTGTGCTTCCTGAAACACTTCCTTCCCTTGGCTCCCATGACTCATGCCTTTTCTAGTTTCCTCCTGTGTTAACATTTGCTCCTTTTTCTCCTTTGCAAGCTCTTCACTGGCTCTGGAAAGATGGGAGTCCTTCACAGGTCAGCTCTCATTTTTGCTGGTTAGTGCCTATTTATTACTCAAATTTCATTCTGAGCATCAGTTCTGTGGTGAAGGGCTTTCCTGGTCTCCTTGACTAATCAGATCCCCTTGTGGACTGAACGTTTGTGTCCCTCTAAAATTCGTAAATTGAAGCCTTAATGTCCAATGTGATGGTATTTGGAGATGGGGAATTGGGACATAATTAGGTTTGGATGAGGTCATAAGAGTTGGGACCCCATGATGGGATTTGTGTCTTTTTAAGAAGAGGAAGAGACCAGAGCTCTCTCTCTCTCTGCCATGTGAAGACACAGAGAAGGTGGCCATGTGCAAGCCAGGAAGAGAGCTTTCACCAGAACCTGACCATGCTGACACGCTGATAAGGGACTTCCGGCCTCCAGAACTATAATAAATCTCTGTTGTTAAAGCTGCCCAGTCTGTGGTATTTTGTGGTGGCAGCCTGAGCTGACTGAGACACCCCCTCTTCCAGGCATGGCATCATTCTCCTGTCCTTCAGATGTCCTTATAGTCATGATTTTCATTTAATTGGTGTGATTAATGGATTTCTTTCCAGGATTTAGCTCCATGAGTAAAAATGCTCATTTCCTTAGGTTCTTATCATAAGAACTAGCTTCATGTAATGTAGTCACACAGTCCCCATGCTCAGAAGGACCCCATGCTTGGTTTAATGCTCTGCGGTCACCATCTTGAAATTCTTAATGCTTTTTGAACAAGGAGACCTGCATTTTCCTTTTTCACTGACCTCACAAATTATGTAGCTAGTCCTGCTTATCTTTTTTTTATCTCGGCACTGAGCACAGTATCTGGCACATAGTAGATCCTCAATAAATATTAGTTGAATGAGTGGGTGAATGCATTTGAATATAAAATGCCAGAGCTAAGAATTATGGCTGGGTTTGTCTGACTCCAAAGCCTACGCATTTTCTGCCTCCCCATATACTGCTATTTACACTTACATATGGAGCTGGGTTTGACTAAATCTGCCCAAGGACCTTCCTCTCTCTCTTATTTTCCAAATTATTTTCTCCTGGGGCATCTCTGGGGTAGTGTTGCTGTGGCAGAATTCTCTGGCATAAACATCCCTCTGAGTCATAGAGCAATGCCATCGCAAGGGGCCGGGACAGCTGCAGCTGTTAGGCATCTGTGAGTTACTTTGAGATGGCATGAAAAATATCTCCCGATTGGTTAAATCTACCTTATGTCCTGCCCCCGGATCTGTAGGATTGACGTTTCCAGAGAATACTTTTATATACATATGAAAATACACCACCTGCTGCTGAAAGGAATGGACCTTCTCAAACTCAATGAAGAGAATCTTTCACTTCAAAATTAATTCAGATTTTATCTGAAACTCCTTGACACCTCCCTAGTTATAGTTAATTAACAGGAGTAACATGAAGGGATTACACTTGGAATCAGGAAGTTGGGGCGGTCTGGGAGAATTGATTCAGTTTAGGTAAAGGAATTTGCTAATTGGCTTGCCTCCCCAAAACCAAGAGGTCTGTCTCCATGGTTAAGCGTGCAGTGAGATAGATTTGCAAAATCCTACCTTGAAGCAACCATCAAAGCTAAAAAGCTGGGGCCGCCTTTGGTGCAGTGCCCAGAGGGCAAATATTTAGCTCTTTCAGCATTCCAGAGATGAGCTCTGTGCGCATAAACCATCTTCAAATGGCAAGCTGGGGAGAGGTTCAGGCTCAAAGAGAATTAGCTGGTGTGCTTTCAGTCATGCATAAATCATACCCTGGGTGAGGGGCAAGGGGCAAGGGTTGCTGGGCAAATGGATCAGCTCCAGGAATAGCAAGGCCTAACATTCTTTAAATAAAAATCGGACCAGGGCTTTTTTTGTGAGATTGTGCTTTGCTGCATCAACAATGTCACTTACCCTATCACGGTCATGCCACCTTTGCTTCAGTTTGTCCTCTTGGTATTATGATGCAGGGATGGCTAAAAAATCCCATCTACTTTGGGCTCCTTGAAAGGGTAGAGGGTATTATCTTTTGGATTGATAGGTTTAAATGGCTGATGGTTAGAATCTCAAGGAATCCTCAGTCTGCTTGGTAACTCTGTGTACCCTAAAAAAGTCTCAAGAGCTGTGTTTGAGGTCCACATGAGTCTCTGGGAGGTACAGAAAGGACACTGTAGCACATTCGTCCATCCCAGACAGATCAGGAACTCTCAAAGACCAATTCACTCTCTCTCTGATACCATCCCAAGAGAACGCTGGACCAGGAATATCTCCTACCAGCCACTCAGCTCTCATATAATAGTATTGATAATAATGGTAAAGGAATCACTAACACTTTTTTTTTAAAGATTTTATTTATTTATTTGACAGAGAGAGACACAGCGAGAGAGGGAACACAAGCAGGGGGAGTGGGAGAGGGAGAAGCAGGCTCCCCGCAGAGCAGGGAGCCCAATGCGGGACTCGATCCCAGGACCCTGGGATCATGACCTGAGCCGAAGGCAGTCGCTTAACCAACTGAGCCACCCAGGCGCCCTCACTAACACTTTTTTAGTGATCAAAATATACAGAAACTACTCTACATGTATAGACATTTTACATGTATTGATTGATTTACTTTATGCAACAGGTCTCTGAGATATGTACTATTGTTCCTCTCCTTTGACAGATGAGGAAACTGAGGCACAGAGAGTTATGTAGGGTCCCTCTGCCTAGGGAAGGGACTACAGTGGTTTTCCTCACCATATTTCAGGACTCTGTTGTAGGAGTTTGCAAAGGTGACTTGAAAAATAGGTTTCAACATAAGACATTTGGTGGGGATGCAAACATTCAGTCTACAGCAGTGTTAACCACTAGGCAGTTTTGTGTGGTAATTTTTAGGTATCTCCTTGTGAGGCCCAGCCTACATTTATTCCTTTTTCTCTGACACTCAATAGAAATGTTGGATGACAAGTTTGAAGAAATCTTCCGGACAATATGTCAAAAAGAAAAAAAGAAAAATAGAGCAAATGTAACACCTGAATAATAATAAGAGTTATAATAAGAAAGAACAGAGAAAATGAAGGCAAGGAAAGCCTCAAAGAAATAATTCGAGAACATTTCACAGACTGAAGTATTTGAGCTTCTAGACTGAAAATATCCATCAAACATCTTGGAAAATGTGTGTGTCTAGTCCCAGACCTTAACAACCACTGCTTACACTACCTCTTCTCTTGGATATCTTTGAGGCATCACCAACTCCACAAGTCAAAAGTTGCACTCAGGGTGTTTCTCCCCTCAAATCTTGTTCTCTCTGTGCTCCGTATCTTGAGGAAGAGTATAGCCATCCATCTAGTTATACTGCTTAAAATTCCAGGAGTTTGGGACACCTGGGTGGCTCAGTCGTTAAGCGTCTGCCTTCGGCTCAGGTCATGATCTCAGGGTCCTGGGATCGAGCCCCACATCGGGATCCCTGCTCAGCGGGAAGCCTGCTTCTCCCTCTCCCTCTGCCCCTGCTTATGTTCCCTCTCACGCTGTCTCTCTCTCTCTGGCAAATAAATAAATAAATCTTAAAAAAAAAAAAAATTCCAGGAGTTTTCCTGACATCTTCCTCTCTCCTACTTTCTATATCCATTTCATCTCTAAGCCCAGTTGGTTTTACCTTCTGTCTTTCAGATCCATCTACTTGTCTTCACATTTGACTTCACCTCTTGCCTGGATGATAGCAATAGTGTTCTCATCTCCCTCCATCCTCTCTTAACCTTCTCTAACCCCCCTCCCCCTACGCTTTGCCCACCTTGTTACCTAGTTATCTTCTCTTTTCTTTTTTTTTTTAATTTAAGTAATCTCTACACCCAACATGGGACTCAAACTCACAACCCTGACTTTTGCCTCGTTGCATCCGAGAGAGCAAGATGGGTCACCAGCAGCTGTACTGGAGCCATCCGAGGAAATCTGGCCAGGGTTCTCGTTCTTGCCGCGTCTGCTCCAACCGGCACAGTCTGATCCGGAAACAGCCTCAATACGTGCCGCCAGTGTTTCCGTCAGTACGCAAAGGACATAGGCTTCATTAAGTTGGATTAAGTGAACTTCCTTGAATTGGTCATCCAGGATAACCTACCATAACTGCAGATATCCAAGATACCTACTTTAATGCCTACTCATTGTACATAAAATAAAAATACTTCAATTATGAAAAAAAAAAACAAACTCACAACCCTGAGACCAAGAGTCACATGCTCTTCCAACTGACCCAGGCACCCCTCTAGCTTTTTTTTTTTTTTTTCAAAAGACACATCTGATCATGTCTTTCCTCTGCTCTTACCCAGAATGGAGATTCTTTGGTGAGACTTGAAATATGTAAGAGCTGCACTTCTTTTTCTGGAACAGTTGGTTTCTTCAGGGGTTCACATAAGCTGTGATCAAAATGCCTCTATCATATGCTCTGCTAAACACTGAGAGAAACACAAGACTAAGGCTCAGAATTGGTTGGATAACTGAAGAAGAGCAGCTAAAGGGAGGACCAGATGCAGGAGTTGGATTGGCTGTTATTTTAGGTTGCACTTGATAAGAAATAAAGACCATGGGTAGCCCTTTGCCTGGTCTCTATGTCTTGGTGTCCTGACATTTTATTTCATCATAATTACAAAGAATCAAAGTGAGTTTGACCCAGCAAAGAAAAGCATCCCTAAGTTTTGGAGACCCAGTGACAGCTTCCCATTGTTCTTTATGTAAATATAAACATGTTTGACGCTACCTACTTCTAGCTAAAGCTCAGCCAGCCTGCCCTCACTGTTTCAGTCTCTGTCCCTCACTGTGCCCCTGCCACCCCAGGACTTCTATTCATGCTGTTCCCTCTGTCTGGAATGCAGTTCCCTGCTCTCTCTACTTGGTTAACTCCTACTCATCCAACTCTCAGCCCTATCAGCAACTTCCCTGACAAAATCAAATGCCTTCCTCATAGGCTCTCAAAGCAATCCTTTCTCTTCTCAATAGCAATTATGTCAGTTGGTAATTTTATTTGTGTGACTATTTGGTTAACATTTCTATCCCCCCTGGACTGTAAGCTCATGGGGACAGAGACTGTATGTTCTGCTTCCTTTTGACTCCTCAGTACCTAGCAAAATTTCTGGTCCATAGTAAGCCCTCAATACATATTTGCTGAATAAATGGATAGTTGAATGACTGTATATGTAAATGAATGAAAGAATTAAGATTTAGAGTCATCAGGGCGCCTGGGTGGCTCAGTTGGTTAGGCGACTGCTTTCGGCTCAGGTCGTGATCCTGGAGTCCCTGGATCGAGTCCCATGTCGGGCTCCCTGCTCGGCAGGGAGTCTGCTTCTCCCTCTGACCCTCCCCCCTCTCATGTGCTCTCTCTCATTCTCTCTCTCTCAAATAAATAAATAAAATCTTTAAAAAAAAAAAAGATTTAGAGTCATCAAAAATATGTTTTTAAGTGGCCCAAAACAACTGTTGTAGAATTACTCCATTGTTTATTTAAAACCTGTCATAAAAGAGCTCCAGGTAATAATTAATATATCATGGTACTTAGACCCTCAAATATATCCTGTGGTATTAATGTAGATTTGTAGCTGTAAGCCATAGTTTCAAGAAGGCAAGTGCTATCTTCTGCTATAGTGAATCATGGTTTCAGTCTCTTAAGAGATCACCAGAAAGCAAGCTGGGATAATTTTATAGCTGTGAGCCTAATTTTATATCCCAATAAAAATATGATATTGCTTATTTGGAAAATTCAATAAGAATCTATTTGTAGGGGTGCCTGGCTGGCTCAGTTGGTAGAATATATGACTCTTGATCTTGGGGTCATGGGTTCAAGCCCCATGTTGGGCATAGAGCCTACTTGAAAAAAAATTTATTTATTTTATTTTTTAATTTAATTTAATTTAATTAATTTAATTATTTTATTTTATTATGTTATGTTAGTCACCATACAATACATCATTAGTTTTTGATGTGGTGATCCACGATTCATTGTTTTCGTATAACACCCAGTGTTCCATGCAGTACATGCCCTCCTTAATACCCATCACCGGGCTAACCCATCCCCCCAACCCCCTCCCCTCTAAAACCCTGTTTGTTTCTCAGAGTCCATAGTCTCTCATGGTTCATCTCTCCCTCCGATTTCCTCCCCTTCACTTTTCCCTTCCTTTTCCTAATGTCCTCCATGCTATTCCTTATGGGCTATTCCACAAATGGGAAAAAAAATTTATTTGCAGACTTAATAGTGTAAGGAACTTAAAAAATAATAATATAAGGAACTTTGTTGAGTTACAGGCTACCCATCTTTGTGAAAGTATAGCTCAAGACCAAACTCTCCTTGATAGTCTTTGTTTGAAGTGAGATAGGAATTCTGGAGTGGCATATGATTATCTTTGCAAAATGTCACACATATTGTCCCTATTTGGAAAGCTCAGAGCTGGACCTTATTGATAGTTTGCTTTGATCATTATAAGGATGTGGTTAAATGAATATCTGATGATAATAAAAGGTAACATTTACTGAGTGCCAACTCTGTGTCAGGCAATGTTCTAAGTGCTCATTTAATCCACATAACAATTCTGAGTTAAGTTGGGACTATCATTTTTCCCAGCTTATAGATGAGCAAACTGAAACACAGAGGTTATGTAACTTTCCTAAGATTACATCCCTAGGTACTCTGGCTGCAGAGTACCCACACTGCCCAATATGGTGCCCACTACTTCATGTGGCTGTTGAGCACATGAAATGTGGTCAGTCAGAACTGAGATGTGCTATATGCTAGATTTTGAAGACTTAGTATGAAGCACATATATCTCATTAAGTTTTTCTGTTGATTACATGTTGAAATGATATTTTAGATAGGGTTCATTAAGACATGATTAAAATTAGTTTCATTTATTTCTTGTTTTCATGTAGCTATGAGAAAAATTTTCAATTACATTCATGGCTTATATTCTATTTCTATTGGACAGCATTGATCCATACTCTTAAACTGCGTTATACTGTCATTCCATCCAGTAGCAAGGCATTTCATTGCTAATGGTTGCATTTTGTATAGGACTATTAGCAATGCAAATGGATGTGATGAAGATTGTGGAAAGAAACAAAAGAGAAGCAGAGATGTCACCTGAAGTTATCGGCAGTAAAATCTCGAAACAGTGAGACAAGCTGGCTATCGTCTTCAGCACATATAGCTCTGTGGCACTATTTGTTGTATAGAATGCCTATACACGACCATGGTGGTCGTGGCCCAGGGTACAAAGAGGACAAACTCTCCTTGTCTCTCTATCCAGTAGCCACAACCCCCTATCACAATATGAGCTTTGCTCTCCTTTCCCCATTCACCATGCTCCTCACTACTTTGACTTGGAAGCCTCTTTCAGGATTTAAGTTTTAGTTGTTTTCATCTGAGTCTGCAAAGGGGCAGAGTAATTAGACAGAGGTTAGTCATACAGGAATAGAAAAGGGTGGACCACAAACAACATGGGTCCTGATGACGTCAGAAAAATTTCTTTTTAAGACTTAAAGAAATGTTTCAGAGTCACAAGATGAAATGGCGATGCCTGAAGACTCAGAACCCAAGATGTGAACATTGAGTCCCAGACTTGGGATTCTTTGGCTCTCTGAACAGGTTACTCTAAGGTACACCCTATGGGGCCTTCACTGGACAGTCACTGATCCCCTAAGAACACCATGCCCAGGCTAAAGTTCTTAAAGACATAACTTAAGTATTTATTTTTCCTTTTGCCCTAGCAAGCCCCATGTGTTGACTCAGTAGGCAATGGATGTTAAGATCAGACCTAGTTAAAAAAAAAAAATTAGAAACTGCTCCCAACATAATATAAAGTGAAATAAACAACAAATGGAAAATACAATAGTATAAACAACATTAGCCTGATTCAGTTTTTTAATTTGTGTATATATTTTACTGAGTCTTCATATATCACCCACTAGAATGTAATTCCATGAAGGCAGAGATTTTTGTCTAGTTTGTTCATTGTTGTATTACCATTACCTAGAAAATGCCTGGCCCCATAGCAAATACTCAAGATATTTGTCAAATGAATGAATAAATTAATATATAATAGGAAAAAGTGCTTCAAAATGTTAATGAGGTGGAGAGATTATAGACGAACTGTATTTTTTCTTCCTAATATTTTGCATTTTCCAATTTTAAAACAACTATGAATTATAACTGGGACAAAATAAAGATTAAAAAGACTTCTGGATGATAAATTTTTAAGGCATATTCGTGTATTTAAAATAATATAAAATTTTTAAAAGCGGGGGGCACCTGGCTGGCTCAGTCAGTAAAGCATGTGACTCTTGATCTCAGGATTGTGAGTTTGAGCCCCACACTGGGCATGGAAACTACTAAATAAATAAATAAATAAAATAACATAGATATTGCCTCCTTTTTACTATATGTCCTGGGGCACCAATACATGCAGGCCAAACTAGAAGACATTCAGCATGGAGGCTGCATTTTAACTCAGGACCTACTGTCTATTGGGCACTGTGGACACAGAAGGCTGAAAATGATAGAGCCATTGACCTTAGAGCAGGTCATAGGAAAGAAAATCTGAAGGGGTGGTATAAAGCTTTAAAAAAAATCCTTGCAGGGGCACCTGGGTGGCTCAGTCGCTTAAGCATCTGCCTTCAGCTCAGGTCACGATCTCAGGGTCCTGGGATCAAGCCCCGCATCGGGCTCCTTTCTCAGCGGGGAGCCTGCTTCTCCCTCTGCCTGCCGCTCTCTCTGTCTCTGACAAATAAATAAGTAAAATCTTTAAAAAACAATCCTTACAATTGTATTACATTTATGATTTTACATTATCACAACAGAACAAATAGAGAATTTCTGAGGAATCAGGGTAGGTGTTATTCCCACATTACAGATGAAGTTGTGTTGCGGAGAAATTGAGTTGCTTGCTTAAGGTCAAGTAGTTAGAAAATAGTAGATCCACACACACCCAGGTCTTTACACTGCCCTGCGTTTGTCAGTTTTCCAAAGAGCTGCCACAAGGAGGCTCTGCCCAGGGCTGGGGGAGGAGCTGTAACTATAAATTTGTGCTTTTCTAGCTACATGTGTCTATTTAAATTTAAATTAATCAAAATTAATTAAACATTAAACATTCAGTGCTTTAATTGTGTTAGCCACATTTCAAATGCTCAATAGCCACACGCAGGTAGTAGCTACTGAAGGGGACACCTCAGAGTAGGATATTTCCATAATCTCAGAAAGTTCTATTAGATAGCACTGTTATAAATTCATTGTAATTGGTTTTTGTTAACAAATGACAAACAGCAATTGAACAATAATCAAACAATCCATATAAGAAGTATGGATTATATGTGTATTGAATAACTTATATATGATATATAAGGCCTCATTTAAACCTCATAGCAACTTCTAGAGGAAGGCTCTATTATTATCTCCACTTGCAGATAAGAAAACTGAGGCCAGAGGTATGAAGCAGTCAAGATCATATAGCTAGCAAAATGAGATAGTTGGGACTTGAATGCGGCCCGTCTGGCACCGGAGCTGGTGAATTTAACTAGTCGGTCATTCTCAAAGTGTGGTCCCTGGACCAGCAGCATCAGAATCACCTGGAGACTTGGTAGAAATGCAAAGTCTCAGGCCCCACCAGTCCTCCTGAATCAGCAACTGGTGGAGGGGCACAGCCTGCTCCATTTTCGCCAGCCCCCTAACCAAGTTGGGTGCATAGTCCAGTCTGAGAACCACTGCACTCTGCTGTGCTGCACCCCCACTTTTAGGCATCTCTGACCTACCCAGCCCTGTGCTCGGCGTTTGCTACTGGTATATATTATTTTATTTTTTAAGATTTATTTATTTATTTGGGAGAGAGAGAGAGTGCGCACGCCGGAGCAGGGGGAGGGGCAGAGGAAGAGAATCTTCAAGCAGACTCCCTGCTGAGTGCGGAGCCCAACACGGAGCACGATGCCATGACCCATGAGATCACGACCTGAGCCAAAACCAAAAGAGTCAGACACTTAACCAACTGAGCCATCCAGGCACCCCCTTACCGGTGTATCTTAAACTTGGAATCGTATGTCTAAAAGAATCTTTTCAGCAGATAAAAGGATAATTAACTAACATGTACTGAGCACTTACTCTGTAGTAGACTCAGGGGGCCATTTCTCACTCAAATGGACTTGGAGCCATCATCTGACTTGTCCACAGTCATACAATTAATAAGTGGTGGGGCAGGGATGTGAATCCAGGCTCCTGGCCCCAAACCCCATCCTCTTCACCATGAACCCTTACTTAAAGAATGGTGGAGAAGCAACTCTTCATGTCCCTAAATAAAAACGAATTTTCAAATTCTCTGCTGCTGGAATGTCCTCCTCATTGCTTGTCTCCTAAAGGACACAGACTCTCCCTTTTCCTCCCTAGGTCACATTCTATCCATTTCTTAAAGTGTATCCCAAGGGGATGGGTGAAACAGGTGAAGGAGATTAAGAGTACATTTATCTTGATGAGCACTGAATAGTGTATAGAATTGTTGAATCACTATATTGTACACCTGAAACTAATATGACACTGTACATTAATTATACTGGAGTTTTTTTACAAAGTGTATCCCAACATAAAAATAATTTTTCACATCAAAATATGTCTGCTCTAGAATGCGCCAACCGGAGGTTCAGAATTTCTATTCCTGAAGGTTTTCAAACAATAAACATTCATTCATTCATTCTTCCATATAACAAATTATCAAGTGCCTTTTATGTGACAGGTGCAGTCCTAGGCAGTGAAGAGTAAATATGGTTTAAAAAGGAGGTTCCTGCCTTCATGGGGCTTATGTTCTAGTGGAAGAGACAGATAAACAGGTAAGCATATAAATAGAAATAATAAACACATTGTAAAAAGTAGTAGGAAGGAAATAAATAAGATGCTGTGCTAGGGGATAAATGTTGGTCATTAGGCATAAGGATAACTTCTCTGAGAAGGTGACCTTCAGGCTGATACATGAAGGATGAGGCAAAGCCTGTCATCCAAAGAGCCTAGGAGATGGCATTCCAGATGGAGAGAACAGAACATGCAAAGGCCTGAGGCAGAAAAGAGCTTAGCTGGTCCTAGGAACTGACAATCTGTGGAGCATTAAGGGGGTAAGGGGAGAGCTAAGCTGAGGTTGGAGATGCAAGAAGGAGCCCGGTCATGCAGGGTCATGTGGGCCAAGATAAGAAATTTGCATTTTATTCTAAATGGGATTTTATGCTTTAGCAAAGGAATAGCATGATCACAGTACCTATTTAATAACTATTTGTTGAACAAGTAAATTGATCAAGGGCATTTAAAACTGATTCTAGTAAGAAGAACTCTATTTTTGGGGCGCCTGGGTGGCTCAGTCGTTAAGCGTCTGCCTTCGGCTCAGGTCACGATCCCAGAGTCCTGGGATCGAGCCCCGCATCAGGCTCCCTGCTCTGCGGGGAGCTTGCTTCTCCCTCTCCCACTCCCCCTGCTTGTGTTCCCTCTCTCGCTGTCTCTCTCTCTGTGTCAAATAAATAAATAAATAATCTTTAAAAAAAAAAAAAGAACTCTATTTTTTCTTCTGAGAATAATAAAGCGGCAGCTCTAATTTATGAAACACCTTTTATATACCACTTGTGCATTCATCAAATGTCCTCGCAACAACCTGGTGAAGTGGTACTATTATCATCCCCTTTTTACAGCTGGGGAAACTGAAATTCATAGACATCCCTTCAACACATTTACTCAAGTGTTTTTTGAGTTCTTTATCTCATGGATAATAAATGGCAGATCTAGTCTTGAACTTAAGACTGATCCTGAAGCCCATGCTCTTTTACTAAGTTATACTAAGTCTACTGAAAATTAGAGAATTGAAAAATCTATAATCTCCCTAGATTTGCTCTATAATTTGTAGGTAACAGCAAGTACAAAATGGGAGCTGGCTAGGTTGGGTTCAGAGCACACCATAAGCCTGTACCCCTGACCTTTTATCCCCAACTCGGAACACTACTATGCATGACACCAGGATCTCTTGTCATGGGTGGAGACAGGGAGCTGGCCGGCTCCACGTGTCTACATGCCCACTTGCTGTCCCAAAGGTCCAACTGCCTGCAGCTCCCCGACGTTATGCCCTGATTGCTAAGTCTGGTCTGGCACAGGGACAGAGGGACTCCGAGGCCAAGTAGTTGAGAATTCTTGCTGGCCGCTTGGGAGGGCCAGATAACACAAGTGAGACGCTGGCATGCTAAAAAGAGGGAGTGCTATTTTGAGAATCTGTTCAAGTAACGTTGCACAGTGGAAAAACGGTGGCACTGTGCACAGGATGTGACCTGACAGGAGTTATGTCTCAGGCGTCAGTGCCCTGGGTTTCTATTTTTATTGCTAAAACTTGCAATTTGAGCCAAAAAAGGCTGGCCCCTAAGAAATAAGTAAAGAGTGGTATGAAATCTGGAAAAATTTCTGGAAATGTCATGGATCAAGATTGGAGGGTCAATCTATTAAATACATTATGCCATATCCACACAAGGAATACCATGAAGCTATTAAGATAATAAGAAGCTCTACTTGCCCACAAAGAAATATGTTCATACTACATTTTTCTGTGTAAAGAGATGATTACACAGTGCACACTTATGGCACCATTTTGTAAAATACATGCATATGCATATGTGTATAGAAAAGGCTTGGAAGGAGATATTTTTAAAAGGTAATTATTGTGCCTTTATATCTATATTTTATGAACTTTTTACAAGAAGTATGGACTATATGTGTGCAACCAGAAAAAAAAAAATGAAGCTATTGCCATTTTGAAGAAAAAAGATGGTGATCAAAGGGGTCCCTGACCAAGTCATTAAGGGGAATCCTGTAAGGTAAAGATTAGGTAAGAAAGGGCCAAAGTCCTTAACTTGTGCTTTGTTTCCATTATCCTGAAAGGGTTTTATTCCCCAAATTATACCAAAACTGCTTATACTGTGATGATTACATGTGAGATCAAGATTAGATGTATAGTTTTGGGTGCAAAGAATATCTAAAAAGTCAATGAAGGAAAAAAGAATAAATAAAAATTAATCAGCCATCATATCCACAAATTTATACTCAGTTCATGGGAACTAATTAACATGGAAAGCTTTGGCTGGGACCAGGACCACTATTTACATACGGGTAATAGAAGTCTACCAAAGGCAGGGAGCCCTGTGAGAAAAGAAACTAAATGCTGCAAGAGCTTCAGGCACCTTGACCATGAGAGTTAATATAATGGACACATTGCAGAGAGAAAATAAAACTCACCTCACCATGTGCTAGTGTCACATTCATCTGCCATGTTAATTTTCTTAGTTCTTCAATTTAGAGGGAGGGTTTTTTCCCTCTCAAGCCTCCCTTGACTGGATATTCTGCCTAAAAGTTGATGTATTTAAACTGCATAACATTTTGAGTAAATATTTAATTGGAAAGAGGGTCTTTTTCATTAATACTTTGGAACATACATTAAATATTATGCAATTATCATATGTAGCACAAAGTTCTCTGTGGCTGGGTTATGGATCGAATTGAGTCTCCCCAAAATTCCTATGTTGAAGTCCCAACTCCCAGTATCTCAGAATGTGACCTTATTTGGAAACAGAACTGATACATAGTTAAGTTGAGGTCATACTGTTGTAGGGTGGGCTTTTAATCCAATATGACCAGTGTCCTTATAAAAGGGGAAAATTTGGACAAAGATAGTTGCATAAAGGGAAGATGATGTAAAGAGACACAGGGAAAGAGACCAAGAACAGACTCTTCCCTCACCGCCCTTAGAAGGAACCAACCCTGACATCTTGATTTCCAAGCTTCTAGTCTCCAGAACTTTAAGACAATAAACTTCTGTTGTTTCAGCCACCCAATTTGGTGTACTTTGTTACAGAAACTTTAGCAAATGAATACAAGGAGCAATATATCCTAAGGATATGTGTGCGTTAAATTCTAATAATAGGCATTTGAGTTGGGTCACCATATTTTCCTCCTTTATGGGGGATGTCACCAAAGCTCGAAGTGAAGAGCATACCCAAGGTCAGTCAAAGTTGGAAGTTATCTCCGTGTTCTCTTTCTACCTCTGGGTTCCTCCAGAAACTGTTCTCAATCCAATAATTAGAAGGATATTACAAATGGTAAAGCTATTTATCCCAACCAAACCAACCCCTTGAGGAGATGCAGACCTTTCCATCCATCAGTAGCAGAAAGAGTCCTGAATCAATTATTAAAGGTACCATGATAAGTTTAAGGAAGACTTTGTGCTTGCTGAGTTTTCTCCAAGGTAAGAAAACCGTTATCTAAAATGAAGAGTCTTAAGGGTCTATGAGCAGTGACAAAGCCCCTCTCCACCATTTCGCTTTTATGTCCCCAGTTTTAGTTCTCTGCAAGATGTTTACGACATTTTTGTTTGTTTGTTTATGATCTGCCTCTCCCTTCTAGAAAGTGAGCTCCATGAGAGCTGAGACCTTGTCTATCCTGTGCCCCACTGTATCCTTGATGGTGCCTGGAACATAGCAGGCTTCAATAAATGTTTTCTGAATAAACAAATAGATCATTTTAATACTAATTAATAAAGAAGTTAGGCAGTTTTATAAGATGTTGCAGTCAAATTCTGTTGATGCCAATTCTTAACACTAGTGTAAGGGTGGGAAGATTTTTAACAAATTCAAGCTCACCACACACTCTCTGAGAGGCTGAATGGTTTCTTCCTTAATGCTGTATGGAAAGATATAATTGAATGATTGCTCTGTGTACTAGAAGAATCTTAATATATGATGATGCATTTTGAGCTGAAAATCTGGCACAATCAACAGAAAAGAAATGTTTCTACATAAGGCTAGTAAATTAAATTTCCAAGTTTATTCCTAGGCCTAATGACTTATTAAATTTTCTCAGTACCAGCATGGTAGTTAAGATCAAAGTCTCAATAGTCAGACAGTCCAGACTTTAATTCCAGCTCTGCCCCTTCTTGGCTGTGTGACTGTGGACCCAAAGTCAAATGAGCTGAATAAGTTATTCAGTATGGAGGTAATAAGATAGCAAAAATATTTTTATGAGTTTGAGTGACATATTCCTTCTCTCACTCAGGGGACATGATAGGATATTCTTGCTTTACAAAAATGTTTTTACATCATCCTGATATCATGTAGTCCCTACATATAAATGCTTCTAAAAATATCCATAATAAACATTGGGTTGTTTTTGCCTCTGAAAATATTTACATAAGGAAAACTAAAAAAAATACTAATTTCCTGTGACCAAATGCATACAACTCATGGTTTTCCTTGTATTTTAAGGTGCCTTACATGTTTTAAAGTACAGCAATATAATAATTCCATTTGAATAGCCTAAGAAACAGTAATGTCTCTTGCATTCATTATCTAGCCTCCTTATATAAGATCAGTGATTTTAATAAAAGTGCCACACAAAATTGACAAATCATGTCACTGTCTTTAAAGAAAAACTCAAAGTTAGCTTACAAAAAAAAGGCAATGAATAAAATAATGCAATAAATAGATAGAAAGATAGATAGATACACAGATATAATTTATGCCCCAGTCTACCCGAAAAGTCTATAAAGAAGCAGGCAATAAATACACACAAAAATGTGTTTGATAGGGGTGCCTGGGTGGCTCAGCTGGTTAAGCATCCGACTCTTGGTTTCAGCTCAGGTCATGATCTCAGGGTCGCAAGATAGAGCCCTGCATGGGTCTCTGTGCTGGGTACGGAGCCTGCTTAAGATTCTCTCTCCCTCTCCCCCTGCCCTCCTCACCCTGCTGGAGTGCTCTCTCTCTCTCTCTCAAAAAAAGGCGTGTTTGATAAATGAAGATAAGAAAAAACGAAATAAACATATACAAAAGATGAATAATTGAGTCAGAAGTTATGAATAAGAGTGTTTAAATGGATAAATAAATGAAAGGGACTGATTGTTATTGAATTTCTATGATGTTATGTTCTGAATTTCCTGGCCATTGTGGCAACAAGGAAGGAGGAAGAAGCAAATTAGATGCAATTACTGCTTCTCAAACTTCCCCATTTAAGTTTGAGGAGAACGATTCCTGGGGTACATAAACTGAAACAGTTCACTAGAAGTGAAAAACTATTTTATGAGTTAGTATAAGAATTAATGGAAATAGTGTGTTCTATCATTAATGCATTGAAATTTGTTTTAATAAAAAAATAATGATTTTTCTTGTCCCTATCTGCATAGAATTTGTTCTCCAAAATGAAGTAGCATGTTGATCCTTAGCTAAACACCATATTCCCACAACATCATACATTTCCTCTTACTCCTGGGAAGTAAATATGCAGTTTGAAAAACATGTTTACAAAACTCTCATATTCTGATTTATTTGTTAAAATCACTCAACAGACTTTTTATTTTTTATTTATTTTTTTTTAAAGATTTTATTGATTTATTTGACAGAGAGAGACACAGCGAGAGAGGGAACACAAGCAGGGGGAGTGGGAGAGCGAGAAGGAGAAGCAGGCTTCCTGCCGAACAGGGAGCCCAATGCGGGGCTCGATCCCAGGACCCTGGGATCATGACCTGAGCCGAAGGCAGACGCTTAACAACTGAGCCACCCAGGCACCCCTCAACAGACTTTTTAAAGTAAAATATTTAAGTTTAACACATATGCAGGGTTACATCCTAAGAAATAGTATTAAAAAGAAATAGGTTATACCTTATAAAGACTGAAACTCAGTCTTGAATTAGTTCAGCCCCTAACTGGCTTAAGGTGATCTCCTAATCTATATTCTAACCAAATCTACAAAAAAAATTCTTTCTGGAGGAAATAAGATCATTCAGAGTCTATAATTTTTCATATTAAATATCTGGCATTCATTTTAAAATTACCAGACATACCAAAAAATGGGACCAAGAGGAAAAATAGACAATAGAAATAGACTCACAAATGATCCAATGGACAGGTAGTAACTGCCTTGGCCAAGAAAAGTGTAAGAACCAAGCTGATTTGCCTCTGCCTGAGAAGTTTAGAATTTGGAGGTAGCAGGTATCATAGAAAGCAGAAGGCAACATAAGGTTGAAAACAATGATTAGTTGGAAGTCTTTAAATGGAGCAGCTTCATCTCCAATTCCTCCATCAGAAAGGTAACTCTTCTATCTAATAGGAAATTATAAATTTATTATGTGAAGAAATTGAATCAGAATGGCTCCAACTTATGGTTGGAGGGTAGAGTGAAATGTGAAGCTAAAAACACTAGTATTAAGTGAACATCTGCTCATTGAATACTTCGATCCTTTTTCTTTTTTTTAAGGATTTTTATTTATTTATTTGACAGAGAGACACAGCGAGAGAGGGAACACAAGCAGGGGGAGAGGTAGAAGCAGGCTTCCCGCTGAGCAGGGAGCCCGACGCGGGGCTCGATCCCAGGACCCTGGGATCATGACCTGAGCCGAAGGCAGATGCTTAACGACTGAGCCACCCAGGCGCCCCAACTTTGATCCTTTTTCAACCTGCTCTGAGAACTCCAGGAACCTTGTCAGTCTCCCTCCAGGAGTATTATTCTTGGGAAGATTACTTTGCAGGTGAGAGTATTTGGGTTTCCTAAAGAAACAGCCAACTCTCAACCACATCATTTTAAAGTGAAGCCCATAGTTAGCAAATTCCACCAAAAAATACTTTTTAGTGCATGTTAGTGGAGAGTCAAGAATCACCAGACATTTGAAGAAAATCACAAATTCAAATTGACAATGGGACACTCATTAGCAGGATGACTTTAGAAAAGATAGTTAAATTCTTCTGGTATCAGTTTCTCTATCTATAAAATGGGGTGCTAACACCCACCTCAATCCATGGTATAGTCTGCCTGAAAGAGAAGGGGAAAGAGGGAGAGAGGAGACAGCAAACAAACTAGTATTCTAGTAAATTCAATCTTCTGCTCTCGTCCAGAATTGATACAACTGAGTGTCATAAGTAACTTGATTCAGTTAATGGCTCATATTGGGTCTTTCCCCTCCTCCAGAAACCGACACTAAGACAAGAATGTGAAAGTTAGTAGTCCGAGAGGTGGTTCCAGGAACTAGCAATAGGGAAATAGGGAAGTGCAAGAACATTTCTCAGCATTATTCCAACTATGGGATGAAGAAGCAGAGGTAAGTATCTACCAACTCCCATATGTCATTGATTGAGAACTGCTTCTAAGGAGCCATTAAAAGCTTGAGTACTTCTAATGTGCCCCCTCTCATCCTCAAAGCAAGCTCTGGCAACCAGAAAATGCTCTTGGGGAAAAATCAGTATTGGTTATCTTATTTAATTGTAACTGGTTGATTATATTATTTTGAGTTCTTCAAACTTAATCCCAATGAAATTAAATCATGAAACTGGAACATTGTAAGAGTCCTTTGAACAAAGGAAAACAGATATGAATAAAGCCTCCATATTGTGAAAGTTAGAAATTATAGACTTCAATTTCTTAGGTTAGCTTCAGTTATAAAATATAAGTTAAAATTTTATTCAATGTTTGGAGAATTTAAATACTGTGCTGAAAGTGTCTTCTCAGAAAGATAAGGAAAAGTTGTTTAGAGACTATTTAAATTCCTATGAGCACAAAACTACCAAGAACAAAGAGCATTTTTGGAGATTAGCCGGGTAGGGCAAAGGTCTTTAAAATTAAACTATATATGCTTTGATCCTTGTTACTGTAGTTAAAAATTCTAATGAACTTTTGTCATTCTTTTGGCTGCCCAGCATCTGAACCCCATTCTATGTTTGGGGAATTTTTGACCTTTTAAGTCTTGATAGGATGCAGAAACAGTCTCCCACTATAAGAATTCAAAGTTCCAGATAATCACTTTTCTAGCTTTCTTTGCAGTCAAGTATGGGCATATGACCAAGCATGAGCCAACTAGAAGTTCCCTTCCCAAAATTTGAACGGGGATCTAGTGATTTATAGAAGCAGGGATGGTAGACAACCATCTGTGAATGCAATGGCAGTTGCAGCAAGATAGTTTCTGGGGGCAATGGTGATGCTATGGTAGCTCTTTTCAGTGATATGTGAGATGACGTTAAGTTGAGGCATCTAGCAATCGGTAACACTGGCAGTGTTATGTGATGTCCTAACTTGGCCAGAACTTTGATGTGGTTTAGGGCTTTACGTCTGGCTGCTTATTCTCCAGCTTCCTCAGAAATTCTGTAAGCAATATTTTTTAATACATCCCAGTGAATACTTCAGTGAGGTAAACCTTCAAAGCTGATTTCAGTTAGCTACAACCAAAAGAGTTCAAAATTCATTACCAGGAAGTAGGGTGTTGTCAGTAGCAAATGCTAAAATGTGGAATTAGCAGTCTCAGACTTCTGAACTTGAATTAACATACTGCTACTCAGCACTGAGGAAATAAATCTTTCAAATGCCTATTTCAGATATGACTATAAAAAAAATAAACTGGGAGATTATTCCAAGAGGCAGAACCAGGGATCATGAAAGACATGATGAAGGGCATTCCCTGAAGAGAATGTAAATAGGGTCAGCCTCATTGACTGACGGGAATTTACTCCTCTCCCGGGCGGGAATCTCACCATCCCTGTGTAGTTTGGATAAGATATGCGTTATGGGGAAGTGACTGGGAGTGGTTTTCTGCTCTTGCCCTTTTCCAGTCAGACTTTATATTGTAGTTTATTGCTGAACCATGAAGAGCAAACACAGTTATGGATCAGAGGAGACAAATGAACATTTGTATGAATTATGTTTCTAGCTTCTGTAAACTTGATGCTTTAACGTCTGCCCTGCATGCATATGCCAGACACACCTGGTTCTGGACAACCCAGTAATATGCCTGAGTTACCTTGCCTTAGCCAACTGCCTCCCTTGTCAACTTCTCCATCCTCCTCCAGGAGGAATCCTCCCTAGGGTGTGATTTTTAAATACAAGTCAATCAATCCAGAGTCTACACCCCAACCACTTCCCTTGTGGGGTTCTCATGCTCTGGGCCACTATATACCCATCCTAAACACCCCAGGGCCAGGTACCAGGCAACTAGGGGAAGCCTTTTTGCCCCACTAAATTATTTAAACTAGCCAATCCTAAACCTGTTCACCTGCCTCACCCATTTCTTCTTGCAGAAACCACAATAAAACCTCTTGCCCAGTTTCCCTTTCCATCTGCCTCATGCGTGACCCAAGTGCTTCTCCATGTAGCCATCTTGGCATGATGTGTACTCTCTTTCTTGGAATTGTGAGTGCAATAAATGATTTGATTGCACTCTTACCATGTCTAAATAATAATAGTATTAAAACTACATTATCCAGCAATTCTGGACTTGGATGTAGTAACCTGATAAGTTACTTCCTCTTAGGGAATACGTGAATAATTTCAATAAAGGCATGAACACCTTTTAAGTATGTAGAGATATTGGGCACTCAAAGTGGTGGACTATAGCAAACATTGTTGGTTTTCCACTCAACATCCATTACTCTCTCCTTTCAGGCAAAACACTAGTTTCATTCAGGTATTCATCTCTCTCTTCACTGACCCAAGGGATCATGACCCTTTTCCTCCTCCAGGATTGAATTCCATTTGGTCTGAGCCAGTCACAGTGGTCTCTTTCCCCTTGTCAGTGAATGATTTAGGCCTGAGCAGGGATCCCAGGTATGGGGAATAGGACATGAGATGTTCTGGGGGGTTCTGGAAAATTTCCCCGACTGAAAAGAGGACACTGGAAGAAGTGGCTCTTTCTTTTGGACACTGCTGTGCTGATAAGAGTTGGAACTGCAGTAGTCATTTTACTCCTAGCAAACCTGAGGAAAAGGCCAATGGCAAGAAGTGTAACAAAAGACTCACCAGATAACGAAGCCAGAACAATAATGTATCATGGTAGTAGTGTACTCTTCCTTTGGACTTCTTGATCTGTGAAATAGTAAATTTTCTTATCATTTAAACCAGTTTGAGTCAGGGTCTTTTGTTACTTGCAGCCCAGAGCATCCCAATGAACTTCCCTGCTTTTACTAAGAGTTAATAAGAAACGAAATGTTCCAAGAGGTATCAGTCTGACTTATCTGAAACTTGTAAATGTGATCTTTTGTCACGTAACTTGCTATAATTTCATTGCTTATGTAAAGCATGATTATTAAATAAAATTTTATTTGTTCACCTATATCATAAATTTTTATTACAGGAAATTGTTTGTTCACTTAAGCTGCATATGAACTCACTGGCCTTTTGTTGATTAATCCTCCACTACAAATCCTGGGTGAGTGTGCTTATCAAGGAGAATCTTCACTAGCTTCCACAGCTGTCAGGAATTAAACTATCTGATAGCAGATCCAACCATTGTACAAAGGTTTATTCCTGCACAATTTGCAAATTTCTCATGTTTGAACCACATCTACTTCTTTGACGCTGACTGTTGACTCATCAGATCACCACTGAAATATTCATGTGCTCTCTTCATTTGGATTTCTGATTCTGGGGCCCACTACCAAAAAACAAAACAAAACAAAACAAAACAAAAAAACCTAGATGCTCTAGATTCTTCTTCCACATTTAGTTCTTTAACTAGTTCGTGGCCAAGCTAAGTCAGGGCTGTTCCTGACAGACAATCCTTGAGGTAGTCTATTACACACATTTTTGGGATGCCTCACTGTGCTTGCCTGACAAACCCACACAATCCCTACCTGCAGACCCTTTTCTTTCTAGTAACTATCCACTGCTCTTAAAATCCATCCAGGCTTAAAAAGGCAGCCATCTATTAAATTCAAGCTAATTTTTCACCATATTGCAAAGGCAAACATAGAGTATCTTCAGCTTTGAAATGGGGGGCAGGAAACTTGAAGAAATATGGTTCATTTTAGTTGTTAAAAATGTTTTCATTAACTTTCATCAATCCATGAGAAAGGAGTAAATTGCTTTAAGCCTATTTTACATTAATATCATCAGAATTTGTATGATCAAAATACAAACTCAAATTCTATCCAGATTATATGAGTTGGATAAAAATATATTAACCAAAATATCTAAATATAAATTGTGGTTATATGAATGTGTACATCACTCCGACTCTGTGGAGGACAGGCATCAATAATGTTGGTAATAAAGGAACACTATCCATGTGAAATGAGAATATTCTGGGTCCATTTTATATTTATAAAGTCTGGAGATTGAAGAAGAGATTTCAGGCACTGTCTTTTAAAAATCAGGAGCTGAAAAGCAGTAAGAATAAATTCCTCTTATATCCAGCAACACTGATGAACTTCATATTGTATTGAGGGAAACAAAAGCAGATGCAAAAGAATACAAACTGCATGATTCCATTTATACGTTCAAGAAGGTGGGCATTGGGAAAGAGAGAACCTTATGAGATGCTGAGTATCCTCATCTAGATGATGGTTAAGCGGGTGTTATGTATCAGTCTGTACAGGTTAGATATAATTAATGCTGCCACATCGATGCACTTTACATACTTCACAATATATGTGTGCCCAATCAACCAATAAATTGCTCTTCGGTAAAGCATTAGGTAAACTTTGGTTAAATACTAATAAAACTTACAAATCTATATTGACAGAATTGAAATTTCCTAACAGAAGAAACCATGTCTGTTTCACTTAGCACTGGACACTACCTAACTGGAGAAGAGTTTGAGTCATTCAGCCATGTGACAGTGACAAGATAGAGGTTGGGATACCATATACTAGGAAATGAAGGGCCATGATAGAGTCTAACAAGTCTCTCTTCCCTGTCCTTTGGTGGTGGCAGGGAGTAACACCCTGTTTGAAGTAGGGCACATGGCACACAGTATATGGAGGTTTTGGTCTTTAAGGACTGACATGCTCGTGAAAATGGCCTTTGGTCAGCCCACTTTGGGTAAAAGTCAGAGCCCAGATTTCTGCCCAAGACAAAGCTACTCTGTAGAACAGTACGAAACAGACTGGGGGCTGACTGGGGGCTTTTGGGAGAATTGTCAAGATGAACCCCTCTGGCTGCCATTGGGTTTAAGAGGGACTGTGGAGAGAAGTAACATGTTAATGAAATTTTATTGTTGGCTGAATGATCTGTGTAGTAAAACCTCTTCATTTCCTCTTTGCAAAGTCTGGTAAAATTCATGTTGTTCATTTACAGAACATATTTCTTTGTAGGAAAATGAACATAAATGCTGGGTCCTACTTTTAAGGTGAGCACTGATTGGAATTGTCTTGCTCCTTTTGGGTGGCTGTAGCAGAATACTGTAAACTGGGTGTCTCAAACAGAAATTTCTCACAGTTCAGGAAGCTGGGAAGTCCAAGATCAAGGCACCAGCACATTCAATGGTAAGAGCCTGCTTCCTGGTTCATAGGAGGCCGTCTTGTGTCCTCAAGCAGAAGGGGTAAGGAAGCTCTCTGGGTCTCTTTTACAAGGCACAAAGCCCATTTGGGAGACCTCTTCCTCCCAAAGAACCTGCCTCCATATACCATCACACTGGGGATTAAGTTTCAACATATGATTTTGGGGAGGATGCATTGTTTATACCAGAAGGCCAGACTACATTTGCAGATGGCCAATAACATTACCTTCACTTAGTCTGCCGTGTTTTTAAGAATCCCTGAGGGATGAAGGACACCAGGAGGACACAAAAAGGGCAATGGTACATATCAAATAGGGTAGGCTCCAGGAAGCTCTTGGCCTGGACTGAAGATAGCCCATGTAGTCTAGGAAGCTCTCCTGTGTCATGATAATACAGATGGGATATGTATGAACCTGCCAGCAGGAAGTTAAGAAACAGGGTTTCCTTCTTCATTCCTAATGGAATGTTGAGAACAAACCATAGTTTTCAAGTCCTGGTTCCTCTCTGGATTTATTTGCTAATCTCTATCCTTTATCAAAATCTTTTTCTTTTCTTTTTCTCCAATTGTTCCAGCCTGGTCTTAGCTGGGCTAGTTCAAGGGAAGAGGAAGTCTTGTTTCGAAGTTGGGCCAGAGAGTGGTAACAAGGCAAGAGCACCTTCTTGTGGCTGAGTAGCAGGTAGCAAGAAACGTTAGCTCCTGGATCTACCCCAGGGGAGAAACGCCAGGAAATGCTTTCTGAAGTATAAGCTTTGGAGTTCTCTTATCATTAAGGTAGGTCGTTTTTTCCTTAGATCATTTCTTTAGCACCACAGGGTTACAGACCATGAGGTCTGAAGTGCAAAGAAAATAGGTTTTTTAAAATCATGAATGTATTTTAGCATGAAGACTACCATATGCAATTTTGTTGTCACTAAAGCCATCAGATGTTAGAGTGGTATTTTTTTTTGCCTTAGTGTATGACAGGAAAACAATTTTTTAATCAATATAGGTCAAATAATCTCTACTAGCATTGTTTACCTGAAAGTGTTGCATAAACAATAGTAAGAGCAAGGACATTTCGTCTGTACTTTCAAATGGGGCTCAATCATTTACAAGTCGTTCACTGGCAGCTTTTTTCACCAAGTCTGTACAGATTATAATCTATTTAATAAAAGATTAGAAACAATGAAGTTAATTGTTTTTCCCTCTCCAGCATTTGCTTTAAGAGAAAAATCTTGAAATTGGTAGGGATTTCTGATGCCAGGGAATCATGAAATGTAAGAGAATATTTAGCAATCAGGGTGGCTTAGCTCATGATAATCAGCATATGGACAATTATAATTTGCATTCCAGTTACTGAAGCTGAGAAAGCCTTGCTCAGGTTGAACATACGGTGAGTAGAAGATCTCTTTTTCTAAGAAATAAGATGGAGAGAGTCTTTGGAGAATGGCTTCACTGAATTGGTAAGTTAGCTTTCTTCGGATTTTGGTGATTTCCCCAGTTCTTCCATAATTCCTCAGTGCTCTGGCCATTTTCTGGTAAGTCATGGTCTTCCGGTTACCTTTTCTTTTCCCCCAAAGTTGGGCAAGTTTTTCTTTGTTTTTTGACACGAACTGAAAAATGCCTTTGGTTTTATCTACCCACTGAATACAAGCTGCCATCTCAGGATTACACAGGGATTCATGAAGGTATTCGAACAGTCGGAGCTTCTTCCTGCCTAAAATTGAGAAAAACAATGTCATACTCCACCATGGCTATGCACAAGGAAACAGCCTCAAGAAGGGTTTGTTGAGTGCCTACTAAATTCAAAACTGCACTGGGACTTGAAAGTCAGAGGTCTGTTTGGCCTGCCTAACTGAAGTTTCAGTTGGACCTTGCTTTGTTGGGGATGTTGTAAAAATTTTTGTACTGTCCTTCACTGGAAAGGAAAGCCTGGTGCCTTTTTATCCAAGTCTGCCATCTGTCAGGTGGTCTTTCTTCACCATTAAATCTTGAACTACTAGTTCTATGTCGTATGTTAGAACAACAAAACTGAGCAAAATGAACTGCAAAGTTTAGTGGTTTTAAATAAAGAGAGGCCTCAAAAGCCATTTTCAGAAAGCAAATCATTTGAAAGGGCTTTATTCAAATAGTCAAGTCAAATGAGGTAAGGAATGTGAAAGTATTTTATAAAATGCAAAATAGTATTCAAATATAAATATGAGTAAAATTAAGAACAAAGACTTAGGTAAAAAAAAAAACTGGTCTACATAGTTATGCAAAAAATAAAGAATAGAAAAAACTGGAGTGGAAATGCCACCTTCATTGCCATCTTCATGACATTTTGACATCATTTATGAGCAATGACAATGGGCATTGTGGTTATTTTTCATTGCTGTGAAATAAAATGGTACCACCAGAGTTTATCTCTTTAGGAATACAGCCCTATATTTCAGAATGTCTAGACAGAAAACTTCAAGAGGATTTGTTGTGATTTTTGTTAAGTTGATTGGATGTCTTTGGCCTAACAAAGAACAAAGGGGACAGCCCATTTTGTGACTTCTGAATTGGCCTGTAAATATGATGCCTTACCAGATCTATCAGTAGCTAACACATTCATGGCCAAATTGCCTTTTCCCATAGAGAGAGTGGAATAGTGGATTCCCAAACTGCTTTGAACAGTCTCTGGGGAGTAATACTCTTGCATCAGTCATCATTCATCCTAAAACCTCAAAGGTTTTTAAGATTATCTTTTTGTGGTTATATTATCTCAAAATTACAAATTGAGAAATGAAAGGGACTTACCAAAAAACACATCATCAATTAAAAGTCACAGCCTTAAATTTTGTCTCTTATCCAGTGGTCAAATCAATGATAATGGATCCTCACCTTTTAAAATTTGTTTTCAGTTTTGAAAAAAAATTTCAATTTTTATTAAAATATGATGTGGGGCTCCTGGGTGGCTTAGTTGTTAAGTATCTGCCTTCGGCTCAGGTCAAGATCCCAGGGTCCTGGGATCGAGCCACACATTGGGCTCCCTGCCCCTCGGGAAGCCTGCTTCTCCCTCTCCCACTCCCCTTGTTTGTGTTCCCTCTCTCACTGTCTGCCAAATAAATAAATAAAATCTTAAAAAAAAAAAGTATGATGTGCTCAGAGTAAAAGATTCAAACAAAAGCATAAAGTGAAAGTAAAATTCCAGTCTATTCTACTACATATTTTTTTTTTTAAAGATTTTATTTATTTGAGAGAGAGAGAATGAGAGAGAGCAAGCACATGAGAGGGGGGGAGGGTCAGAGGGAGAAGCAGACTCCCTGCCAAGCAGGGAGCCCGATGTGGGACTCGATCCAGGGACTCCAGGATCATGACCTGAGCCGAAGGCAGTCGCTTAACCAACTGAGCCACCCAGGTGCCCTCTACTACATATTTTTTTAAAATTTTTAAAATTTGCATATAAACATACACACATCCTTTAAAAATACCAGTGGTGGGACGCCTGGGTGGCTCAGTCGGTTAAGCGTCTGCCTTCGGTCCAGGTAATGATCCCAGGGTCCTGGGATCGAGTCCCACATCAGGCTCCTTGCTTAGCACGGAGCCTGCTTCTCCCTCTCTCTCCCTCTGCTTGTGCTCTCTGTCAAATAAATAAAATCTTTAAAAAAATAAAAATAAATAAAAATACCAGTGGTATCATATTATTTTGCAGTTTTTTTTCAGTAAGTAATATATCTTAAATCAGAGAACAATACAGAAATTAGCTATAGATGGGTAAAATACCCAGCTGTTGAAGTAACAACAGTTACTTCCGGGACCTAACTTGGAAAGAAAGAAGGAACACTTCGACTTTAAATAATGTGCATTATTACTTTTAAATCATGGAATTAAAAAGGATTAAAACAATTTATTTTAGAGGGGTTTTTTTTGTTTTTTTTTGTTTAAGATTTTTATTTATTTGACAGAGAGAGAGAGCACAAGCAGGGGGAGTGGCAGGCAGAGGGAGAGGGGGAAGCAGGCTCCTCGCCAAACAGGAGCCCAATGCGGGACTCGATCCCACGATCCCAGAATCGTGACCGGAGCTGAAGGCAGCCGCTTAATTGAGCCACGCAGGCACCCTAGAGTTCTTTCTTTATCAACGCATTAAGATATGCCTTCTTGCCTTTTAACAGCTATGTGTTCTGTTTTATGCATGTACTATTTTTCTCTGGATAATGAATCCCCAAATAATTTTGAAATTTCATTCTGTTTCAAATGTATCCCTGTTTCAGGTGGAAGATGAAACTTTAAAAACAGAAAATGGTGGGTGATATGGCCCATACTGGCAAAGCTTTACAACATAAAACATCATTGAAAAGATAGACTTTACATCCTGGAGTTTATAGTTAGTTAAAAAAATAATAGTAATAATGACAAGCTAAACACTGGACTGAGGTAGAAGTGTTATTCTCCTTATATTAAATTACTACTAGTAACAGTTCAATATTCAATACCAATATTCAGTGATACAGATTTATTTTACGTGTGTGATTTTATGCACTATTCTTTGCTGGATTAGATTATTGCTGAATATTTAGAATTTTGTTCTAGGATACAGTATTCTAGGATGCAGATATAGGAACAAAACTAGTTTTCAAAAAAATATTCATTGAAAATAATTTAGAAATTATGATATGAAAAAAATTTCATTGTAAAATTATGATGCATCTTACACATCTCTGTACCTTATACACAGACAGATGCAGTAGGTAAGTTCCATTCTTTTCCTTCAAGAAACAACACTGCAAGGAACATCCTAATGTGTATAGTACACACACACACACACACACACACACACACACCCCCTATGGTCTCTTGAGAAATTATCCAGTGCCAGGCTATGAGAGTAATGCTTTACATGGACTTTTTCATTTAATTTTTACAGCAATCTTACAATGTTTGTACAATTATCATTATTTGTTCTTTGAATGAGGACACTGTGGTACAAAAAGTTAAGTGATCTTCCCAGGCTCGCACAATTAATCCAGAGTTCACACTCAGTTATATAGTCCCTAAGAGTCGAAAGATAAATTTAAGTCTTTGGTAGTTATTGCCAAATTGCCTTACAAAACTTTGTACCAATTTACACTCCCTCCAACAGTACATGTGCCCGTGTGTGGCCCACACACAGCCATCAGAGGCTACTATCCTGCTTTATTACTTTGTCCACTGTTAGGTGAGATCACCACCATCTTCAATTTATGAAATCAAGGTTTCAAATTTACAAAATATTGAAATTATTATGAAACTTCATTTGCAGGAAACTTAATTGAGAAGACAACTTCTATACTAAGGCCTTCATGATTAGGGTTAAGACTGCTAAAACAACTTATGGAAAAGTTCCCCTTTCTATACCCCAAATATAGACACATTATTCTTGAATACAGATTTATTTGAGTGAAGTGACACTTTGCAGCTTCACATTTTTATGAAGCAATAAGAAGGCTCACCCAAGATGAATGACTTGGAGTGGTTCAGTCTGTCAGAGGTAAATTATTCTTAATCACAATACTATAATATTTTGCAAATGCAGTTCTAAACTCAGATATGAAATCCCTTTAAAGTTGATTTGAAGAAGATTTGGTTCTTTTACCTGTAAAGAGAGTGATGGATCCACATACCTTTTCCTCCCTTTTGATGGAGAACAGCAGGTTGTACCAGTTGGTTTTCAGGGATATTTGGCAGAGATTGATGAGTATTTCCTTCAAAATAGAGGTCCGCAGCACTGTTCTATATAAATAATGCAGCAGGATGTTAAGTGGGACTTTCCATGTGGCCCCCAGTTGATGGCTAAAGTCAAAAGCTGAGGACAAAAAGAGTGCTAAGCATCTCCTAAATTCTAAAAAGCATAATCCTCAACTGTAGCCAGATACCTCCCAGGGCAGAACTAGCCTCAAACCCACATAGAGAGAGGATCAAGGGATGGAAGGTACTCTTTGGCTTTGTGAAGACTTTCATATCATCCCTTCCCTGTAAGAAAGAAGAGGGGGTTGCTTCCTTCCTTCTCCCTAAAAATACCAGGAAGAAAATTTTAAAGAATTATCAGTACAAAATTGAAGTGCCAGCAAAAAGGGGAAGAAGATGGGCTTCCATTCCTCTGTTGGATGCCCATCTGGGCAAGAGGAGACAAGAGAAAGATGACAGCCAAGGGAAGGCAGAGCCAAGAGATGGGACAGGAGCAAGCAGCCTGAGCTGTTACCATTACATATGGCAAGGATATGTAGGTCTCCATGGGTTAATTCGACAAAGATGGACTTGAGCCACCTTACCATACCCCCTAAGAGACTTCCCAGCAGGCAAGGAGTCCCCCCCAGCCACAAGAGGCTGTGATATATACTGGGGAGTAGGAGTTGAAGGGGAAGCAGGGTTGCCAGATTTAGCAAATAAAAATATCCGCATGCTGTATTTTACTTGGCAACCCTAAGTAAGGTAGAAGAGGTTAAGCTGGAACCCAAATTCCCTGTTCAAAGAAATGTCCTGTGGAGAGGCCTTAACAGAACAATTTAGAGGGTCAGGGAAAGGACATTTGACATAGCATGGTTGAAGGTAATGACTAAAAAAAGAAAAAAGAAAAAAGAAAAAACATTTCATATTTACACCACACCACATGGCATTAAGAAATACAATACAAGGGCACCTGGGTGGTGCAGTCCATTAAGCGTCTTACTCTTGGTTTTGGCTCAGGTCATGATCTCAGGATCATGGGATCGAGCCCTGCATCAGGCTCTGTGCTGAGTGCAGAGTCTGCTTGAGTTTCTCTCTCCGTCTCCCTCTGCCCCTTGCCCAACTCACTCACTCTCTCTCTCCCAAATAAAGAAATAAATCTTTAAAAAAAGCAAAAGAAAATAATACAAAAGAACACATGAATGGAGAGATAGATGGTGGGGACACTTTGTTTGCAGGGAGCTATAACAATATCCATGAGTTGGTCCAAGACGTGTAGCTAGCTCTGAGCTTGGGAAGGGAAACAGCAGGTTAATACAAGATTGTAGGTAAAGCCAGTGCAGGGGAAGTTTGGACTCTGCCCTATGGCTTATAGGGGAACCATACTTTTTTGCAATTTTCCAGGTGGACGAGAAGCAGTAATGTGAGAACCCTAAAAACACATCTTTCTAGAAGTCATTCAAACCCTGTGATGCTGGATGGAGAGCAATGACGGAGGGCAGTTTCCTTCTTGACAGCCTTGCTGAGGATCACCCATGTTGACTGTCAAATTCACCGCACTGATGTCTGTGAGTGTTCTCACAGTCACCGCTGCCTCTAAGCTGGGTTCCAGCAAGCTTACACCAAGTGGAAGGCAGGTGTGAATAGGGAATTTGCCTGTTACTGGGAGATTGGTCTATTGGTACATGTACTCACTATCACTGTTCTCCAATTATAGACAGGTTCCTCTGTAGGCAGCACACCATAGCAGTTGGAATGTCCTCTGACATGAGAGCAGTGGTTGATGAAAGCCAGGTAATTTTTGTAATCTAATTTAAAAACAGAAAAAGAAATTCCAAAAGTCGAAGTTTACAATTGCATGCGTGTGTGTGCAATGTGTATGATGTTTATATATGCATATATGCTTATATATGTGGTTGCTTCATCATGTGTTCTCTATCACTTTGCATTTCCCTACATTTATTGCATTATACTGGTTATCTTTTACATATCCCATTTCCCTTACTGGAGCACATGTTCCTTGCAAGCAGAGATCCCATGATTTCTTTTCTCTTGGAACTTCCCAAAACACCCTGTGTAAACTCAATAGGCAATATACCTGTATTTCACCTACACTATCTTTCACAGTCTATAGGGCAATGGGTGAGGAATAATAAGAATATTTACTCTCAAAAGAAAAGAATGTTCTTCTGAGTAGAATATCTCTTGTATGGAAGGTCTATGAGATAAAGTAGAATAACCGAAAAGCCCACTCTGAACAATTAAAATTATCTATTAGATAAATATCAACCAGTATGCTTAACAGCAAATAATTTTATGTGCTAGTATTCCAATGTGGAATGTCATTCTCTATATTCTTGCATTTTCATATGTGACACTTTAAATTTACGTAGGCTAGGTAACCCTGGAAGCTTTTTGCCTTTGTTAGAATAAACCCTAGATGCACTACATTAAAATGGTCTTCTCTGTTCTGATACGTCTGTGTGCCCAAGAAGCCATTTGATTACCACTAAAAGAAGGGACTGATATCTTTACCTGGGGAGTACTGAAGATCTCCAGTTGAATGTTGCCTCAACACCTCAAAAGCATCCTCAAAGTCTTGTCCCAGCTTGTCTTGTTCAACACAGGACTGCTGCAACAATGGCAGAACCCTCAAGTTATGAAATTATCAATTGAACTTAATCTTTCTGATATAAAGGAAGGTTTCTCACCCACGACACTATTGACACGTAAGGTTGGGTAAGTCTTTGCTGCAGAGGGCTGTCCTGTGCATTGTAGAAAATCTAGCAGCATCCCTGGTCTCTACCCACTCACTGGATGCCAGCAGCACTCTCTCAACCCTGGTTGAGATCCACTGCTCTATAATATACAATATTTAGAGAACAGTATTCATTCTATGGTATAGTATTTAACATTCTCATAAAATTTTAGTAAGGAGTTGTATAGCAGGAGACTGATTTGGAAAGAGGGATCAAGGAAATACCTTTAATGAAACAATCTGAATCACTGCTTAAAATGGAATGCTCTTAATTTCAAAAGCATGTCCCCAAGATATAAAATTAAACTTTTTTTTAAGATTTTAATGTATTTGAGACCCAGAGAAAGTGTGTGTGAGCGGGGAGGGACAAAGGGGGAGGGAGGAAGAATCTGAAGCAGACTCCATACTGAGCATGGAGCCTGATGCGGGGCTGGGTCCCACCACCATGAGACCATGACCCAAGCTAAAACCAGGAGTCGGACCCTTAACAGACTGAGTCACCCAGGCGCCCCCAAATTGAACTGTTTTGCAAACCATTTCATGCCCTTATAATCTAATCCATATATTTTATTTTCAAAATGGAGGACATTCATCCTTCAAAGAGGATGCTCAGGGGCGCCTGGGTGGCTCAGTCGTTAAGCGTCTGCCTTCAGCTCAGGTCATGATCCCAGAGTCCTGGGATTGAGCCCCGCATCGGGCTCCCTGCTCTGCGGGAAGCCTGCTTCTCCCTCTCCCACTCCTCCTGCTTGTGTTCCCTTTCTCAAGCTGTGTCTCTCTCTGTCAAATAAATAAATAAAATCTTAAAAAAAAAAAAAAAAGAGGATGCTCATCCTCCAAAGAAGATTAAAATGCCAACTTACCATGCTTCATTAATATATTGACAATTCTGAAAAAGATTAATAAACAAAATTAATAGTGTATTTAATTTGCCTCTGAATTAAAAGATCTTACTCTAAGTATTTTCTGAAAATACTTTGTAGGAACCAAAAGTACCATCTGAAGTCTCTTTAATGAGTACACATTTTTCTTCTTATAAAATTGCCTACAAACTTTTTTTTCGCTTTTCTATTATTACAAAACTTTTTAAATGTTAAAATAGCTAAATAGAGTTAATTACCTAAACTGCTTAACTTATAAGAGAATATAAAAGTAACTCAGGAGAACACTTAAGTATTTCAAAATTGTTTTAAGAATTAAAGTATTTAAGGGGTGCCTGGCTGGCTGAGTCAGTAGAGCATGCGACTCTTGATCTTGGGGTTGTGAGTTTGAACCCCACATTGGGTGTAAAGATTACTTAAAAATAAAATCTTAATAAAAATTCTGAAAATCAGAATCCTTTTTACCTTAGCATAGTTCTCCATTTATATTGGTGATTTTCTTTTTTTTCCCCCAATCTTTCTGGTGTCAACCTACTGAGAATCTGGTGAAAGATAGGCTTTTTCTCTCTTGAAATGTGAATCTACATTACAAATAAAATTTACCCTATAAAACCCATCCATTGACTTTTTAAAATCCTAGGATAAGAACCCTGGTCTACTTTCTTATCCATGTAAGTTAGATTTTGTTTTAAATAAACAGTGATAAAAACAAAACAAACATTAAATGGTTTTTAAAAGATGTAAGTTCTATAGAACTAAAAACAAACAAATCTACATAACATGAAAGAGCATGTGGGGGGTCCAACACTGCTTATCATTTTATTTAGCACAAGCAACTGTTTACACAAGTTATCATTTACCCTGCAAACAGTGAGTTTACTCGTTAACACTGTAGAATACAAAGAGATGATATAATCTAACACACTATTACTATACATATCCATCAATATAATAATTAATCAATATAATATGTCAGCAGACACTGAAATTCTATTCTGCTCTTCAAAATCACTATGCCATGTCAGTTCAAAGAAAATATGAGGAAAAAAATCCCTAAAAAAGGTAGGTAACTATGTAAGGTGATGCAAGTGTTAACTAATCTTATTGTGGTTATAATTTCATAATATATTCGTATGTCAAATCATCACATTTTCCACCTTAAACTTGTACCTCAAAAAAGCTGGAAGACAACTTTCCAATGTGAGAGATGTTGAACATTTTAGCAAGAACTTAAGGGGAAAAAAGAAAGAAAACCCATAAATCACGCCTGGGCTATGATCCCTAATGATTATCATCAGTATATGTATTTTTAAAAAGCCATGTCAATGACTTTCAATTAACTATGCCTCAACTCATAGCACCAAAACAAATGAGTGTTGTAGTTTGAATCGAATACTTAAATGCCTTTAACTAAAATACTCCACAAAATTATCACAACAATCACAACTCTTAAAAGTAGCAAACCCAAAGGGAAGAAAAAAAGCTCAAAAACGCTATTGATCACTTCAATTGCTTAATATTTCTTGTATCTGAACAATCAATATGAGAAACATTCTTTAGGGCAAAGGAGAAAATTATCACAAGGTATTTTGAAAAACAGAGGCTAAACACTTACCAGGAAGACACTTCAACCCTTTACAAAGATGTTTCATTAATATCAGAATCGTTAAGACAGAACTGTCAAGAACTCACTGGCAGAGTTGCATTAAATAGCTGTTTTTAAGGAAGTGCTACAAAAGGGGATTTTTTTTAAAAGATACAGTGTACTCATGATTTCTATTTCACGATACAGCCAATAGACAACAGGGGCTATTATTTTGAAGAGACATGTTGAAGTTTATATCCCGTGGGCCAAAAGCATCCAAACAAACCCCATGCCCCGGCCCAGCCTAAATTGCAGAGCCTCTGGCCCCCCACAGACACGCTGGAAACCTCTGACCTGCACAACTCTCGTTCATCCCTTTTTTGTTCCTGTTTTTCCCCCCTGATTCTAGACCCTATATTGCCTTTCTTGCCTGGACTGTAAACAACCTTCACTCTGGCCTTCCCAAATTGGTCTCTTTCCTCTCAAACCACTTCACTCCTACTTATCGCCTTACTTAGAGATCTTAAAGGTGCAGGCTCTTGTCCTGGCATTTGAGGCTCCTCATCCCAACCTTAGCCTTATTTACCACCATTCATTTAGGAGCAGGAAATGGAATCCATTGCTATGGTCTTCCCTCCATACCTAAATCCAGCAGAGCTTCCCAAACAGTCAAGAATGGCTCATGCGTGGTGATCCGGGATACACTTGAAGCTGCTGATCTGCAGAGAGGTCCAGTTCTCTTATTTAGCTAGAAGTTCTACTGGAGATGGATTTTGGTGGCTCTGATGGAAATCATGGGGTGTACCCTCCACCTATAATGCTTCCTTCCCAGTCCATCCATCTGCCCCGTTACCCATTCCATTTTACCTGTCTTTCTGATCTAATATCCACATGTACCAAGCAGAAATAACTTTCCCTCTGAAACACGTGTCTGAACCACCCTTACCTAACTGCAAACTTCTACCATTTTAAAAGATACCACATTTCGCCAGGGGGAAAACCACCTAAGAATTTTTTGTAAACCTTTTGGGTGGGGAGAGAGATTTTCTGTTTTGCATTGTTGGAATCTGAGCTGACCTTTGATACGGGACTATTGTTCTAGACCATCTACTTTTTGGACCCAATTTGTTATGCAAATGTAAACACACATCCCCTCTTCTGAAATGTAGATGTTATAGTAACGACCATATAAAACTGTAATCACTAATGTTGATGAGGTTTTAATCTGTACCATTTCCATGTCTACGCCCTCCGCTTTGTTCTGTTCATTCATTTATTTAACAAGTATGTATTTCTGAGCTTTTTTCTCTACTGGACACTGTCCAGTGTCCTGGGACTATAACCCTGAACAAGTTCTAATGAGGAGAAATAATTTTTTTTTTAAAGCAAACTACTCAAGTGTTAAATTATGAGTACTAAGAAAACGATAAGAGAAAGGTGATAGGGAGAGAGTATGGAGTCATGATGAATGGTCACGAAAATTCTCTGGGGAGGGAATGTGTGTGTGAGCTGAAATCTAACAATAAGAAAGAGTGAGCAAAAGAAATGCAGAGATGCAAAGAACCAGGGAAGTAGCTCCTGGCAGAGGAAGCAACAGGTGTAAAGAACCTTAAATAGAAATGAGTGTGGTTTAGTCAAGGCATAGGGAGAAAGCCATGGGGGGCTCAAGCAAAATGAGCCTAGGGGCTGAGAGGCAAAGTTAGAAAGTAGGAGGGAGGATCCAGAACAACCCATACATCAAGCCAGAAGAACCAAAAAAAATATTTCAGAAGAATCAAAAAATTGCATGTGATAGTATTTGCCTGCTTAGCCCCATTTTACAGATGAGAAATACAAACCTAGGCTCAAAAAGGCTTCATGATTTTTCCTAAGATCCAATTGCAAGTGAGAGATAGGCTGGGCTGGATCTAGATTTGGGTCTAGATGTGGGAGATAGGCTGGGCTGGGTCTAGATTTGGGTAATTTCATGAACATAATCTCAACCAACATGCTGGAGCCCTGTGTCTGCAGGTTAGGTTCCATTTGACCAGGGTTCTCAGTCCACATGGTAGCCTCTGTAACACTCAACAGATACTTATAGGAGTGCAGGCTTGGTACATATTTGAAATGAATGGAAAAATAAGTGAACTTTCTAAGCCAGTATTTTCCCAGCTGGTGTCTCCAGAGTTTTATTCTGCAAGATATTAATAAATGGACCCTTGAGTGGCAGCCAGGGTTGCTATGTAGAACTTCTTCAGCCAAGCTCAGTTTGTAGAGTAGGTGACTCTTGATCTTAGAGTTGAGTTCGAGCCCCACATTGGTGGGTAGATTGTACTTTAAAAAAATCTGGGCACCTGGGTAGTTCAGTCCATTAAGCTCTTAGTTCGGCTCAGGTCATGATCTCAGGATCGTGAGATCGAGCCCCATGCACTCAGTGTGGAGTCTAGTCTGCTTGACATTCTCCCTCTCCCTCTGCCTAAAATAAATAAATAAAATAAATCTTAAAAAAAATCTTTAAGAACTTCTTCAGCCAAAGCAATGAGCACACTGATGTTTTTTGACACAACCCAATATTATAGATGAGAAAACAGAAACATGGTTTGGTGTTCTTTGTAGGGCTAAGATGTAAAAACGCTTTCAGCAACTTGAAAAGATGATGCAAGTCCTTTTAGCATTTTAGAGGTCAAAGCTTCTATTCCTTGAGAATCTACTGAAAGCTGTTGAGTTCTGTCCCTAGGAAAATGCTATCAGCACACATTATCAGGCGACCCTCCAAGTAGGGCCAACAGACTCCAGTTTAGGAACTCCTGCTATATTGTATTTTCAAAGCCTTCTTATTTAAGGTCTAAGTACTTTTTTTTTTTAAGATTTTATTTATCAATCTGTCAGGGAGAGAGAGAGAGAACACAATTAGGGAGAGTGGCAGAAAGGGGGAGAAGCAGGCAAAGGGAGAAGCAGACTCCCCACTGAGCAAGAAGCCCGATGTGGGACTCGATCCCAGGACCCTGGGATCATGACTTGAGTGGAAGGCAGACTCTCAACTGACTGAGCCACCCAGGCATCCCTAAGTACTTCTTCTTAAGACATTTATACCCAATAGACAAACACATACACAGAACATCTTTATCGATGTAGTAGACATCAACGATTCCCTCAACACCAGAAGTGAGCTGAGTAACAGGGGCTCTAAAGAGAGGATTCCTGATGAAGTCTCTTTTGCAGAAGTTCATTGTCCTCAGTGGTAACTGAGATTATTTTAAAAAATCTTAAGCAACAGATGTTCTGGATTCTATATCATCTGGTGCCAAGCTTCAGGTGGAAGATTGCATTTTCTGAGAATAGAGAGCTTCATATATATACATATATATATTTTTTTTTTTTGAGAGAGAGAGAGTGAAGTCTTCTGTTGGGCTCCATGCTGGGCGTGGAGCCTGCTTAAGATTATCTCTCTCCCTCTCCTTCAGCCCAACCACCAGCCCCCCAGCTCACATGTACACTCTCTCTTTCTAATAAAAAAAAAAAAATGTGGTGCATATATACAATGGAATATTACTCAACCATAAAAAGAAAGAAATCTTGCCATTTGCACCAACATGAATGGATATAAAAGGTATAACTAAGTGAAATAATCAGAGAAAGATAAATGCCATATGATTTCACTGATATGTGGAATTTAAGAAACAAAACAAATGAACAAAGGAAAAAAGAGACAAACCAAAAAACAGACTCTTAACTCTAGAGAACAAACTGATGGTTACCAGAGGAGAGGTAAGGTAAGGTAAGGGGTGAAATAGGTGAAGGGGATTAAGAGTACACTTATCATGATGAGCACTGAGTAGTATATATAATTGTTGAATCACTATATTGTACACCTGAAACCAATATAACACTACATGTTAACTATACAGGAAGTTTAAAATAATAATAATAATAATAAAATAACAAAAATAATAAAGAAATAACTCCACTGTTTAAGGGATTAAAGAACTGAGTCTTTTTTTTTTT
>NC_138373.1:141811405-141858603 GCF_054177405.1 Leptonychotes weddellii | reverse complement strand
TGCATTATTTGTCTCAGAGGTACAGATCTGAGACTCAACAGTCCTGCACAATTCACAGCGCTTAACAGAGCACGTACCCTCCCCAGTGTCTATCACCCAGTCACCCCATCCCTCCCACCCCACCCCCCACTCCAACAACACTCAGTTTGTTTCCTGCAATTAAGAATTCCTCATATCAATGAGATCATATGATACATGTAAAGAACTGAGTCTTAAACTTACTAAGATCTTTGGGCGTTTGGGGTGCTCAGTCAGTTAAGCGTCTGCCTTCAGCTCAGGTCATGATCCCAGGGTCTTCAGCAGGAGGCCTGCTTCTCCCTCTTCCTTGGCCTGCTGCTCCCCCTGCTTGTGCTTTCTCTCTCTCTGTCAAATAAATAAATAAAATCTTCAAAAAAAAAAAAAAAAAAGAAAGGAAAACTTAGTAAGTTTCTGAAAACCTAGCAAGCAAATAATATTGCTAGATTTGGAAAAAGGTGCTAGAAAATTTCTTATATCAGAGTAGGAGAATTCATAGAATCACAGATTATAAGACAAATAACTAGCCCTCTCATTTCAATAATTACTTACACTAGATGATTCTTTGAAATTTATTGAGACTTGTTTTATGACCCAACATAGGGCCTATATTAATGAAGGTTCCATTTGTATTTGGAAGAATGTATATTTTACAATTATTGTACACAGTGCCTGATAAATGTCAGTTAGATCTAGTTCACTGATAATACTGTTCAAATTTTCCGTATTCTTACTGACTCTTTTTGACCTGCATATTTTATCAGTTATAAAGATTACAGAAGATTACAGAGATTACAAGGAGTAATGTCCAACAACAATTGTGGATTTGTCTATTTCTGTCTTTAGTTCTGTTCATTTTTGCTTCATGTATTTTGAAGCTCTATTATTAGATGCATACTCATTTGGAATTGTTATGTGTTCTTGATAAATTGAGTCTTCTATCATCATAAAATTTCTGTATTTCTTTTTGGTAATCCTTTCTGGTAATCCTTGAAGTCTACTTTGATATTAACCACACTAACTCTCTTATCCTTTTTACTTTTGACATGTCCAATCTGCTGTGTCTTTGTATTTAAAGTATGTCTCTTGGGTTCAGTGGGTTAAACATCCAACTCTTGATTTCAGCTTTTTGTGATCTCAGGGTTGAGATCTCAGGATCATGAGATCAAGCCAGGTGTCAGGCTCCTTGCTCAGTGGGGAGTCTGCTGCTCTCTCCCCACCCTCCCCACCTCCCCCCTGCCCCCATCTGTGTGCCGCTCCCCAGGCTTGCTCTCTCTTTCTCTAAAATAAATAAATAAATCTAAAAAAAAAAAGAAATTTAAGTCTGCTATCTTCCTATTTGTTTTCCATTTGTCCTATTTATTTTTGTTCCTTTGTTTTCTTTCTTGCTTTCTTTTGGATAAAACAAGCATTTCTATTATTTCATTTTATTTCCTCCATTAGCTTTTTATATTTTGATTATGTTATGATATGATATACTTCTGTAATTTTTGAGTTACCATTATACCATTTCATGTATCCTGTAAGAACCTTATCACAGTACACAGTTGACCCTTGAACAACACAGGTTTGAACTCTGCAGGTCCACCTATATACAGATTTTTTTTTATAAATACAGTACAGTGCTATAAATGTATTTTCTCTTCCTTATGATTTTCTTCTCTTTTTTTAAAGATTTTATTTATTTGACAGAGAGAAACACAGCGAGAGACAGAACACAAGCAGAGGGCATGGGAGAGGGAGAAGCAGGCTTCCCGCTGCGTAGGGAGCCCGATGTGGGGCTCGATCCCAGGACCCTGGGATCATGACCTAAGCCGAAGGCAGACGCTTAAACGACTTAGCCACCCAGGCGTCCTCTCTGTGAGTTCTGATTCTGATTCCATATCTCCTATCTGTGTAAACTGGGGCAGCTTACTTAAACTTTCTGTTTCCTCTCTGTAAAATGCGGATAATGATTTTACTTACACATAGAGTTTTGAAAATCTGAGGGAATCCATGTAACGTACTTTCGACTGTCCTGACATTTAATAAATGCTCAACAAGTGTTAAGTACTGCTTTATAATTATCCCCCTTCACTGATGAAGCAACAGAAGTTCTGGGAAGCTAAGTGCCTTTCTCAAGGTCACATGGCTAGTGAGTGGTAGAGGTGAAGGTTTTTCAAACCAGTTCTATCTGACTCCAATCGAAGACTTTTAACCATTCAACCAGACTTTGCTTCCTTATCTTTGGAGTGAAACTGAGACAAAATGAGAATGAGAATAAGAATTTGATAATGGCTCTAGAGAGGTTTTATTGAGATAGTGCGGAATAGTAGTAAACATGTACTGTGGTAGCTGTGCCATCACCAAAACTGTGCATCTTCTACCACATTTGGGACCTGCAGCCTAGCTGGCAAGCAGCAGAGTCAGGACTCAAACCCAGATCTTCCCTTGCCATATCTGGTGCCTCTTTCCAATAACCAGGTTGCACAAATATTCTCCATAGTCTCTATGTATTTACTGTAATTAATAGCTTGTATCAGTGTTCATACCAATGGAGGAAACTCCTTTGACATAAGACTAGTGAAAAACCAGGCGTCTGGGTGGCTCAGTCAGTTAAGTGTCTGCCTTCTGCTTGGGTCATGATCCCAGAGTCCTGGGATAGAGCCCCACCTCGGGCTCCCCGCTCAGCGGGGAGTTTGCTTCTTCCTCTGCCTCTCCACCACTCCTGCCCGCTCTCTCTCTCAAGTAAATAAATAAAATTTAAAAATAAAAAAAAAAAGACTAGTGAAGGCTCCATAGAGAAGGGGAGACAACAGATCTATTCTCATGGTCTCTGTGGGGTGCTGCAAGGTTGGCAATTTGTTATCCTGTGTTTTTTTTTTTTTTAATTAAATTAGCCAACATAGAATACATCATTAGTTTTTGATGTAATGTTCAGTGATTCATTAGTTGCTTATAACACCCAGTGCTCATCACATCACGTGCCCTTGTTAATACCCATCACCCAGTTACTCCATCCCCCCCACCTCCCTTTCTGCAACCCTCAGTTTGAGAGTCTCTCATGGTTTGTCTCCCTCTCTGATTTCTTCCCATTCAATTTTCCCTCCCTGTCCCTATGATTTTCTGTGCTATTCCTTATATTCCACATAAGTGAAACCATATGATAGTTGTCTTTCTCTGATCGACTTATTTCACTTAGCATAATACCCTACAGTTCCATCCATGTCGATGTAAATAGTATTTTTTAAAAAGATTTTATTTATTTATTTGAGAGAGAGAGAGTGTGCATGAGCAGAAGGAGGGGCAGAGAGGGAGAAGCAGACTCCCCGCTGAGCAGGGAGCCGGATGCAGGGCTCCATCCCAGGACCCTGAGATCATGACCTGAGCCGAAGGCAGACGCTTAACTGACTGATCCACCCAGGCACCCCCTATGTAAATGGTAGTTATCCTGTGTTCTAAACCATGACTGATCCTGTGCAGGGACACTCTCTGACAACCTACTGGTATACCTGACTGCATTTTAGGCAGGAAGAGGTGAGCTAAACCATAGGTGAATTCTTAATACATCCTTATCTTCAATCTAGAGAGCAAGTATCCCTCTTCCCTTCAGCCCTTCTGGCCTCAGAAGCTTCTGAACTCAAACTACTCACTGGCCTGAGAAAGGGAAGAGGAATGACCTCCCTCCCTCCCTCCTCTTACTGGGGTTGTCATGCCTATTTCACTTTCTAGTTCACCAGGAAGACAGGCTTACAATGGGTTCTGCTTCATCTCTAGGTCCTTTTGGTTAGGATTTTTTTTTTTTTCCTAGCAGTTTATAAGTGGTAACCCTATGTTTTAACAAAATCCATTAACAATGCTACAGTGTCCTTGGTTATGGAGAAGCAGCAACCCATTGCTACAGAAGTTAACTGGTTAACTGGTAAGAAACTGGTAGGGAAAGTGAGGTGGAGGTGGGGGGTGGGATACTCTGAGCTCAAAGCAGTTTGGGAAACTGACACTTAATGAGACCCCAAGTTACAGCTAAGGTATGTGTCTATAACTGGCTCTTAAGTTTCTAGAACCAGCTCGCATGCATTACAAAATATATAGTGTCTTTATATTGAACTTTTATCAGGTAACTGAAATTAACAATGGAAATACTCATTTTTAAAAATCTATCGAGTGCCTTTGGTATGGTTAGAAAAGAGAGGAATTGCAGGGCGCCTGGGTGGCTCAGTTGGTTAAGCATCTGCCTTCAGCTCAGGTCATGATCCCAGGGCCCTGGGATTGAGCCCTGCATCAGGCTCCTTGCACAGCAGGGGTCTACTTCTCCCTCTCCCTCTATGTTTCTCTCTCTCTCTCTCTTTCCCTCAAGTAAATAAATAAAATCTTTAAAAAAAAGAGAGAGAAAGAGAGAAATCGCTCAAAGATCTTCTTCAGGGGATTCTCAGTACTTTTTGCTCCAGTTTTTCACTTTTATAATTTTTATTACTTTCACATATTCTTCATGATAACCACCACCACCACTGTGATCATATAACCTTCTACTTCCATAGGATTCTGTCGTTTTCAGAGGGACGCCTGGGTGGCTCAGTTGCTTAAGCATCTGCCTTCGGCTCAGGTCATGGTCCCAAGGTCCTGGGGTTGAGTCCCGCATTGGGCTCCTTGCTCAGTGGGGAGCGTGCTTCTCCCTCTGCCTGCCTCTCTCCCTGCTTGTGCGCTCTCTCTCTCTGACAAATAAATAAATAAAATCTTAAAAAAAAAAAAAAGGATTCTGTCATTTTCAGCATTATCTCTGCTGTAGTACTTTGACAACTCCAGAGAGGAAAAAAGTAGTTCTCATATAGCTTTTGCTTTCCTGAAGCAGGTGGCAAAACACTATAACCCAACATGGGATCTCAGTGAAGGTCAGATGAATAAATGAGGGCCGTGCATCATCTATACTCACAAAAGCCCCTGAGGCTGGCAAGGCAAGTCTTCTTACCATATTGCTGGTGAGGAAACTGATGCTCGGATAGGTCAGAAATCACTCAGTGAGTTAGTGTTACTTAGAATTCAGGTCTCCTCATTTGCAATTCAGCTTTTCAGATATCATCTCTGGAAAATGTTGGCAGATACCAACATTGTCTTTTATTTTTTTATTTTGTCTTTATTTTAATGTTTTTCATCCATGTCTTTTTATTTGCATATTGGGCTGACTGCCCTCTTCAAGCAAATATATAAGGTACAACGCTCAGGTATCCTGGTTTATGGTTTGCATTTCATTCAGGGTGTCAGTCTGCTTCTGTTTTAATTATATCCATCTCGATATGTTATTACAGTCTCAGGAAAACTTCTTTTCATTCTATGAATGGCTGTAAGTATATACACTGGTACATGAGTGCCAGGATATCTGTACAAAGATGGTGTTAGCAGCCATGTCTATAATAGAAAAGATCTGCAAACAATTCATATCTCTAGGGAAAGAAAGAGGTATTTATATACACACACACACAAAGATAGATATCTACATAGATACATGTATATACACATTGGCGAGAGAATGAATAAATTGTGGTATGTTCGCATAATGGAATCATATAGAAGAGTGAAAATGAATAAACTCCAGCTAAATGCAATGACAAAGAAGAATCTTGACTACAATATTCAGTGAAAAAAGTAAAACCTAGGGGCGCCTGGGTGGCTCAGTTGGTTAAGCATCCTCCTTCAGCTTGGTTCATGATCCTGGAGTCCTGGGATAGAGCCCTGCATTGAGTTCCCCACTTAGCAGGTAGTCTATTTCTCCCTCTGCCCCTCACCTTGCTCATGTTCTCACTCTCTCTCTCTCAAATAAATAAATAAAATCTTTTTTTTTAAAAAAGGAAAACCTAGAAAACCACTTAAAATATGGCAAGATTTTTAGAGTTCAAAAACAACTAAACAATATATTTTAATCAGCTTTTCTTTCTTTCCTATTTTTTTCTTTTATCTATCATCTAGCTAGCTAGCTACCTATCATCTATCTAGCCTATCATCTTTCCATGGTGTGTGTGTGTGTGGGGGGGGTGTTTGTAAACCAAGGGAGTAATAAGCACAAAGTTTAGAGCAGTGGATACTCCTGGGAATGGAAAAGCAGGGAGATTCAAGGAAGTAGCACATAATTTATTAAAAATGTTTTAGTTTTGGGCTAGGGGGCATTTGGGTGGTGCAGTAGGTTCAGCGTCCAACTCTTGGTTTTGGTTCAGATTATGATCTCATCAGGCTCTGTGCTCAGTGTGAAGTCTGATGGAGATTCTCTGCCACTCCCTCTGCCCCTCCTGCTCGTGCTCTCTCTGTCTCTAAAATAAATAAATACATCTTTATATATCTCTTTAAGATTTTGTTTATTTGAGAGAGAGAGAGAGAGAGAGATCACGAGCAGGGGAAGGGTAGAAGGAGAAGTAGACTCCCCACTGAGCAGGGAGCCCAATGCGGGACTCGATCCCAGGACCCTGGGAGACGCTTAACCAACTGAGCCACCCAGGTGCCCAATAAATAAATCTTTAAAAATGTTTTAGTTTCAGGACCAGGAAATGGCTTCATATATGTTCATCGTATTACAATGAAAGCGTATATACAAAGGGAACAAGCAATATAAGAAAGTCATTTAACAAAGTAAGTTCCAAAAAAGAAAATTCTAAGGAAGCTATTTTGCTTTGAATATGAAAATACTCATTAGTCAGTGTTGCAAAATTACATTTTTTATTCTATTAAAAGTCCTTCATGGTTCAAATATAATCTGTGTACATTTATGACAGAAATTTAGAAATATGACTGTTTAGAAAGCCGATTTTGTCCTGCTCACCTCAGCCTCCAATCAATTCTAAGTGCAATTTCTTGTTTGAAGACCTACACTAAATGGGAATAACTTTTCCCATCAGATAACACTGCACTTTACATATGGACTCTAGATTCGTGTTTCTTGGCATGCTACTTTGGAAAAATATAAAAGCAGACCCACCTGATTTTAAATATATTTGGTAAGGCATCTATGTTTTCTTATTTTGTTTAATGAGAAACCAAAAAGCCCAGTTATTTTTCTTTTGCATTCATGGTGCCAATTCCCACGGTTTCTGTGGAAAAGAAGAAGTTAGAGATTCAATCGTCAGATTTGTGGTACTGATTTGTGCTAATGTGCCTAAATGTTCAGGCATTTGCAAGGATCACCATCAAATAGGTTCAAAGTGAGAGTCTCTCAGGAACCTGGACAGAGGAAACATAATATTGTTCCCATTAGATGAAACAGCAAGAAGAATAAAAACAAGCTCAAAACCTCCTGAAAGAAATGGGTGAGCCGGAATATCCAAAAAGAGGATGAGTCATTCAGGAGGGAATGCTACTAATCCTCAGAGAAAGAAGCCTATTCTAGAACTATCCAAGAGTTATCCAGAAGGAGAGGTAAACTGCTTCTGGGGAAAACCATCTCTATTGTGGAGATGGATGCTGGGTGTGGTAGAATACTCGAGAATCTCTTAGGAGACCATCCTCATGGTGGGATGCAGAGACAGATAAGTTTGGGCTGGGCTGGTAGGTTCCAGGAATAACAATCTACAATATCTAACCCTAATCTATCACCATAAATGTATAGCAGTAAAGGAAATATATTTACCCGAATTCCTCTTGAGGACAGTGCTATAATAAATCATTGGAAAAATTTTGTTTGATCAACTGTGGGGCAGTTTGGGGAAGTGAAACACATGGACATCGGTGGGAAGACAGTCCAGGCAGAAGAAGCTACCAGGGAGATAGGAGGTCAAGGGCTGAAAGAAGCAATGGGGCCGTGGGCTTCTTAGGAGGGAGAGTCCTGTTTAATTACAGGATTATATTGCTTGCTTGGAGGCACTGAAGAAAGTGATCTTTATCTGACCTTTCCTGCAGTCAGAACTCACTTCTAAGTACTTCAAATATCAGATATTTTGGGGATATGGATTTGAGCGTGCACCAAATTAGGAGCCTGCCTAGGATGCCTGTTTTGTTTCCGTCTTTTCTGATGCTGTTAAACATTCACCGTGGCTTGCTCTGGGGAGGAGAGGCATTTAAATTCCCCCTCTAGCAATTTGAGTTGAGAGCCTTCAAGCCTTTACACTAGGAGTACATCAAAACAAAAGGTAGATTTGCCCTACTAGGAATTTTAGCCTGATTTTGTACCTGTCATTTCAATCCCTGAAATTGGATTAAGGCAATCCCTGTTGTTAATGTCCTTAGGCACTTTTCAGTAGAAGATTACATCATAGCCTCAAATTACTTCTACGTTGTTTCAAATACAATGTTCAGCAGACAATAAAGAATCATCAGGCACATAGATTAGGCAAATTGAAGGAGAACCAGTAGTTCATGACAAAAAAAATTAGAGATAACCACACAAGGGCTTCTGACACTGGGCTTGTCAGCCCAGGCTTAAAAATAATTGTATTTATAGTGTTTAAGGAGATAAAACAGAAGATTGAAAGTCTCAGCAGATAAATGGCAATTATTATTTTTTGTTAAAAGCAGAGTTGGGGGGCATGGCAAATATGAAGGACCAAATAGAAATTTTAGAACAGAAAAATGCAAAAACCACAAATAAGAACTCAATACATCCATTCATGCTTTCTCTATTTTACAAAACAAAACAAAATAATTTTGTTGACCTTTTCAAAAAATTTCGACTGATGCTTTTATTGTTTGCTTCTTTGATTCATTCTCACATTTAATATATCCTTCCTTTATTCTCTTAGGATTTGTTCTGTATTTCTTTTCTAATCTCTTATTTGGGATACTTGTCTTTAATATTTGTTTGTGCTTTTGTTTTTTAACCACTATGAGCCTATGTAAGACTAAAAACATCACTTTTGCTCTATCTCACAAATTCTGATACAGAATTTGTTTACCATCATGCTGTTCTAATTATTTGTTAACTTTCATTATGATTTCTTCCTTGACCCAAGAGTTATTTATAAGTATGTTTTTAATTTCTAAATACAGTATCTCAAGGTCTTTTAGTATAACTTCTTTGTTATTAACTACTAACTCAATAGTGAGTGATTAGATCATGCTCTCCAATCACTCACTGTTGAGAAAAATTAGTAACAAAAACAGAACCTAGCAAATTTTTTTCTGTGAAGAACCAAGTAGTAAATATTTTAGGCTTTGGGAACAATTTATGGTTTCTGTTGCATATTGTTCAATGAAATGTTATGTAGCTATGGCAGTGAAGTACTTTTTTATATCAATGTGGAATTCTAAGATATATTATAAAATTAAAAGATGCACGATACTAGTGTATATAGAGGAATTTGATTGTATTTATAAGGCTATATTAAATATTATGTGTGCTTACATACACATAGAATAGCCTGGAAGGATACATAAGAAACTGTTAAAAAAATGAGTGTCTTGGGGAACACTAGCGGTTGGGTGCCAGAGATGGAAGACTTGCTTTTCACTATATACTGTTTGATACTCTTTGAATTTCTTTTTTATCATATGTATTACCTAGTTAAAAAAATATAAAACCTTTTCAAAAATGAGAGGTTGGCATTTTATCATATAACACATGTTTAATATATACCTTCCTTCTTCGTTCAGAAGAAATTTTTCACAATTAGGGATAAAAGAGGGGATGAGTAAGAGTATACTTACCGTGATGAGCACTGAGTGGGATTGCTATTGTTCTTAGTGCACAATTCAAGGAAGCCAACTTTATTTTTCCTTCTACATGCTGTAGACTAACAATATATTAATAGGAAAAAAAAAATCATGTGCCAATGTGGTTTAGAAACCAAAAGTCAGGGGCGCCTGGGTGGCTCAGTTGGTTAAGCGGCTGACTCTTGGTTTTGGCTCAGGTCATTATCTCATGGGGTCAGAGTCCTGAGATCAAGCCTGAGGTCAGATTCAGTGCTTGGTGGAGAGTCTGCTTGAAGATTCTCTCCTTCTGCCCCTCCCCCACTCACATGTACGTGCACTCTCTCTCTCTCTCAAATAAATGAATAAATTTTTGAAAAACATAAAAGTCAGAATTTAATCTATATATTTAGGTAAATATTATGGAAGTATACACTTGGAGATTAAATTATAGAAATAATATTTTTTTAAAAAGCCCAAGAAATTAGCAACTTTCCCAAAAGATAACAATTTACCTGTATTGATAAAGAATAGGGTTTTTTTTTTTTATCATTCTCAATAATTCCTTCTTATTTATTGCTCTAACCCCATTACAGACAGTTTCTTCAAACACAAACATTTTTTTAAATATTTTATTTATTTATTTGACAGAGAGAGATAGCGAGAGCAGGAACATAAGCAGGGGGAGTAGGAGAGGGAGAAGCAGGCTTCCCACGGAGCAGGGAGCCCTATGTTGGGCTCAATCCCAGGACCCTGGGATCATGACCCAAGCCGAAGGCAGACACTTAACGACTGAGCCACCCAGGCGCCCCACTTCAAACATTTTCTAAAGTTTATCAGAAGTTAAATTACCCTAATTCTTTGTGTTTCCTGTACCACCATTATCAAATATTTTGAAAACCTTCAATATTTTTTCCTTCATATTTTTCAATCATTTCCACACTTAACATAGTAAGAAAAGATTTCCTAGTCAATTGTCCCATTAATTTCTTTCTTAATTTTAGCCATCATTGTTTTCCTTTTATTATTTTTTTTCTGATCAAGATCAGGAATTGCAATTTTCAACTCTTCTGCATCTGTGATTCAAAACCCATCACATAAGAAAAGGCCTCTTTAACGTTTGACTTTTATGATATATTCAGTTCAGTTAAGAAAAAATTCAGTGTTGGGGTGCCTGGCTCATTCAGTAGGTAGAGCATGTGACTCATGAGCCCCACATTGAACACAGAGGCTACTTTTTAAAAACGGTGTTATTAGGATTCATTAAAAGATAAACTGAGGCACATTAAAGTTTACAAGAGTTTATATGAGCAAATATTGATTTGAATTTAGATTTCTAAAATAGTATACAAAATATTGATTTGAATTGGGCAGCACCAAACCAAAAGTGGTTAAAAGCACTCCCCTGACAGAAGCTAGGGGAAATGTTCTTAGGCGCCTATAGAGCAGATATAGAAGCAAAGCAGGGAAATTGTTTGACAGGCTACAGCTTAAGCAGTTGTTTTATGTGAGAAAGCCTAGTTTACTGTTGTGATTGGTTGTTCTTAAATTTCTTTCTTTCTTTTTAAGATTTTATTTATTTATTTGGCAGAGAGAGAGTACACACAAGCAAGGGGAGCACTAGGGCAGAGAGAGAAGCAGGCTCCCCACTGAGCAAGGAGCCCTATATGGGACTCCATCCCAGGACCCTGGGATTGTGACCCGAGCCAAAGGCAGACGCTTAACCGACTGAGCCACCCAGGCGTCCCGGTTGTTCTTAAATTTCATCCTCTTGGATATGAGTGCATTTACAATTGACTATGTCCTAGGTTTTGGTTTGCTTATGTAGGCTATCAGGCTTGAGAGTCACCTCAGTCTAATAGTCTCTTTGTTTAATTGCTTTAACTGATACAATTTACATTCAATAAAATGTACCCACTTCAACTGTGTACATTTCAAGTGTGTTCAATTTGCTCTATTTAATATTGTACTGGAGGTCCTAACCAGTGTAATAAGGCAAGAGAAAGGAATAAAAAGCATACAGACTGGAAAAGAAGCTGTAAAATTGTCTTTATGTAAAGATGATATGATTAGCTATGTATACAATACTAAGAAATCCACAAAAATGCTACTGCTACTAATAAATGAATTTAACAAAGTGGCAGAATATAAGGTTAATATAAAAAAACCGATTGTATTTCTATATATTGGCAACAAACAATTGGACGTTGAAATTTGAAAACAGTATCATTTGTTTTTTTTAATTTCTTTTTAGATTTTATTTATTTATTTGAGAGAGAGAGACAGAGATAGTGAGAGAGAGCACAAGTGGGGAGGAGAGGGAGAAGCAGTCTCCCCGCAGAGCAGGGAGCCTGATGCAGAACTCCATCCCAGGACCCTGGGATCATGACCTGAGCCAAAGGCAGACACTTAACTGACTGAGCCATCCAGGCACCCGAAAACAGTATCATTTATAATAGCATTTTAAAAGCACAAAATCCTTAAGGATAAATAGGTGTAAGGCATGAACACTGAAAGCATTGTTGAGAGATATTAAAGAGATCTGAGTAAGTGGAGAGTTATACAATGTTCATGGATTGGAAAGCTCAATATTGTTGTGAAGTCAAATCCTCTCAAATTTAATTACAGATTCTAAATGATGCCAATCAAATGCAGCACATGACTTGTAGAAATTGACAAGCTGACTATAAAATTTATATAGAAGTTCAAAGAATGTAAAATAGCCAAACAATTATATAAAAGAACAATGTTGGAGACTTACCATAAAGTCACAGTAATTGATATCATAGTGTGATACTAGCATAAGGATAGACATGTAGATCAGTGGAAAAGAATAGAGAGTCCAGAAATAGACTTACACATGTATGATTGATTAATTTTTTAAAGTGAATCTGGAATAATTTGATATACAGATTTAAAAAACCCAACTTTTACCTTATAACATATATAAAAATTAACTCAAAATAACTCGAAGATTTAAAGTAAAGAAATAAAACTCGAAAACTTCAATGTGAAAACATAAGAAAAAGATTTTATGTCCTTATACTTGGAAAGATTTCTAAAATAAGATACAAAATGCACAGAACCTAAAACGGGAAGAATTGATAAGTTGAACTTCATATAAATTTATACCTTGGCTCTTCAAGAGATCCTGAGAAGATAATTAAAAGCCAAGCCACAAACTGGGAGAATATCTATGCAAAACTTATTTCTGATAAAGGACTTGTATCCAAAACATTAATAAAAAAAAAACCTTTAAAACAATAATAAGACTAAAACTCAAGTTTAAAAAGAGGACAAAAGATTTGAACAGACACTTCACTAAAGAGAAATATATGAATGATAAACACATGAAAAGATGCTCAGCATCATTCATCATCGGGGAAATTCAAATAGAAATCACAATGAGCTACATCTACACACATGCTAGAATGGGTATAATTAAAAAGATTGATAATTACTAAGTGTTAGCAAGGATATGAAGCAATTGGAACTCTCATACATTGCTGGTGGGAATATGAAATGATATAGGCATTTGTGAAATAGTCTGTTTGTTTCTTATAAAGTTGAACATGCACCTACTTTTTGACCCAGTCATTCCACTCCTAGGTATTTGCTCAAGAGGAATGAAAACATGTCTACACAAAGACTTGTATAAAAATGATCATAGCAGCTTTATTCATAATATGCCCAAACTGGAAATAATCCAAATTTCCATCAACTCTCGAATGAATAAACAAATTGTGGTATGGCCATATAATGGAATTTTACTGAGGAGAAAAAGGAACAAACTATTTTACACACCCACTCAACATGGATGAATTTCAAAAGCATTTTGCTTAGTAAAAGAATTCAGATACAAAAGACACCATACTGTAAGATTCAATTTATATGAAATTCTAGAACAAGTAAAATTATAATGTTACAGACCAGATCAATAGTTATCTAGGATCTTTTTCTCAATTTAAGAAATCAAGAGAAATGGTTAAGAGTTCAGACTCTTAAGGTTGGAAACAGACTCCTTGGGTTGAAATCCCAGCTCTGCCATTTCCAAATTCAATTTTTCCTGTGCCTAATATCAGTAACACTAATGATGACATCACTAACATTACTTATGATAGGGCGCAGAGGGGTTAAATAACTTGCCCAAGGTCACATAGCACTATCTACCTGAGGAAAAGCCTCGCCTTGGTATAAGTATCACCTATGGTGATACTATGCAGAGGGAAATTAATCCTCACCCTCCTATTTAAAACCTGGAATCCAGCAAAATTCAGTTTAACCCATTGATTGAGCCTGTACAAAAACAGGACAAGACTTCTGTCCTTTGGGCCCTGAAAGTCTTTAGGGAGTTATATGAGGAAACAGCTGGAGTAGTTGTGCAAGAGAAATAGACACAGGAAAAGAATTTTGAAACCTTAGTTATGCATGGATATGAGATGAAGGTCTGCATGAATCAGGAAAAGCCGCAGAGAGAAGGGACCTTGGAAAGGCACTTTAAAACGTGCTATTCAGAATTGTCTTCAGAGGAAGTGCTAGGTCCCCAGGATATTGCAATGGGGCCTGACTTATTCCCATATAACTATGGTTTAAGTGGGAGTCAATCTCAACTCTGTTCAGCTAATAGTTTTTATCTCTTTTAAAATATAAGTTATTAGGAATGTAGCATGTGCCTAGCATTGTTCTGAGCACTTTGCCCATGTTAAATCATTTATTCTGTACTTCTTGTATTAATCAGAAGCATGTATGCAGAAAAAAAGACATTCAAAAGCTTTTTATCCTCTTTCAGAAATTATGATGGCTGGTTAGATAGGACAAATCTGTGGGAAATGGGAAATAATGCTCCGGTAAGTATTTCTCACAGCTTATCTCTGCTTTGCAATATTCTGATTTATAACCTATTTGTATCCCTTTTAAATACAGTTTTACTCTCCCAGTTTAAGGTCCTCTATAGAACTATTCTTGGTGATTCAGAAACTCTTCTGACCTGGGGGAAAGGAGATTGGGAAACTTTGCCATTTGTTTGCTTGTTTTTCTTGGGTAGTTTATCTGCCCCCATGCTTTAGGGGAGGATGCGAAGCCACCAGTATCTGTGTTTTTTGTTGAGTGATTGATTTAGTGCATCAGTGCTTTGAGCAAGAATGAATTTGAATGGAAGGGTTGGTTTTTCTACATCTCAACCACTCCACCAGAGCCTTGGATTTCTGTTGCCAGAATGCCTTTGCTTTCAAAGGGGATTTCCATTTCTCCTCAGTTTTTATATTGCCATGGAACTAATGGTTACAAAAATTCATGTCCCCTTCCAACCACCCCACTCAGAAACTTCATTTTTTTCCTCCTTCAAAACCTCCAAGGAGGGGGAAACCATAACTTTACTTTGAAGAGCAAGCCTAGTGAATCAAAAGCCTTTATGATAAAGAAAGGCAATTATAGTTTGGATTCTACCAGTCTTACCTACAGTAAATTCTCTACAGTGAATTATGTAGCATTCTGTACATATCCTTGCCAAAAACTTACTTTTCTGTGGCCAGAGTAGTGCCTGGTGCCAACCAGGCCACGAATAAATGCTTCTTCTTTTTTTTTTTAACTTTCTATTTTGAAATAAGTCAAAATTTAAACAATTTTAAGAATAGTACAGATTTGGCAATTGTTAATGACATGCTATATTTGCTTATATTTTTTATTTATACATATATTTACAAATCCTTTGAAAGCAAGTTTTAGACATCATGCCCCTTTATGTCTAGATAGCTGAATGTACACGTCCTAAAAACAAGGACATTCTCTTATATAACTGTGAGATAATAGAAAATATATATTGGTCTCTGCCCCTGGTTCCTGACACAGAGCTCCTGAAACTCTTATAAATTCCTAAGTGATAAGAGCAGTAGACACATCTTTTGTTCTGTTGAAGTGACTCTGGGTAGGCTCCTGGATGGCTCTGGATAGGGGTAGTCACCAGAAAGACCTAGCCTTGATTAGAAGCTTGGCATCTTTGGCCCCAACCCCCAATTCTCCAGAGAGGGGAGAGGGGCTAGAAATGGAGTTAATATTTGATCATGTCCATGTGAGGAAGCCTCCATAAAAATCCCAATAGTATGGGGTTTGGTGAGCTTCCAGATTGGTGAACATATCCATACCAGGAGGGTGACAAACCCCAATGCCATGGGGACAGAAGCTCCCATACTCAGGATACTCCCAGACCTCTCCTTGTGTATCTCTTCATCTGGCTGTTCATCTGTATCCTTTATCATATCCTTGAATAAACTCATAAATGTTAAGTGTTTCCCTGAGTTCTGTGAACCTTTCTAGCACATTAATCAAATCCAAGGAGGGGGTCACTAGGACCTCCAATGTATAACTGGTTGGTCAGAAACACAGGTGACAACCTGAGCTTATGATTGGCATCTGGACTGAACCCATAGGTGTGGGATCTGACACTATCTCAAGGTAAATAGTGTCAGAATTGAGTTAAATTATAGGACACTCAGTTGGTGTCACAAAGAATTACTCGGTGTGGGGGAAAAATCTCCACACATCTGGTGGCCAGAAGTGTTTTGTATGAGCAGTAAAGGAGACTCCCAGGGAAGAAACACACAGGTGGAAAACTGAGGTTTTTCCTTTCAATAACCATGGTATAATTACCTTAAAACAGCTGTCTCTGATTGCCATTGTAGGGGTTAATTATAATAATAACAATCACTAATTTTTATTGAGCACTTACTTTGTTTCTAGGTAAAGAACTAAGAAGTGCTTTATTACATTCACTGCTTCCTTTAATCCTCATTACAGGCAAATGAACAGCTGACATTCTCATTATGATCAGTTTCCAAAGGAAGAAACTAAGGGATTCGTTAATTTGCTCAAGGTCACAATTGCTAAGTGGGATCAGAGATTTGAACCAATATGTCAGGTGCTAAAGCCTGTGCTCCTAGCCACTCTGACTTAATCTCACCTATATGATTCATCAGAGTAAGACTTTGAAAAACAACCGATTGGTTTTTAATAATAAGAATTATAAAATCCATTTGTGTGATGATAAATAACCTCAATTTAGCTATTCAGTTGAAGTGTCTATTGTTAATGTCACCAGTAGTGGAGAAAACTGAGACCATGTGCATCCTGATGAGACACTGAGAACACAACACGTGTAGCATTTTTGCCCAAAGTTCATGATCTGAATCTAATTGAGAGAAACCCGAATTGAGGGACAGTCTATGAAATAACTGGCCAGCACTCTTCAAAAATGCCAGTGCTATAACAGACAAAGACTGAGGAACTCCTCCAGACATAAGGGGATTAAGAGAACCACAAAGTGCAATGTGTGATCTTGAATTGGGTCCTGGAAGTGGGGGTCAGAAATGCTACAAAGGACACGGGCCCTTAAAACTTTCTCAACCTCTTTTGTCATGGAGGTGGGGCCATGTGATCAATTCTGGCCACAGGACTACAAGTGGAAGTGCCATGTGCCACTTCTGGACTAGGGTCCTCGCAAGACAGTGTGCTGCCCCCATTTTGCTCTCTCACCCTGCCGTCATGACCTTGGAGGCTGTATGTTCTAGGTAGAGTAACTACAAAATGGAGATGGGTCACTTATCACATATAGAATTTAAATGAATAAGAAGTAAACCTTTTTCCCTTAAGCCACTGAGATTTCAAAGTTTATATTTTACTATACAGAATCTAACATTTCCTTGATTAATTTAAGTAACGTCCACGTAATGTGTGAACAATGACTTGACAATTATTTAAAAGACTAAATATACCTTCAATTTTATCTTTACTGATAGTTGAGTCTATGTTTACTGATATTCAACAAATATTTATTGAGCTCTGACTATAAGCCTGATTGTTCTGGTAAGTGGCAAGTGAAACCAGAGTTCCTGTAATCATGATAGGAATAGTCTAATGGGAGAGACAGGCATTCATTGAATAATGACATAAGTAGTTGCAAAGTGTTCTGCTTGGAGGAAGGGAGAGGACCAGAGGGATATGAGAGTCTGTAACTGAGAAATGTGGTCTATCACTAGCTGGGTTGCTTGGGTAACTTGGCTTGGCAGCCTCAGTTTCCTCTATAATACGAGTCCATTGGCCTTGCTTATCTTAAAGATCCCTTCCGGCTCTGTTATCTTATATTTCTTTGTCAATTCTTCCCTTTTCCCTTGTTTGTGTGAGAATTTTTTTTTTAATATTTTATTTATTTATTTGAGAGAGAAAGGAGAGCACGCCTGCACATGAGTGGGGGGAGGGGCAAAGGGAGAGGAAGAAGCAGACTCCCCACTGAGCGCAGATCCCAACAGGGGACTCAATCCCAGGACCTGACTTAACTGACTTAGCCACACAGGTGCCCTGTGTGAACACTTTTTAAGTGAGAAAAAAACTAATTTAGCAGAAACACTGGCTAGCAGAAAAGGCAACATGACTTCTTTTCAAACCACTAATTTAAATCTAATACTGTTAGGCAGCCTCTCTCAATGTTTTTGCTGAAACTTTGGAATAATGCTTATTAATCATCTTCAGGGGAACTTTGTGAACTATGAGTAAGCAAGTTTCATTGAGTAAGAAAGGCAGGAGGTTTACATCCATTTAGCAAAGATGACTCTCTCTGGGGTAGAAGTTGAAAAGTACCCATAGAAAGCTGCGAGAGGGGGAAATATCTTCCCCGCTAGCTACCTGAAACTGTGTATTATTCATGACTTCAGAAAATGTTTGAATGACAATGAAAGTGTTAACTGGGGAGAACACTTACTAATAATTTCTTTTTTCCTGATACTTGAGTGTGAATGTCTTATAGTAACTGGAAGTCACTAAGGGATAAACAAGGGAAAGAGCTCAGAAAGATCTAGAACTTGAGAGACTTGGCCAGAGACTTGGGTCTGAGTGCAGAAGTTAGTATGCTCTAGGAGGGCCCTTGCTGCAAGGCAGAAGAGACAACCCAAATGAAGGATCAAGGAACAATAACTTTACTTGGCAATGTTGCCAGGGGCTGACAATCAATACCTGGCATGTTCATTACCAAATAAATTCATTACCTAATGCCAAGCACCACAATAATGTGGAATAGTGGTCTCACATAGTCTAAGGAAAGAAATATAGTCTAAGCACTTTAAGCCAGAGAAGAAAGGGGTATGATCTTTTTTCCCTGAAATGACTGGAGGTCTTTGCTATGAATTTCATAACATCTGTATACCCTAGAAAGGTGTCAAAGAGGAAAAGGACAGAAAAAAATTAGCACTAACTTCAATTCATGTGACTTTGTTTCCCACGTTGATGCCAGCGAAAAAGCCAATACATAACTGCAAAATAACTTAAAAAAAAATACATGACTAAGCAAAACTGGTATTAATAAGCCAGTTCTTCTTTTTGTAAAGGACTCGAAACTTGCTAACATAATAGGAGCAGTTTTCTCATGCCCAAAGCACCATTTTCACATCCCACATTTTGCCAGTTTGGTATTTCCTTCCTTATTGCTTAAAAGATTGTTAGAAAATTTGAAAGGAGAAAAGAATTCAATTAAAATGCATGTAAACTGTTCTTTAAGAATTCTGGTAGGACAAGGAGAATTTTAAAAATCAGAAAAAATTGAATTTAAGGGTGTTTTGATTTTGTTTTTGTGTTTTGAGAGGACAAGGAACTCTGGTTAATGTTCTATATCCTTAGGGAAAAATGTATTTGTGTTGAAAGTAAATATGATTTTTTTCATATTTCATTCATTGAAGCATAGTAATACACTTTATTTCATATGATTCTTGAGTTGTCTCAAACAAAAGGTCCACATGTAGCTTGTAAGGAATTTAAGGAAAAAGAAAAAATTTATCCATAATAATACACTTGTCTAGTTTTACAGAAGGGACTTTGAGGACCCAGTCATTTTCCAATCTTTTTCTTTTTCTTTCTTTTTTTTTTTTAGCAGTGGAACTGATTTCTATAATAAACTCTCAACATATAAAACACATGAAAACTGGGCGCCTGGGTGGCTCAGTTGGTTGGGCGGCTGCCTTCGGCTCGGGTCATGATCCTGGAGTCCCTGGATCGAGTCCTGCATCGGGCTTCCTGCTCGGCGGGGAGTCTGCTTCGTCCTCAGACCCTATCCCCTCTCGGGTGTTCTCTCTCTCTCATTCTCTCTCTCTCAGATAAATAAATGAAATCTTTAAAAAAAAATAAAAATAAAATAAAATAAAACACATGAAAACTACTCTGGTGGGAGAGGGGACTGAAGACCCCAACCCAATTTCAATCCAGTACTCATTTCAAATAAACTTTCTTTGCTTTATTACTTTATCACCAGAGTCCAGCAGAAGATCTGGCATATAGTAGGGCCTTGATATATATTTGTTGAAGGAATATATTATGCTGCCTCAGTCAATATCAAATAGAGGCTATCCCTTATAATACAAATTAGAAAATTTATAAAAATAAATAACTAATAATGGAAACTATTATTTAGTATATTATTTTTAATAGCAATTGGCCAGGTAATAGTTGTCCTTAAAATACATTTTAGTACTTGGTAAAGCAATGTTAATTCATTTTCATTTGAGAAGTATATTTTGAGTTCAACAGTGTGCCGTGCTGAAGTGAACTGGAAGGATAAAGTAGCTGCTGTCCACTTTGCCCAGACACTGTTCCCCAGTCCTTGTATGACTGGCTCCTTCTCATCTTTCACCCTTCAGGCTTCAGCTGAAATGTCACCTTCTTCAAGACCTTCCCTGACCCTTCTATCTAAAATAGCCCCTTCTCCCCAGTTAATTACATTTGATCACATTACCCTACCCATTTCCTCCATAGCATTTATTGCAATCTACACATAGCTTGTTTATTTGTTTACATGCTAAATGCAACACATCCTCCTTTGCAGGGAAGTCCTCAGGACTAAGCATAGTGGTTGGCCTATCACCAGGGCTCAATGATATTTGTTCAATGAATGGATAAATAAATAAACATGTGTAGTGCCCAAGAGCACACACCTGCCTGTGATGAACTTAGAATTTAAAAGGAGGGGCACTTGGCTGGCTCATTTAATAGAACATGTGACTCTTGATCTCAGGTCGTGAGTTCAAGCCCCACATTGGGTGTATAGATTACATAGAAAAAAGAAGGAAAGAGAATTTAAAAGGAGTTTGAGTTCAGGTTGTGCTTGAAATGGCTGTGAATGGAGGGGTTCCCCAACCCTGGAGAGGCAATCTGGAGAAATAGAAGACTTTAAAATCAGTTAGTATCAGCTCCCTGCTTGAACACCACAGACCCACTTTCTTCCATCTTTGATACTTATCCTCACTTTTCTCAGTTGTAAATGACAACAATAACATCAGTTTTGAAGTCCATTAATAAAAGTCAACTTGGGGGTGCCTGGCTGGCATGTGTCTCTTGATCTTAGGGTTGTGAGTTTGAGCCCCATATTGGGTTTAGAGATTACCTTAAAAAATAAACTTTAAAAACAGAACAAAACAGGGGCACCTGGGTGGCTCAGTTGGTTAAGCATCTGACTCTTGATCTCAGCTCAGGTCTTGATCTCAGTGTCGTGAGTTCAAGCCCCACACTGGGCTCCAAACCCAGTGTGGAGCCTATTTAAGTAAATAAATAAATAAAAATTAAAAAACAAAATAAAACAAAACAAGTCCATTTTGATGTCCATTAATTAAAGTCCCATTTTGCCATGCATGCCAAAAAGGCTCATGTGAGGAAAGAGGACTCTACAGGAGCACTTCATTGTGTGTGTTTAGCAGTGGGAGTGGGGTGGTATGTGTGACTCATCTTGAGCTAATGAATAGTTTCATTAAATGGAGTGAGACCCAACTGGGAATATTTGGACTTTAGCTGAAGAGGGTCTACCAGAGATCTATTTGCATGAAAAACCCCTGAGCTTCATAGGAAGACTTATTCCAAGGGAATTACTGGAGAAGAAAGCCAATTTTGAGTGTTGCATGTTGTTTGTCACTCAGATTTGAAGGGCTTGTGCATCATGTCAAAGCCAAGAACTGGACAAGTCGTTCTGACCCAAAAGTTTTAGTGGAGCTTGGTAGGAGAAGAGATGTCATGTTGTCCTTTGTTGTGCAGAGTATCATGGTATGAACTTCTCTGTGTGATGGCACCAAAGGGTTCACCTATATCTCTCATCACGTGGAGTCTGAAAGGACATATCTGTGGGATTTTCAGGGTGAGGGGCTAGAAATCTTCCAGTCACATATACAGGATAGAGCCCAAGAAACACTGTTTATTGATGTTAATGAATTTCTACCTTTTCATTTCACTTTCTTCCCCTGTTTTTCCCCAATAGAACATTTTACCACTGGTTTTAAAAGAATAAGGTAAAATTATGTGTATTGATATAGAACATCTGTCAAGATACATTATTGTTAAGTGTGAAAAGATACAGAACAGTGTGAATATTATGCTACCATCTAGATTAAGGGAAGCATACATATACAAGAATACCTCGGAGATATTGCAGATTTAGTTCCAGCCACTACAATAAAGCAAATATCATAATAAAGCAAGTAAAATGAAGTTTTTGATTTCCCAGTCCATATAAAAGTTGTGTTTAACTATACTATAGTCAACTAAGTGTGCAATAGCATTATGTCCTAAAAAATAATGTATAGTTGCCACAAACAAGGCAGGGTTTAGGGGCACCAACCTCCATACAGTCAAAAATCCACATATAACTTGGCTCCTCCAAAATTTAATTCCTAATAACCTATTATTGACCAGAAAATTTACTGACAACAACAGTCAGTTAACACATATTTTGAATGTTATATATATTATATACTGTATTCTTACGATAAAGTAAGCTAGAGAAAAGAAAACGTTATTAAGAAAACCACAAGGAGGGATTCCTGGGTGGCTCAGTTGGTTAAGCGTCAACTCTTGATTTTGGCTCAGGTCATGATCTCAGGGTTGTGAGATTGAGCCATGCGTCAGGCTCACATGCTGGGCATGGAGCCTGCTTAAGATTTTCTCTCTCCCTCTCCCTCTACCCTTCTCTCTCTCTCTCTCAAAATAAATAAATAAATAATCACAAGGAAGAGAAAATATGTTTACAGTACTGTATGTATTTATCGAAAACAACCCACATGTAAATGGACCTGTGTAGTTCAAAATCATGTTGTTCAAGGGTCAACTGTACATCTTTATCAATAAATATTTTATTGCTAAAAAATCCTATCATCTGAGTTTCAGCAAGTCATAATCTTTTTATTGGTGGAGGTCTTGCCTTAATATTGATGACTGCTGACTGATCAGGCTAGTGGTTGTAGAAAGACAGGGTGGCTGTGGCAGTTTCTTAAAATAAGATGACAATGAAGTTTGTCATAATGATTGACTCTCTCATTTGCAAATGATTTCTCTGTAGCATGTGATGCTGTTTGATAGCATTTTACCCACCGTAGAACTTCTTACAAAACTGGAGTCAATCCTCTCAAACCCTGCCATTGCTTTATCAACTAAGTTTATGTAATGTTCTAAATCCTTTGTTGTCATGTCAACAATCTTCACAGCATCTTCACCAGGAACAGATTACACTTCAAGAAACCACTTTCTTTGCTCATCCATAAGAGACAACTCCTCATCCATTAAAGTTTTACCATGAGATTGCAATTCAGTCACATCTTTAGGCTCCACTTCTAATTCTAGTTCTCTTGTTATTTCTACTCCATCTGCAGTTACTTCCTCCACTGAAGTCTTGAACTCCTCAAAGTCATCCATGAGGGTTGGAATCAACTTCTTCCAAACTTCAGTTAATACTGATATTTTGATCTCTTCTCATGAATTCCAAATGTTCTTAATGGCATCTAGAATGGTGAATTCTTTACTTTGCCCTGATCCATCAGAGGAATCACTATGGTAACTATAGCCTTGCAAAATTTATTTCTTAAATAATAAGGCTTGAAAGTCTAAATTATTCCCTGATCTATGGGCTGCAGGATGTTGTGTTAACAGGCATGAAAACATTCATCTCATTGTCCGTCTCCATCAGTGATCTTGGGTGACCAGGTGCATTGTCAATGAGCAGTACTATTTTGAAAGGAATCCTTTTTTCTGAGCAGTAGATCTCAATAGTGGGCTTAAAATATTCAGAAAACTGGGACACCTGGCTGGCTCAATCAGTTAAATATCTGCCTTCGGCTCGGGTCATGATCCCGGGGTCCCAGGATTGAGTCCCACATCAGGCTCCCTGCTCAGCCGGAAGTTCGCTTCTTCCTCTCACTCTGCCTGCTGTCCTCCCTGCTTGTGCTTGCTCTCTCTCTCTGACAAATAAATAAATAAAATCTTAAAAAAAAAAAACTTGGAAAACCATGCTCAGAAAACCATGTTGTAAACAGATGTGCTATCATCCAGACTTTGTTGTTCCATTGATAGAGCACAGACACAGTAGATCTAGCATAACTGTTAAGGGCTCTTGGATTTTCGGAATAGTAAATGAGTATTGGCTTCAACCTAAAGTTAGCTGCGTTAGCCCCTACCAAGAGAGTCAGCCTGTTTGAAACATTGAAGCCAGGCATTGATTTCTTCTCTCTAGCTATGAAAGTCCTAGATGGCATCTTCTTTCAATAGAAAACTGTTTTGTCTACATTGAAAATCTGTTGTTTAGTGTAGTCACCTTCATTAATTGTCTTAGCTAGATCTTCCGGATAACTTGCTGCAGCTTCTATGTCAGCACTTGCTGTTCACCTTGCAATTTTATGTTATGGAGATGACTTCTTTCCTTAAACCTCATGAACTAACCTCTTCTAGCTTCAAATTTTCTTCTACTGCTTCCTCACCTCTGTGAACCTTCATAGAATTGGAGAGAGTTAGGGCCTTGCTCTGCAGTAGGCTTTAGCTTAAGGGAATGTTGTGGCTGGCTTGATTGATCCAGATCACTAAAACTTTCTCCATATTAACAATAAGGCTGTTCCACTTTCTTATCATTTGTGTGTTCACTGGAGTAGCACTTTTCATTTCCTTTATGAACTTTTCTGTTGTATTCACAACTTGCTTACTATTTGGTACAAGAGGCCTCACTTTTGGCCTATCTTGGCTTTTGACATGCCATTCTCACTAAGCTTAATCATTTCTAGTTTTTGATTTAAAGTGAGACACATACGACTCTTCCTTTCACTTGAATACATAGAGACCATTGTAGGGTTATTAACTGGTTTAATTTCAATATTGTTGTCTCAGGGACTAGGAAGGCCCAAGGAGAGGAAGAGACATGTGGGAACAGCTGGTTGATGGAGCCGTCAGAACACACACATTTATTTTTTTTTTAAAGATTTTATTTATTTATTTGAGAGAGAGAGAATGAGAGACAGAGAGCACGAGAGGGAAGAGGGTCAGAGGGAGAAGCAGACCCCCCACTGAGCAGGGAGCCCGATGTGGAACTCGATCCCGGAACTCCAGGATCATGACCTGAGCCGAAGGCAGTCGCTTAACCAACTGAGCCACCCAGGCACCCAGAACACACACATTTATCAATTAAGTTTCCTGTCTTGTAAGGATGCTGTTCATGGGGCCCCCCAAAATTACAATAGCAACATCATAGATCACAGATCACCATAACAAATATAACAATAATGAAAAAGTGTGAAGTATTATGAGAAATACCAAAATGTGACACAGAAACATGAAGTGAACAAATGCTGTTGGAAAAATGGTGTTGCACTATGCAGGGTTGCCACACACCTTTGATTAGTAAAAAACAGAAATATCTGCCAAGTGCAGGAAAGTGAAGCACAATAAACTGAGATTGCCTATGTATGTGTATATGCATAGACTACATTTTGAAGGATACACGAAACTATTTATAGTGATTAATTCTGAGAAGGTGACCCTGGGTATGGAAGTCAGTGTAGGAGAGAGACTTTTCATCCTTTATCCTTTTGTACTGCTTGAACTTATTTTTTTTTTGATATATAAACATATGTAACTTTTAAAAAACTATGCACTGCAAAAAATAAAATTAAAATTGAAAATGACTGATAAATTTGTCTGAACTTCCTCATATTGATTATTACTATCTATCCCAAATAAAAGGAAAAGAACACATCACTTAGAAAATAATATGTAGGGTGCCTGGTTGGCTCAGTTGGTTAAGCATCTGCCTTTGGCTCAGGTCATGATCCCAGGGTCCTGGGATCGAGTCCCGCATTGGGCTCCCTGCTCATCAGGGAGTCTTCTTCTCCCTCTACCCTTCCCCCCCTGCTCATGATCTCTGTCTCTCTCTCAAATAAATAAAATCTTTAAAAAAGAAAATAATATGTAAATATTTTCATATACATATCTATTTCTAAATAAAAGGAGATTTCTCATTTTGGGTAAGTTGGTTTCTTTCCCAGTAGCAGAACCTAGCAATTCTGCTTAAAAAGTCTGGTTCTCATACTTGGATCCAATCTTAGCGCTACCACATACTAGCTCTGCACCTTGGGTAAACTACTTAACCCATCTAACCTTCAGGTTTTTTTTCTTTTTTTTTTTCTTTAAAATGTGGAAGGGATGCCGGGGTGGCTTAGTCAGTTAAGTGTCTGCCTTCCGCTCAGATCATGATCCCGGGGTCCTAGGATCTAGCCCCACGTCTGGCTCCCTGCTCAGTGGGGAGTCTGCTTCTCCCTCTGCCCCTTCCCCTGCTCATGCTCTCTCTCTCAAATAAATAAATAAAATCTTTTAAAAAATGTGGGAGAATAACAGTATGCATTTTATAGGGTTGTTTATGAAGATGGAATGAAGTAAAGTAGTTGACACTGACTGACCCAAAGTAAGCATTTGATAGATGGTATTAGAAAGTGCATATGATGAAAATGAAGGACAAAAATGGGAAAAATTCATGGGGAAAGTCAATATTTGTTTCCCTTTTTGAAAATGTGGACATCCAGTGACAAATATAAATAATAAGACACATTTAGAGAAGTTCCATTTGTGTAATTGCCATCAAGTCATTTCCAGCCAGTGGTTAAAGTTTGAGTCTCTCAAGGATGGCCAACCATTGAGAGCTGAGTGGGGTGTGGGTAAAATGGCAGGACTCCCCAGCCAGCCTAGAAGAGACTAGGCTACCTCTTTCATCTATGTGTGTTTCTTGATGCTTTCACCATTCATAGTTTTTTCACGTCTCATTTAAAAAGGTGGAAAGGGCCATGGATTGAAGAGAAGGAGAAGAGTTCAAGCCTGAATCTAACTACAAGCTGGGTAACCGCGGGGCTGCAATATCCCCACTTACAAAATGAGGAGACTGGCCCCAGTGATCTCCAGTGTTCTTCCAGATTCTATAGAGATGACATTTCCCCCCCCAAAATTTCATTTTAAGTAATCTCTACACCCAACATGGGGCTCGAACCCACAACCCTGAGATCAAGAGTTGCATGCTCTACCAACTGAGCCAGCCAGGTACCTCAAGAGAGATGACAATTTTTAAGAATAACAAAAGCCCCTTCTTAGTCCTAGTGGTCTCCATCAATTGTATATCCTGTGTTGCTCCATTCTGTTGAACTCAGATAGGGAGGTGACAGAGCTTTGCAAAGTCTGAACTAAAAATAACCTCTTTCCATAAATATTTTATCAGAGCTAGAGAAGTAAATAAAATAAAGACAATTAAATTTTTTTTTTAAAGTCTGCTGAGACTTTTCACTTCATTATTTTTTTTGTGAGAAGTTTCCATCAGAGGTGGGTAAACTAAATTAAGAATGGAAATCATTTGGAGTTTAAATAAAACAAACTGATTCAGATCACTAAAACCTACTAACAAGGAGATTCATTGTGATTAATATCTCCATTCAAGTGATACAGTACTTCTACTAGGTGTACTCATTTAGCTCATATTTTCCAGCATTTTGCAGAAATGTTATACTTTATGCATAATCATGATTAAAGTGCTTTACATTTGTGGAGCTGGAACTTCACAGTCTACCAAGAAATTTTTAGTTTGATAACTTACAACCAGAACATCTATCTGGTCAAGAATTTGATAATATACAATATAGCTCTTTTCTCTTGTCAAAAACAATAAATTGATATTTGAGTTAAAGTCTATCTTACAAAACAAATACTGCAAGTTAAAAAAAAAACTTTAATGGAAATGCAAAATAGGGTACTATGTTCTGAAATGCTTCTAACTTTTTTCCCACAATAGTGAGTTAGGCAATAGTCAAAGAACTTCCTTATTTTAACTTTAAAATTTAAAACAACTTCTCTATATCAATAATAAAGACTTTGTTTTTCACCAGAGTTCACTTCATTGTTTGATATGCAACATGGTATTGGGTGTAAGACAGTTTGTTTAACCAAGCTATTGAAATCATGATACAATACTAATTTTTATTCTATAGGACCAATCTCTTATTCTATATAATGCCAAGTTCTCACACGTAACATATTATGTGTATTTGGTGTTTAGAAATTGGGACAGAAACAGTGGTAGCAATTTTCATTGTTTCAGAAACTGCAGAGAGAAATTTGAATTTTAATATAAACTCATTTTAGATATTTTGATATCACTTATTTTTGAAAAGATCACATTGTTTAGATTGAACTGCCTCATATAAGTGGACTGGGGAAATTCCATATTGGATCTTTCCTTCATATTCTAGAAAACAATAGAGTACAGTAAAACATCTGATTTCTCTCTGGAGTGGTAATGCTGAAATGAGTCATTCATTCATTCATTCATTCAACAATGATTTGTTGAGTACTTCCTATATGTGAGGCATTGTATTAAGCCTTTTAGTAAAGAAAACTAACTGGGTACTTGCATATACACAATAACCAATAATTATCTGTAGATGATGGGTCGAACAACAAGCACCAACAATAGATACTTTAATAGAGTGAAAAAAGATGGAGTAGGGGCACTAGGGCAGTCAGAGAAAGCTTTGCTCAGGAGTAAGTGCCTGAAAAGATGTGTTGGATTCATACAGGAGAAAATAAATGGAGAAAGCACCCAGAGAGGAGAAGCAATATACAAAATGTTATAGTGTCAGTCACACAGAAGGCATGTCCAGAAGACATAAAAAGATTATAGAGGACAGTTTTATAATTCCTTGAAGGGTGGTCTGTGGACCAGTAGCATTAACATCCCCGGGACCTTGAAGAAACACAGGATCAGAATCCGATCCCACATGTTCAGGGTCTGTGGGTGCTTTGTATATATACATTAAAGGCTGAAAAGCTCTAATCTAGTCCAATCCTTCCTTTTGCAGAAGAATCTGAACCACAGAGCAGTGGGTGGCTTCCCTGTTAATAGCAGTAAACTTCACTTCAGAACCAACATCTAGAGAGTCCTGGAAACACTGAGTTTCCCCCCAATTCACAATGTTTGCCTAAACTAAAGAGGGGTAGCTAGTAAGTTGGACCTGACTGTGGAAGTATTTGATCACCAAGTTAAGAAGCTCAGGCCTCATCCATTCATGTATTTAACAACCATTTACTCAACTCCAATGTAGTAGCAGTGGGGATGCAGAGAAGAATAAGAAAGGCCCTGCCCTTAAAATCCTCACGTCTTCTGGAAAAGTAAGTAACCAACAATTATAAACATCTTTGGAAAATGAGTTTTAAAGGCTTATGATAGAGAAATTAACATGAGCTTTATTCAGTTAACATTTATTTGGTACCTAGTACATGCTAGACTTTCATTAGAAGCAAAATGGTGGTGTTCAGGGGTATTTGAGAGTGGGGAGAAACAGATGAATCAGTTAAGTGGCTACTGCCTAAGAGTAGGAAGTAAAGGAAGAATGAATAGGGTTTGGTCACTGTGAGGCTGATGGAGGGCCAGAGAAAGGAGCAAGTTTGCATTAACCAGAGGTGGTAAGGCAAGATAGCATTTGGATCACTGAGCAGAGAAATAGGGAAGCTGGGAGAGTGAACCAGATTTGGGGGGTTTTGTTTGTTTTACTCTTCTTTTAGAAGAAAATATAGGTGTAAATCTTCATGAGCTTGGATTAGGCAATAATTTCTTAGATATGACACCAAAAGCACATGCTACAAAAGAAAAAATAGGTAAAATGGACTTCATCAAAATTAAAAGCTGTGCAGGCTCCTGGGTGGCTCAGTTGTTAAGCATCTGCCTTCAGCTCAGGTCATGATCCCAGGGTCCTAGGATGGAGCCCCGCACTGGGCTCCCTGCTCTACGGGAAGCCTGCTTCTCCCTCTCCCACTCCCCCTGCTTGTGTTCCCTCTCTCGCTGTATCTCTCTCTGTCAAATAAATAAAATAAAAATCTTTAAAAAAAAAAAAAGCTGTGCATCAAAGGACTCTATCAACAAAGTGAAAAGACAACTCAAAGAATTGGAAAAGTATTTATTTTGTTTTGTTTTTTTTAAAGATTTTATTTATTTATTCGACAGAGAGAGAGAGACAGTGAGAGCAGGAACACAAGCAGGGGCAGAGAGAGAGGGAGAAGCAGGCTCCCCGCTGAACAGAGAGCCCGATGGTGGGCTCGATCCCAGGACCCTGGGATCATGACCTGAGCTGAAGGCAGCTGCTTAACTGACTGAGCCACCCAGGCACCCCTGGAAAAGTATTTGTAATCATATATTTGATATAGATTTGGTATCCAGAATACGTATAGAAAACTTTTACACTCAACAATAAAAAGATAAATAATGAAAAAATAGGCAATAGATTTGAATAGACATTTCTCCAAAGAAAATATACATATAGCCAATAAGCACATGAAAAGGTTGTTAGTTATCAGGAATTATTATTTATCAGGAATATTAAAATGAAAACCACAATGAGATACCACTCTACACCTACTGTGATGGCCAGATTTTAAAAAATGGAAAATAAGTGTAGGTGAGGATGTGAAAAATAAGATCCCTCAAACTTTGTTGGTGCAAATGTAAAATGGTGCGAAATAGTTTTAGCAAACATTGCAGCTGGAAAACAGTTTGGTAGTTCCTCAAAAAGTTAAACATAGAAAAAAAAAGTTAAACATAAGAGTTACCATATAATTTAGCAACTCCATTTGTAGGTATATACCCCACAAAACTGAAAACACTTATTCCTACAAAAACTTGTACACAAATGTTCATAGCATCATTATTCAAATAGACAAAAGCGAGGACAACCCAAATGTCCATCAACTGATTAATAAACAAAACATGGTATATCTATTTAATAGAATATTATTCAGCCATAGAAAGGAATGAAGTGTTTGATAAATGCTGTAAATGAATGAATCCTGAAAACATTATGCTAAGTAAAATAAGCCAGACAGGGCGCCTGGGTGGCTCAGTTGGTTAAGTGACTGCCTTCGGCTCAGGTCATGATCCCAGGGTCCTGGGATCGAGTCCCGCATCGGGTTCCCGGCTCAGCGGGGAGCCTGCTTCTCCCTCTGACCCTCTCCTCTCTCATGCTGTTTCTCTCTCGCTCGCTCTCCAATAAATAAATAAATAAAATCTTTAAAAAAAAAAAAATAAGCCAGACAAAAATTGGACAAATATTGTGTGGTCCCACTTATCTGAAATATCTAGAATAGGCAAATTCATAGTGATAGAAAATAGATTAGAGGTTACAAGACACTAGGGGAGGGATCAGCTGGGGAATTATTGCTTAATGGGTACAGAGTTTTTGTTTGGGGTGAAGAAAATGTTCTGAAATTTGGGTGATCATTGCAAACCTTGTGAATATACTAAAAGTCACTTAATTGTACACTTAAAATTGGGAATTTTATTGTATGTGATTACAACTCAATAAGAAAAAAAGACCTTTATTTTTATTTACTTTTTAAAAAAGATTTATTTATTTTGAGAGAGCACAGGGGTGGGGGCAGGAGGGGCAAGGGGGAGTGAAGGAGAGAATCTTCAAGCAGACTCCCCGCTGAGCACAGAACCCAACATGGGGCTCCATTTCATGACCCTGAGATCATGACCTGAGCCGAAATCAAGAGTTGGGCGCTTAACCGGCTAAGCCACCCAGGCGCTCCAAGAAAAAAAAAAAACCACACACAAAAACCTTTAAAGAGAACTTCTTCTCTGTTGGCAAAATACATGTCATTGAAAGGAAACATTTGAAATATAAATAGACATCTTGCTTTGTGAAAATCACATGCCTAGTTATGATTTCAAAATGCTCCTTAGTTTACAATTATACATAGTATGATGAGCCCTTCTGAAGCTTATATTTATTATATATTTATATTTATTATATTTGATAGGTTTCCGCTTCATGGAATATAATCTGAGCAAAAGAATGTAACTTCCACGAGGTAATGAAACATACAAAAATGTTAAGTTTCCAACTTTGGAAACTACAGATTCTTGAGTCATGGTCATGTGTTTGAAAATCAATTTACCAAATGTATAGATCATGGCTCAGTTACAGAAAGCATCATAACCTAGTTACTCCAGGTCTGGAAGTTAAATGATCAGGGTTGCTGTCCTGGCTCTGTTTCTTAGCTTGTTTCTACTTCATCTATAATTGAGGTGGCAGGAATTGAGGTTCCTTTTAGCTTTAAAATTCTGAACTTATTTGATCTTATTGTGACTTTATAGTCAAAGGACTTTTGAACTTCTTTTACTTGCTTGGACTGCATTAAAACATTCACATTTTAAAATTTAGTAAATTATTATTGGACCATGAGATTTGAAAAGGATTAAATTATCCACTCAGCTTTTAATTGGACCAATTGATCTCAGTCTATGGAGAATTAGTTTGAAGCAATACCACCACCTGGTGGCCTCTCCTCAAATAAGACAACCTCCTCGAAAACGATAGTTCGGCCTCTATCAAACTATGACAGGTGGTTCGGATGTATCTATTTTAGGAAACACGTTTAATTATATTGCACAATATATGTTTAAGTTAACTAACGCTTATAGCATTCGCCTTAACAACTTATTTTATAATTCAACAAATTCTCTCAACAAATATTTTAGTGCCCAAGTACAAGAACAAAACAGTGAAAAAAACCCACAAAAATATTGCCATTCACAGATAATATATAATAGGTATAGTAAATAAACACATTATGTTTAGTGGCAAGTTCTAAAAAAAAACAGGACAAGGAGGATGTTGGGTAGGTTGCAACTTTAAATAGAATGACATTTGAGCAAAGACTTGAAAGGTGAGGTCAATTCTATGTGCTTGTCTGAATAATAAAATTTCACAGACTTACAATCTAAATATTTAGTTTTAATTCTAGCCTGCCACTATAATTCTGTTTCCCCAAGTATTTCTTTTTAATAAGCAGGAACTGTAATACCAGGCCAATATTAATAAGAATGACTACATTTTGAAAAATGATATTGCCCTAAAGATAAGTATCTTTCCTAGGTAATGACTGTCTTTAGTACCAGAAAAGATACAGGAAGTGGAATTTTTGTTATCTTACTTTTCACAACCTTAAATTTTCCTTTACACATTGAAAACTATGTTCCCATTAAAGTAGGAACTGCTCTAGTCTTAGGAATTGAGATTGAGAGAAGGGAGGAGAAAGTAGAGGTGCGATGTTATCACCAATAAAGATTAACTAAGTTTCTCTAAGCAGTTTATGGCTTTGCTTTTATGTCTCAGCATTTTATGAAACAATTTAAATTCTTTTTTTTTTTTAAGATTTTATTTATTTATTTGAGACAGAGAGAATGAGAGAGAGAGAGCACATGAGAGGGGGGAGGGTCAGAGGGAGAAGCAGGCTTCCCACTGAGCAGGGAGCCCGATGCGGGACTCGATCCCTGGACTCCAGGATCATGACCTGAGCCGAAGGCAGTCGCTTAACCAACTGAGCCACCCAGGCGCCCCGAAACAATTTAAATTTTCTGTCTTAAACACCCTTGGGTTAATGAGTGCACCCTTGAGAGTAGGGTTTTAGACAATTTAATAGGCATAGCATAAGGCCTTGAACATAGTAAGTGGTCAGGAAAGTTATTTTAGTTGTCCTAAATCTACATTAGAAAAAAAATTTAAAGGTAATATCTTAATATTTGGGGATTTTTCTTTAGATCAAAGGTTTCTGAATGGAGAAGAATTTTTGATGCAACCAGGAAATGAGATCAAATCTTAACAGACAAAGCAAAGAGTTAAATGGGTAAAATTTAAAAATAAAGTGTTTCAGGGCACCTGGATGGCTCAGTCGTTAAGCGTCTAACTCCGTTTGGCTCAGGTCATGATCTCATGGGCCCTGACATCCAGCCCTGCCCTTAGCGAGTGTGAGGACTCTCTTCCTCTGCTCCCTGCCCCCCATGAATATACATCTTTAAAGAAAAATAAAGTTTTTGATCAAATCACCTAAAGAGTTTTTATTACACTGTTTCCATAGTGACTTGTAATTAGGTGCTTAATACACATTATGAAAGGCTGAAATGCCACCTAATAGTATTAACAATGCTTTTTAATCTGCATATAGCACTTCAGTTTACACAGCGTCCTCACATAGGTTTCATTTGTTTATTTGGTTCAGAATATGCGGTGCAAATATAAACTTTACAGCTATCTTTCCTTTTAGTTCTCCCATAAAGGGAATTTGTATTTTCAGACAACTATGTGCATTATACTGGAAACATAAATCTGACATGGACAAAATTTGAAGTGGCAATGGTCAAGATATGACAAATGGCAGCAGCTAATCTTGGTGAAGATATGGACTGCAGGTGGGTGAAGAACAGGTGAAAAAGGTCAGTGGAATCTCAGCCCACTTAAGTCCAACAGCTGGGACAACGTAAAGGTCCAGGTGTTTAAAGAGTCACTCAACTCTCTCCATAAATAAATAAATAAATAGATAAATAAAATAAAATAAAAAACAAATAAAACCAAACTTTTCCTTGTGAGGAAAATTTCTGTGAATTTATGATTTAGAAGTGGGGAAGGGAGGCGAGAGCAACAGGCAAATCTGGTTCAATGCTTAGGCAGCTGGAAAGGTCTGAAAATTGAAGGAAAAAACAAAACAGTCCATAAACTCTGTTGAATGGATGAAAATCTCTAAATAAAAACATAATATGCAAAAATTATATTTGGAAGGAGGCCTAAGAGTTTACAAAGGTGACTTCTACGAAGAACTGTGGCATTGGGGGCTAGGGATAGGTTTACTTTTCTATGTACCTTTACGAATTTTTAAGACACGCACGCTCAACCTTAGAAAGATTAGAGTCTAGGAGAATCCCTTCTTCCCATCCTCCAAGTATCTCTTCCTTCCTTCCAGTACAATTTCCTGTCAAGACCGGCAATACTCTCGACGCCCCTTGAGGGAACAGGTCCTCAGTCCTTGTGAGCTGAACCAGTTCCTCCGTACTGCCTATCCCAGAAAGGGGGTCAGTTAGGTGGAAGAAAGGGGTGAAGGGCTCTAACGCTGACCCTACAGGCTATTGCGACTCCAAAAACCTCCAGTTAGCGGCCTCAGGTGTAAGGTTGATTAGCATTGGCCGCGCGGGGCTGTTCCTATTATTACGTAGTTCTATTTCCGTGTGGGAGAAAGCACCCAGGGAAAGGTGCGTCGCCCCCGCACGGCGCTTTAGGACCTGCAACTTCCACGACGCTGCACCCTGAGCCGGCGTCCAGTTGGGCTACAGCATCGAGGCCCGACTCGAATTCTTGGTTGGCAGATTCGCCACTGTTGCGTGTCAGAATTTAAAATGAAAATTCGAATTTCTCTATTTTGGAAACCCTTTCAGTACAAGAAAACAGAAGCAAGAGAGATTTGGGGTCCTTGAATATTTTTATCCTCTGGCTTCCACCCAGCGGGCCGGGAAGTTTCGTCGAAAGTGACGACGCGGACGCTCAGGTCGCCGTTCCTGGCGCATAGTCGCCGCGACCCGTCGCTCCCGCCCACGCCGGGAGTCCGACGTGGAAGTTGGTGACCGACCGGACTTCCAAGGGATCCGCCTGGGAGCCGGAGCCATAGGCCAAGGCGAGCAGAGGTGGCGGCGCCGAGGCTCGAATAGGAGTCGCTGCCAAGGCCGGGGGCCTGTCTCTCACCACCGATAAGGGCGGACAGGCGGTTCATCATGGGTGAGGGATCCGAGAAGGGCTCCCGGGCGCGCTGGAGGGGCTGCGGCCGACGGCTGGGGTCAGGAGGAGGAGAGGGCCCCGCCTGGGAAGCCCCAGAGTAGCCAGCTTTTCAGGCGCGGGTCGCTGAGGACTTAACTTACCTTGGCTTTTCACCTGTGGGGGTGGACCCTGCCTCGAGCTTTTGCTCCTGCCCTCACTCTTGTTCCTTTCACCCCAGAAGGGTGAGGGGGTGGGGGTAGCGCGGGCCCGGAGAGCGCTGCGGCCTGGGAACCCGGCCCTGAGCCCTTTCCCCTGACCATGAACTTTTCCCTCACCTCCTCAGACCCAGCTCGACTTGGGGGGCAGAGTTGGCCTTGAGAAGCTTGGCAATTTGTCGGTCGCAGGTGCGCTGAGGTTTCTTGCGTGAAAGATGAGATCTGACCCCACAGTGGAAGCTTGATTCTCTCCTCCTGGCCCTTGGGATTGCGTCAATTTAAAAAATCCAAAAGGAATTGTTGCTCACAGTGTTTTATAGCCAACTTGGCATTTGCCTGCTTATCTGTAGCTTTTCATGTAGATGATAGAGTAAGGTGGAGAAGGAAATGGGGAGGGTACTGGTCATTACTGGTCAGTGAGTGAAATTTTAATATCGATATTTGGAGTGCTAATTGAGGGCACTACATTGTCATCACAAGCACAAGCTAGCTTCCCTCCCCGCTGGAATCCAAATGAAGGTGCAGATTTTTAAACTGGTTTACAACTGTCCAAATGATGCAAATTCTTTGGATTATTTTAATTCCTCTACCATTTTCTGGGGGATTTACTTCTTGCCCTGGATCATAAATGCTTTCCTGTCTTTTTCCATACCTCCCTTTAGGTTTTTTTTTTTTCCTTAAAGATTTTATTTTTATTTTTTATTTTTTTTCAAAGATTTTATTTATTCATCTGAGACACAGAGATACAGAGAGAGAGAGAGAGAGCATGAGCCGTGGGAGAGGCAGAGGGAGAGGGAGAAGCAGACTCCCGGCTGAACCAGGAGCCCCATGTGGGGCTCGATCCCAGGACTCTGGGATCATGACCTGAGCTGAAGGCAGACGCTTAACCATCTGAGCCACCCAGGCGCCCCTAAAGATTTTATTTTTAAGTAATCTCTACACTCAAGGTGGGGCTCAGATTTACAGCTGCGAGATTAAGAGTAGCATCCTCTACAGACTGAGCTAGCCAGGTGCCCCAGTTTGTTGTTGTTGTTGTTGTTTTTAAGGTGTAAAAGGTAGAAAGGATTTTGTCAAGTTACACACCTTCTGTTACACTTTCCCAAGGTTCTCTGGCCCATGGTGTCTTCGTTTTTCCAAATTTGTGGCTCTTAATTGTGCCATTTCTTTGTCAGATAACCATGTATTGCATGTGACATCACTTCAGTTGTCAACTGTTTTTTTGTTTTTTTTTTTATTGTTAATGTAACTTTCTTTTAACCTTCTCTAATGGCTTTTGGTGGGGAAGGGCCAAAGTGTTTTTTTTCTGGTAATCATTAAAGAAAAAATGTATTTTAAAAAAGCTTCTGTGGTGCCTGGGTGGCTCAGTTGGTTGAGCCTCCCGCTCTTGATTTCGGCTCAGGTCATGATCTCAGGGTGGAGAGATCCAGCCCTGTGTTGGCTCTGTGCTGGGTGTGGAGCCTGCTTGGAATTCTCTCTCCCTCTCCCTCTGTCTCCCACCATGCTTTCGCTGTGCGCTCTCTCTCTTAAAACAAAAAACCCTTTCTTTTGTTGTAAAGAGTAATAAAGACTAAATCACCACCTCCCCTACTCTTAGGGATTTCTTATTTAAATGCAATCCAAATGAATCACCGCCTTAATCTGTTAAACCAGGAGGCCCTGCTGAGACAAAGGATAATTTTTTAATTTTTTCCAGGTTTCTTGAGGTATGAATGACAAAACTGCATATATTTAAGGGGTACAATGTGATGTTTTGATATACATTGTGAAATGATTACCACAATCAAGCTAATTAATACCTCTGTCACCCAAAACCAAAGACCCCATAATACCTCTGTCACTTTACATTAGCTTTTTTGTGTGTTTGGTAAGAACACTTTCAGATCTACTCTCTTAGCAAATTTCAAGTGTACAATACATTGGTTTGCTGTAGTTACCATGCTGTTCACTGGGTCTCCAGAACTTACTCATTTTATAAGGAAAGTTAGTACCCTTGACTGACCTCTCTCCCATTTCTTCCACTCCCCAAGCATCTGATAACCACCATTCTATCATTCAGTCACCAGTGGTGATTCTGATAATCACCACTCTGTTCACAAGTGCTTTTATATTACACATTACCTTATGTACAAGAAACTTTCTGGAAATATTTCATGGTACAGTGAATGTAGCTTTATTATTTTTTTAAATGAGTTTTCTTTCAAAAATAGATTTTGTTATTTTGGGCTTCTGTGTCTCAATTTATTTTGCAAGTTATATTGCTTACAGAGAAATCTCAGTGATTGAAGGTAGTTATGATGGTGCTCTTGTCAGTGATAATAATTGCTTTTCACATGTGAGAACCTCATTGTCCCACTGTCATTCTGATTTGTCCCTTGGTGTTTAGGGGTTGTGAGATCATGCTAAGGTATCTATATTCTCATGATTAGAAAGTGAGCTCCAGGGCGTGCCTGAGTGGCTCAGGAGGTTAAGCAGCTGCCTTTGGCTCAGGTTATGATCTAAGGTTCCTGGGATCAAGCCCTGCATCGCTCTGCATCAGGCTCCTTTCCCTCTCCCTCTGCTGCTCCCCTGCTTGTGCTCTCGCTCTTCTTCTCTCAAAGAAATAAAATCTTAAAAAAAAAAGTGAGCTCCATGAGGACAGTGGTTCTTGTTTCTCTTATTCTGGAATATATCTTCTTGTGCCTTCCTGACACAGTATCTAGGACATGGTGACAATCAGTAATTACTTGTTTGATGTTGGTTAATATGTATCATTGGGAGCAAAGTTACGCACCTAAGAATTGAGAATATTACAGTAATATTTAATTTGGTATAGCTTTCAAAAGGCAAGATTAAATGTTTTGTGGACTTAGTTCACAAAATGATATTGAATGAATTTTTTTCTTTTATTATTTTTTCAGGTGGCTTTTTCTCAAGTATTTTTTCCAGTCTGTTTGGAACTCGGGAAATGAGGATTTTAATTTTGGGATTAGATGGAGCAGGAAAAACTACAATTTTATACAGATTACAGGTTGGAGAAGTCGTTACTACTATTCCTAGTAAGTGTTGGTATGATAAACTAATTGTAGGGGTTTTTGTTTTCCATCTAATGTAACTTTATTTCTGATTAAGTAATTCATATAATGTAATTTTAATATAGTAAGGTTTGTAAACTTCTAGTGTGGACATAATATTGATAACATTTTTTATACATTTAGAGGCAATTTGTAAACCCCTGTGCATAGCTGGGTTTTGCTATTTTTAAAGTTGGCTAGAGTTAAGCCACTTAATCTCATTGAGAGCCAGTATCTTTATTGATAAAATGAAGATAATACCCACTGACTTTAAGGGGGAAATACATGAAGTACATAAAATACTTTGTAAACCTTTTTAAAGAATTATATAGGTGTTAAGTGGTATTATTGCATCTGATGTGCTTTTTCCCCCTGTATTTGTTACTATTTTAATTAAGATTTGTTTCTCTTAAGTAATTCTATTGATTGCTTGTAAAGAACTGAGGGGAAGAGACTGACTCTTGAATTAATCTGGTACCTAAAAGTATCAAGAGAAGAAATACCTCAACTTTAAATAAGTTGTTGATATTTTAGAAGGATATTCTTAAACAGTCCTGTTTGACTACATGAGAATACTGTTCTACTTTTTAAATTTGTTGACGTGAATTTACTTAGAGAAGATTAATATATTTAAACTAAGTTTAAGAGTTTGTAGCGTTGGCTCAAGAGTATTAAATTATGCCTCTAAAATCACTCTGTCATGCAAGGTATTTCTATATTTAGTAGTATTTAAATTTCCAGATTAAAAAAAAAAGTCTAGGTTTTATGAGAGAAGAACTTTTTAAACCCTGTGGCTTCTGTTATTTCTTTGTGCCACCTTCAAAAAATTTCAGTTCCCTTGGTTTTTGCTTCTCAAAATCACCCATCTTTATTATGGTTAAGTCTTGGCCCCTGCAGTGCACATAGCCCAGTGGACTGCATTTCAGTGAATACACTTTACAGCATACTCTTGTCCTGTGCATATAAACAGAGTTTGTAATCGAGGTAAGATGGTGATTACACTCCTACTTAATTCTAAGGGAGACATCATGAACTTGCTTTTTAGTTTTTCACTCAGGTTTATTATAGCTATTTTTTAGTTGTGATAGGGAATGCTTACCATATACTCATTAGCATCATTTACCAATATAGACTTAAATTTAAAACAAAAATTAATTGTCCAGTTATAGCTATGTCATTTTTTACTTTTTTTTAAGCTTCTAAAATCTTAGTAGTCAGTTTTTTCAGCATTCTCTGTATCCTTCCTTAGATTCTTTTCAGTGAAAATAGTATCCTGCCTCAGCTGTGTGATGCTAGAGCTCCACCTAAAAAGAATGTCAGGGAAAAGAGATGGGACATCTCCCCTTTGATCATCCAGCCATGACCTTATTACAAATGAGCTCTTGAGGAAGTCTGCAGAGGGTCTGTGAGGTTGCCACACTTAGAGAACCCAGTTTCCATAAAGTGGTATATAGCTGTTACTGAATCCTTACCCACTAAAGTTTAGAATTTGGGCTATCTTGGTTTTGTTCCCTGTTTACTTGCTGCCTATCAAAATTCCATTTTTGGTAATATATCTACGGCTGTTCTTTCTAAACATAACCTTCTAAACACTAGTATGCCAGGATTGTATTATACAGGGAGTTTAACATAGTAGGATTTCTATTGAGCTAAAAATTCTGTATTTGCAGAGGTAATTGGGGATTCTTATATAACCTGAAAGTGGTGCTGAACTTGCTAATGGATGGTGTGTGTGTATAGCAAAGCAACTGTTTTGTCGTAAATGGAATAATATTTTAACCAATAATGTGATTCAGTAGTAATTTTATTAATTGCTAAAATTGGATTGCATACTTTGAAGGTAGAACGCATTAGTCTACATATACTACTGATTTTGATTTCTCTTCTAGCTATTGGATTTAATGTTGAGACGGTAACATACAAGAACCTTAAATTCCAAGTCTGGGATTTAGGAGGACAGACAAGTATCAGGTATGGTACAGAGACCAGATTACTTTGTAGTATTGAACATTTATTGGCCCTTTTAAGGTTAAGAGCAATAAACCAAGTATGTTTTCTTTTGTAATTTAAATGGAAGCCACTTAATTTAAAATGAGGTAAAACTGCTTATTTGCTCAGTTGAACTAAAATAAAATTTAAGGAAGCCAGTTCTTCAGATATCACCTTAATGACAAATTTTTTCATGAAAATCTCAAGATCTACTTCAGTAGTTTTTAACTGAAAAGGGTCTTCCATTTAGTTCTTGCCACTTTGTGAAACAGACTGTTTTGGATTTATAAAAATAACTTTCAATCCACCATTTAGGGCTAATGTGAACATAGATGCCCTCTAGAACTTAGGTCTCCTGCCCAGCATTCTGTGCTTGGCATGGCAACTGTGGATGTTTGGTGACTGTCAGTGTTGCTCACTATGGTACCTACTTAAAACATAAGTAGTACATTCTTCCAAACATCCTGCTGCCTTTTAACTTGTTTTATTTTTTGAACTGCTTTTGAGTCCCTCTTTAATTTTAGCCATTTCTACTTCATGAAGTCTTCTGTAGTCAATTTAATGTCTGCTATATAAAATCATATTAAAAGTTTTTTAAGAACCCATTCCTTAAGGAGATTTAGAGTTAGAGATTTATTAGATGTTAATAGTAAGGTCCGTGTATAACTTTATCTCAGTACAGTTAGTGATTTTATAGATTGATTATAAAGTACTTTCTTAGCCTAAAGTCTGAACTCATTTTGAAACTTCTTGATCCTGTGATTTAATGTTTATCATTCCACCCCCATCACATCTGAAGGATATGATACATACCATCAGAAACAATGAATCATGGCATTGATTCTAACATGGGGGGGTGGCAAGATTGGCATGTAAACCCCCCACTCCCCATCATTGCCAAGTCCTAGCATATAAATTAACATAGCAGGTTGTTTTTCTTTCAAATAATAATATATTCTCCCTTTCTGAATTTTCTTTAGGCCATACTGGAGATGTTACTATTCAAACACAGATGCAGTCATTTATGTAGTAGACAGTTGTGACCGAGACCGAATCGGCATTTCCAAATCAGAGTTAGTTGCCATGTTGGAGGTGAGAAAACTTTATTCGAATGTGGGGAAATCTTTTACGTTTGCTTGCTAGTTTTCATTGTTACCACATGTAGGAATAATTAAAAGGAAAGCAGGGATTTTTCCCCCCCTTGTCGTTAGTATAATTTTCTTTTATACAAATTATTTCCTCTTCCAGAAATTCTGTTGGGAAGAAGAAGGAGACAAAAAGACCAAAAAAAAAAAAAAAAAATCAAATCCAGCCATGTAACTTCCTTTAAACTAGATTTCTTGATTTCTAGGAAGCTCAGAGCTGAACTCTTTCTAAACTGAAAACTATTTTAAGTTACTCCTGTGAAGTGCTTTTTTATAAAATCTATTTCTAGTTGTATAAGTTAGTTTATGGAAGCAGATGAGGGTATAAATAATAAGAAAGCCTATTTGTTTGTTTTAGAATTTCTGGGTTTCTGGCACACCTCTGGCCCTTGTTTATTTATCTCTTCCAGGTTTTTCATTCTTTATTCTTCCCTGTGTTTACAGTCCTTTAGCCATACTGACCTTTCTGTTCTTTGGATACACTAAGCTTGTACACTGATCACTTGGCTTAGGGCTTTTTGCACCTCCTCATCTTTCTGCTTGTAATGCTCTTCCTCCAGATCTTTGCATGGCTACCTTCTTGGCATGTTTTATCTCCCGTTTCTGCCTCAGAGAGCAGCCTCAGTTATTTTCTAACACCTTATTCTACCTTATTTTTTGTACCACTTACTGTTTCTTTGTTATTTTAAAATATATTTGTTTGCTTATATATGTCTCCCACCCTAAAATGTAAGTTGAATTTACCCTAATATTCCTGATGTGTGGAACAGTGTACAACAACTTAAAACATTGTAGTCACTGAAGATAATTTATTGGCTAACTAAATTCAGAGGATGCATTAATCAAAAGTTTAAAAAATCTCCAGTTGTTAAATAAGCTTTTCGAATGTACTTATGGTTAATTTAATAATGAAATTACCTTTGCTTGAGAAAATCAGAAGAGTACGTTCCCTTTTCCTATGAGAACTATGATTCTGAATTAGCCAATCACTGAATGCTTAAATACAAGTTTTCTAGGCCATTTGATTACCTAGGTAGAAACATTTTTGGAATACTTTGAACTTCTGATTTCTTGACTACTGACTTAATGGCTTCTGAGTTACAAATTGCAGACCTAATTGTTTTAAACTTTTGCTTAATTTTTTTCACAGCATAGCATCATATTTATCATAAGAGCTTCTTAGACCAAATTTAAGTATAAGGAATTTTAAGGTACTGTTTAACCCATCAGTGTAATGGGTTTTTTAAAATAAAACCTTTAGTTAGATGTAATTCAAATGGTATGGATTTTTATCATAAAAAGTACTGCGTAAAAGAAATGCGTTATTAGCTTCAGTTTACAGTTCTTGAGTTGTGCTAGCAGGATTGTTATTTTTGATATTAGGATTTGACTTGTATAATTGTATGAGAACTAAAAATTGTATTCATTCTTTAGGAAGTAATTTTTAATTGATCCAGTCAATAAATATATAATGTAAAGTACATGTAGCATATGATCAGGTCTGTTATCTATTACATTCAAACTTACAGACAAAACCACTGTAAGTGATCCCATTTTTGTACACAAAAATAAATTCTTCCTGGAGTAAAGAATTAAATGTAAAAAACAGAAATGTAAAAAATAGAAAATGTAAAAAATACAAATCCAAGAATATGTAAGTGACTATGGTTAACATTTCTGGATAGGGAAGGTCTTTCTAAATCAAAGGATTGGAAGGAATTATAAAAGAAAAGATAGATTTAATTATATTAATACAAACAAAAACCCTGCAAATACAAATTAGCGTAAAACAGGGAACCAGGACATAGTTTTACAACCAGTGACTAAAGATTAGTGTTCTTAATCATATCAAGACCCTTTGCAAATAAATAGAAAACTGAGCAAAAGGCATGAACTTACAGTGCACACGAGAAAACTGTATTGCTGATAACATTTGCATTTCTAATATACTCTGATAATAAATAAGTAATGAGATGCTGTGTTTGGAAAAATATGTAATTTCTAATTCTTCCAAGGCTGCATTGAAGAACAGTACTGTCATACACTGTTGATGGGGTCTAAAGTGTTATAACCTTTCTGGAAAGCGGTTTATTAATATATATATAACAATAACCCAAAAAAAGTTCATACTTTGATTCTACTTTTGGAGAATTTATTAAGGAAATAGAGATTCACACAAAGATTTCTGTGTAATGACTGTGTCCCTTGAGTTTCTGTAATAGTCAAGTAAAAAGAATCTAGTAAGAGTCTAATACTGGAGAACAGTAGTTATATAGTTTATGGTGTATGCATTCATAGTATAGATATATTTAACCATTAAATTTTTTTTGAAAATTTTGATTGGGAAAATATCCATGATTTAATGTTTATTTTTTAGAGCAGGGTATAGAACTGTATGTAAATGTGATCTCAAATGTATAAATGTATTTATTAATAAACTATAAGTATCTGAATTACAAAGCAGTAGAAAATACCCAGAATGTTAAGAGTGATCATGTTTGGGAGATAGGATTATGGACGAAGCTTCTTTTCTATAATTTCAAATGATTTATAATGAACATTATAGATTCATAATTAGGGAATATACTCTTAAAATAATGTATTTGTTGGCATTTCTTTCTAAACTCAAGGAAGCAAATTCATTAGAGAAAATTAAATACCTTCTATTTTATTTAGGAAGAAGAACTGAGAAAAGCCATTTTAGTGGTGTTTGCAAATAAGCAGGACATGGAACAGGCCATGACTCCCTCAGAGATGGCAAATTCACTTGGGTTGCCTGTGTTGAAGGACCGAAAATGGCAAATATTCAAAACTTCAGCAACCAAAGGCACTGGCCTTGATGAGGCAATGGAATGGTTAAGTATATTTCCAGAAGTCATTTGTGCATTTGTTCGTGTGTGCAGCTGTTTGCACACATGTGTGATTTTCTCTTAGTCTTAAGGATGAAATTCAGATTACTTAGCAGCTTATATTAAGTTCTTCCAGCCTTTTCTTCCACTGGTCTTCCATATACATCAGCTATTATTTCAATCACACCTACCTGATTATAGTTAGATAACCCAGTCTTCTGCCTTTTTTTTAACTTCTCCCTTCCTCACCACATTCTCCATTCCTTATCCTTCAGGACTTAGGTTAAGACTGTCTTCTTCTCAAGAACCTTCCCTTGCATGTCTCCATGCCCACTGCCTTACCACACACATAGTTGGATGTCCTTGTCACAGACCAGTGATATAGTAGTTACACTATCCTGTAATTGATTAGTGCATCTGCTCATTAGATTTTAAGCTCCATGAGGACTGAGACTAGTTTTCACCTCTGAGTTATCCACATCTAGCCATGCTGCAGTAGTTACAGCCCGGAAAGAAGATATTTGGTCTTTTTGATCATTCAGAGCATAGACAAAAGTGAAAGCTAAAAGGCTTTCATGGAACTTGGGTTCATAACATCATTCTGCAGTGTAACTGTCTTAGCCTTCGTCATTTAAAGTGCTTTGGAATCCACTTTCCGTATAAAACTTATCATAAATGATCATGCTGTATACCTGAAAGTTTGAAGTTAATGTTATGAAACTGTCATTTTCTCTTCACAGGTTAGTTGAAACGTTAAAGAGCAGACAGTAATTCAGTCACTTCTACCCCTGTGAAATGAAGACTCCATCACATATCCCTTTGGAAACAGTTAAGTGTGCTTCATGCTACTAAATGTTAAAACTGTGTGATTATTGGCATATACTGAACTGACTGCAGTATTTGTAATAAATATAAAAAATAAGTATTTGGTTGGAAGGGTAGTTCACCCATGATTGAACCAACTGAATGTCTGTTCTGTGTAATGTAAAATCTTTCCTTGCTTTCTTAAGTATATATTCTATTTGTAAGGAATTCTTATTCAAATAGAGTCCTATTAAAGAATGTACTCTTATTGAGGAAAAACCCTCCTATTTTTGAATTAGTGGTTGCCGCTTGTTTGTATACACTAATAAATATCTTAACTCAGATTTTTTTCCCCTAAAATGAATTAAGTTCTTCCAAAGATTAGACTTAGTAGAGTAGGAACACAGTGTGGGTAATACAGTCTTCATTTGTTTAATGACCACTTTATTTAAGCTGTTTTGTTTAAAAGCTTTTGGGTATAGGCATGAAGCTGAAAAATTATTTTGGTGGTTAACCTCACTGACGTCTGTAATTGTCATTTTATAGTACTTTATAGTAGCCAAAAAATTTTTCATATATACAGGAATCCTGTGATGTAGGTAGGACAGGTTGTAATGTCTTTGTTTTATGGACATGGACCCAAGGTTCTGATAAGTTGGCTTGCTCAGGGCCACCTGCTTGTGAAGTCAGAACAGGGCTGAAAGTGAGATTTCATTGTCAAGCTCATCCCATAAAGTATACCATAAATTCCTGAAAATGTCAACACTGGTAACACAGACAACCTTAATTGCTTAAATAAAATTATGCTAATTGAAGTAGACACGGTACATTCAAAATAATTTCTATAAATTTGTCTATACTAGTAGAGGTAGTAAAAACAATCCTAAATGGTTATATTTGATGGAATCCACAATGTATTAAAGGAAATTTAAAAAAATCTGTATTAAGAAGCATTGTAAGAGATGTCTTTACTGTCTTTCATTTCTTTTCTCTGTAATTGGACATGTAAATTTGGTGAAAAGTCAAAACAATTACTGGTTGTACAGGGAGAAATGGAGCATTCTTGGTTTTAAAAAGTAGACTTACTGCTGGGGTATCAAAAACAATTATGTTCAGGGGCGCCTGGGTGGCTCAGTCGGTTAAGCGGCTGCCTTCGGCTCAGGTCATGATCCCAGGATCCTGGGATCGAGCCCCGCATCGGGCTCCTTCCTCAGCGGGGAGCCTGCTTCTCCCTCTCCCTCTGCCTGCCACTCCACCTGCTTGTGCTCTCCCTCTCTATCTCTGTCAAATAAATAAAAAAAAAAAAAAAAAAAAAAAAATCTTAAAAAAAAAAAAACAATTATGTTCAGAGGAACTTTTCAGACTGCCCACCCAGTCTACCACAGGATTGTCTATAATGGTGACAGAATATGGTCCCTTGTATTTACTTAAACTTGGGGGAATCTTTAAGTTGGACAACCAGCATTTAAAAAACTTGATGCCCGGGGCACCTGGGTGGCTCAGTCGTTGAGCATCTGCCTTTCGTCTCAGGTCGTGACCCCAGCGACCTGGGATCAAGCCCCGCATCAGGTTCCCTGCTCCGCAGGAAGCCTGCTTCTCTCTCTCCCGCTCCCCCTGCTTGTGTTCCCTCTCTCGCTGTGTCTCTCTCTGTCAAATAAAT
>NC_138373.1:141790902-141811305 GCF_054177405.1 Leptonychotes weddellii | reverse complement strand
CCCCCTTTTTATGGGGGGGGACTTTAATCTTTTTACCCATTCCCCACTACCGTTCTTAATTTGGTCTCTGAAGTCTTTTTTGGAGACCTTCTTCCAGGCCCAAGTGTTCTCAGTGCTGCATCTGATATTACTGAGAATGTAATTAACATTGTTTCATACTTTCCAAATCGCTCCTGATGGACAGACTTTTTCATATATATCCTTGGAATCCTGTGTGGTGCCTGGCCCATTATGGCATCTTAGAGTTATATGCATGGTTGAAATAGATAGGTTATATGTTTGCCAGCTAGGAAAATAGTACTGCTTCAACTTCTACTTGGGTTTCCTTCTGGTCAGTGGCAGTGTTTGTACCTAAGTAGCTAGGTGCCCCCCACTCCCCACCCCAGCACTTTAGTAACACTGTGAGAAGTGTGGGTGGAGAGAGGCCCTGGCAGGCAGATGCTGGGCAGCACATAACTCTTGCCATCTTGAATACTGAACACACCTGTAGTAGCAAACACTAGCACTTGAATGATTGTGATCTGTTTTATCACAAAGGCTAGAATGGGTAAACAGAGCATACACTAATTTTAATATGGTATAAATTATGAGGTCCTTGTCTAGTAGGAAACAACTATATAGGTAAGTTATAGGAGTTTGAATGTTACTTATAAAAATCTACTGAATATTATTTTGCAGAACCCTGAAAATGGGAAAAGCACCAAACTTAAAATCTGAACACATGAGTTCTAGGCACAAATGGCCATTCCTTCAGTTTGTTTTCCATAAAACAAGAAACTTGGACAGATCGTATCAAAGGCTTCTTTTAGCTCTAATACTCTGTTTTATAACTCTGGTTGGTAATTGTGCTGTGTCATGGTTAACATTTAAAAAGAGTGATGGAATTTTGTTACTAGAATACTTGAGATGCACTTTAAGTTGTAGAAATGTAAGCTCCTTGAGGGTAGGGACCATACCTTATTGTTAGTCTCCCTTGCATTTAGTGTGGTGCACTTTGCCATACAGTAGGCACTCAATAAGTACTGACTAAATTGTGTGCAATATCCCTGAGATATTTGTTCTTTCTGATTTTTGCCTTAGTGTTAACTTCTGATTTTTTATTTTAAGAATTTTTATAAAAGCTGTACATGCACTTTAAATCACTTAGAATTAATTGCAGTCAGCCTTCTGTGATGCCCCATGTTTATGCTTTTGGCACATTACAAACCCCTTGGAAGTGTGAGAACTCCTGTTTGAGACAAACTACATCAAAACACAGATGCTGAAGTTCAAGAATGTTTGAACATTTGATTTCTATGCCATATGCTATATTCTGACTCCGTAATTAGAAATTACAAAAAGCATAGGCTTTCAATCCTGGGTGTGAATCCTGATTATGCCACCTGCAACCTGTATTACCCTTAGGTAAATTACCTAGCCTGAGTCTGTTTCTTTTTTCTTTTTTTCTTTTTTTAAAGATTTTATTTATTTTTTAACAGAGAGACAGACAGTGAGAGAACACAAACAAGGAGAGTGGGAGAGGGAGAAGCAGGCTTCCTGCCGAGCAGGGAGCCCGATGTGGGACTCAGTCCCAGGACCCTGGGATCATGACCTGAGCCAAAGGCAGATGCTTAACGACTGAGTGACCCAGGCGCCCAAGTCTCAGTTTCTTTATCAGTTAAATAAGAACCAATTTTAGCGGCTCTCGGGAATACTATGAGGACTAAATAAAATGTTAGCAAAGTATCTGGCACACAGGATGGATTCTTCCCCGCCCCCCCCAAATATATTGAACACTAAAGAATGTTGCTTCCACATCAGGTATAGATTGAGACAAAGATACCGTACAGGTGAACAAGGTAACACCACATTGTTTTCCAAAGTGGTTTATAAGAGTTCCCTTTGCTCCACCACGCTTGCCAACACTTGGCATTGTCACCCATATCAACCTAAAGGGTTCAAAATGGAATTTCATTCTGATGTTAATTTGCATTTTTGTAATTATTGAGGTTGAATATAGGAGTGATTCAAAGTATTTAAATAACCAGACACAGCTGATGTAGGACCCCTACTCGTCCAGGTGTTAATCCTGTAATTTTTGGTGTGGGGAGATAGGGATTCTAGGGACTCACATAGCCAAGGCACTTGTGTATCTCAAGGCAGTGACTACTTACCAACTAGTACGTAAGTACTTGAATGTTTAGGAACCAGTATAGCCACATCAGGTAAGTATTCATGTTTAAGGGCCATTTCTTTTTCTTCTCTGCAATGACTGTTTCTCCCTTCTGACACTTTTTCTACTGGATTGTCTTTGTTGATTCATAATTATTCATTATGTAACCTAGGTACTACTACATTCATTATCCATATATGCTACATACCATATCCCGGTTGTGTCTGCACAAGTAGAAATTTTTAATTTTCACGCAGAATTTATTACATGTTCACTATGGATAGCACTTCTTGTGACTTACTTTTGGTATCTGACAGGGAAAACTACTCACCCTTTTCAGCTTATCTTCCATATAAATTTTAGAATCAGCTTGTTAGGATAATATGAAGAATTCTTGGGATTTTACAAAGATATGCCTTTAACCAATGGAATCCAATTTGGGAAGAACTTTAGTATCTTATGATACTAAACTTGCTGTTCATGAACATGGTTATTTCTCCATTTGTGCAGATTTCTTTTAATGACTTTTGATAAAATTTTATATTTTCTCCATAAAAGTATTGCATATCACTTGTTTTATTCCTAACTTCTACATTGTCTTGCTATTTTAAAATGTGTCTTAAAAAAAATTATCACTAGTGTCACATTTTTTAGACTGTGAAGATACAGTATTATGAAAATGTTTTAATTTAAAAAATATGAGCATGATTATATTAAACTGTGTAATATACAATCTTTGCCAGTTTAACTTAAATAATAAAACCTGCTGTGATTTCAGACCAGCAGATACACTGAGAAGTTCATGCTTTGGGGTAAATTGAGATACTTTATCAGCAGAGGGAGCATATTACTCCACCATTGCTAAATCTTTCAGGCTGTGGCTCTTTTGTCTCTTGGTCTTATAGCCTGGACGTAGGAACTCTATCTTTCTCTTCTTCGCTTCACTTTTATTTTTGTGTTTCTTCAGCTTTTTCTTGGCAGCAATATCAGGATTAGTTACGAACTTGAAAAAAAAATAGAAATTTTATATAACTTTTAAAGTAAATCTTAAACCAATAAAAATCAAATGCAGAAATGGGCCATTCTGTTCACCTTTAAATATCACACATGCAACACATTCCCATTAAAGAGAATCTGGAGCCCCAGCTGTAAAGTCGCCACTTCTCAAACACAGCCAGTTCCTCTTTCCTCCCCGAGTAAGTGTGACACACACGCATGTACACACCCCTGATTAAAAATATTAAGTCTAATGAACAGACCATATTTTCAAACAGCAAACGTACCTCTAAAGCCTTCCTCTTTTTCCGGAGTGCCCTTTTCTCATTAGCCTGTTTCTGTACTGAGGCAAAGGCTAAGGAGAAGCTCTCAAGTCCAACCAGCTTTTTGAGTAATTCCATGATTTCCTGGGATAGATTCTTCAGCATAGGATCTAATCATACACAGAGTAATAATCAGAGATAGTCATGTAGGAAAGGACACATTTGAACATCTATAAAATCAACAACATGCAAAATATAAACTCCTACAGCATTATCACTTTTATTACTTGAACATTAAACAGTGATCTAAATCCAGCCTTTACGTTTCTGAGGTGGGGGAACGGAAGTGTTGGGCATGACACTCCCAGCCACCACTCCTCTGGGATGCACCAAGAAGCCCACTTTCTTTTTTTTTTTTTTTAAAGATTTTATTTATTTATTTGACAGAGAGAGACACAGCGAGAGAGGGAACACAAGCAGGGTGAGTGGGAGAGGGAAAAGCAGGCTCCCCGCAGAGCAGGGAGCCCGATGCGGTACTCGATCCCAGGACCCTGGGATCATGACCTGAGCCGAAGGCAGTCGCTCAACCGACTGAGCCACCCAGGCGCCAGAAGCCCACTTTCTTTTGGAATCCTGGCTCAGAAGACACTAATTTGAGAACCCGACAAACATTTGGGGTTACTTTATTAACCTGCTCAACTCTGTGCAGACAGGAGAAAGGTAAGTGTGTCTCTAGGCCCTCTCTAGTTCATGGGTCATAGATGTTTAGCTCTGGCCATAACCTTTTTTCAAGGGGAGATAAAGACTGAGAAGCTGACAAAAGTCTTTGCTTCCCTATCCTTCCCTGCCTTCTGTCTCCCAAATGCAAATAACCCACAGGTTTTTGTATTCAATTTCAGGAGCTGTTCTAGGTTTCAAATTTCTTGAAGATGGGGAATAGTAGGGTCTTTTCTACCACTGAAACCCCAGTGCCTGGCAAATATCAGGGTCTCAATAAATGCTGGGTGATGAGAACCAAAGCAGACCTGGCCTTGACCATTGCTTTTCCTCTGAGAGGAAGGAAACTTTCTCAAGGTTGTAAGACTAAGAATAGTTCCTGCTTTGACATTCACTTCGTTTTATTTTATTTTAAAACTTAATATCCACTTTACCTCCTCTCTTTCCAACTCCCAATTCCTTCTTTTCCTATTATCAAAAGAGACTGCTTAGGATCAGTGAGGGCAATGTACCAAATGCCCAGGCAAGAAAAATGAAAAATAGGCAAAGTAAAAATATTTTAAAAGTATTTCACACTTTTGGGGCACCTGAGTGGCTCAGTCGGTTAAGCTTCTGCGTTAAGTGTCTGCTTTTGACTCAGGTCATGATCTCAGGGTCCTGGGATGGAGCCCCAAATTGGGCTCCTTGCTCAGCAGGGAGTCTGCTTCTCCCTCTGCCCCTCCCTGCTTGTGCTCTCTCTCAAAGAAATAAAATCTTTTAAAAAAAATATTTCAAACTTTAGCCTTATAATTAACAATAAGAGAATATCAGGACATTTTATTCATTATTGTCCATAGCACCATGAGGTTTAGAACCACCTCAAGTTATGGATTTCTTTGCATATTTAACCTATGCTTAGTAAAACATCTTTTAGGAGAGAAACATTCACTCTTCGACACAAGAAAGCATATAGAAGGCAGTCAAGTATAACAAATATGCCTTATTTGTTTGCTACTAATTGTTTTGATCCCTAGCAAGTTTTCTTAAACTCTGGCAGGGAGGGAGGGAGGACAGAAAGGAAGAAGGAAGCATTCAGGAAAGAAGTGAAGATTCAGAAGACAGCTGCAGTTACCCTGGTCCGAGTAGGTGCTGTTCATTTCTCGGAACAAAGGAGCTATGATCACTGGGAGATACGGCTTCACCTTGTCTATTCCAAGATCCAATGCTACAGCTCCGAGAAACTTAAAGATGCACGATCTCTGAAAGTATAGATCATTCATTGTTCATTTGAAGTGTTTCTCTTGCAGCCCTACAAACAGTTAACTTAGAAAACAAGGTCTCTTTTGGGGCAGGTATTACTGCTGCAGTTTTGGGTTAAAAAGTTCTAGAGACTTGGGAGGATTACATACCACTACAATGCTTTTTTCATGTATATTTTTAAGTGACTACTTTCATTCTATACATTCATCGCACCTTTAAGGGGTTTCTAGGTGAATAGGCAGCCTCCAGTTTTGCGATCCGGGACAACTTCTGGATCAGCCACAGCAGCGTGGCTGGCTTGCTGTGTTCTTCCTTTGCCTCCTCGTTCTCTTCTTTGTCAGAGTCCATCTTCACATCTGCACAGGACTTGTGTTCTTTTACTTCCCCTCTGGCCACACCATCTCCTAAAGCTTCTTGTTCTTCCATGTCTTCTTTTATCTTACCTTGCTTATCCTCAGATTCAGGTTCCAGTAAATATAAGACTTTGGCTACAAATAACAAATTCTTAACAACCTTAAAGGAGGGGGGGAGAGAAAGGGAGGAATTGGGACTTTGATTTTGAAATAAATACAGCTTAGTGAAAAATAGGTATTCTACAATTAGGAGAAAAAAAAACCCATCACTGGGTATTGTACTATTAAACTGATGACTGTTCCATATTTTGATAATCTTCAGTTCTACTTTATAGTGTATCCAAACCCATTTTCATGTAACTCATCTACTTGGCCTAGTTCTACCCTCCAAGGTCACAAAGAATACTAAGGAAATGATTTCATTCCAGACTATCCATTTACATTTTTAAGAGAGCTTTCATTCCTCCTCCATTAAATCTCTTCATACAAATAAGTTTCCATTTATTGAGCAATGACTTTATACCCAGTAATTCTAATTCAACTCTAAAATATCACTGTTAGGTACTATTATCAGGAGAGAAGAGCAAGGCTCCGAATTATTGACTCACCCAAAGACAAAGAAAGTGGTCAGCCAGGATTTAAGTCTTTAGAATTCAAGCCTAAGTTCTAAAGCACTGAGCTCTTTCTCCTTAAATCCCATCTCATCCAGTTAAACAGCCCAGGGACCAATTTTAGACTTACAATAATGGACCCATATATTGAGTCCCTAACTCTGACATCCATGAAATCTCGGACATAGATGTTTCACACTAATTATGTGAAGGAGGACGCTAAGTTGGTTTTGGGTTTCTTTACCTTCCTGGATGCTCTATTAGAGGTGCTGTGTGCCAAAAGTTTCCCCCAAATGAAAGACTCAGAACTGTACACACTGTCCAAGGCTAGCCTGGCCATCAAGAATTCATGCCAAGATTCTAATTTCCTTCTTCTAGAACGTTGGCCTTCCTGAAGATAGTCCCAGTTTTGGAGGCCCTTTCCCCTTGTGGCAGCCACTTCACCCTAAGATTACAGTGAACTAAATTCTATAATTTCTTTCATCCTGGGTCAGTACTAGTAAATCCCTTCCTGTCCCAAGTTTCTATGGTTGTATCTGTCAACCTCTGTTCAGATTGATATTATGTGAGACCCTACCTGCTACTACCCTGGCAGGATTTCTCTGGTCTCACTTTGCTATCCACCAAATAGCTTTCCATTCTTTCTCTGGCCCTGCCATATAATGAAGCATGCTATATTTTCATGAAAAAGGGATGGAAGTATCAGGGTTTATGGCATGCTACTTGAGATCACTCTTTGGATACAGCATTCAGTTTCCAGTTGTCCCATAACTTAATCTACATTGCTGCTCTATCTTGTCCATAATGACAACAGTCATGATCCAGTGCCTTGCCATATCCAGATAAGACATCTGTGTCATCATCTACCAACCCAACGGCTTTACCAAAGGAGATGATAAATAAACAATAGACCCTATTCTAAAGTAATTTACATTGGCTGCATATTTATAAATGCTTCCCTATTTACATTTTACTTATAGTTACATTTTATAATATGGAAATCCATAAAACTTTTTAGTGATTTATCTGCCTTCTGTTAAGGACAGACAGTTCTCAGACCACACTGTAACATGACCATTATTAACTTTCTCTTCAGCTTCCAGGAGTAAGGGAAGGAAATTCAGTAATACAGTTTATTGCAGAACAATCACAGTCAATCCAGCCAACCAACTAATGCCCTTCAAAGCTTTGGTCACAATGTGGAATAGATCTTAAAATTAAACATGAAAAGATAAATAGCCTCCCACTGCATCATCTTTACTGGGAATTTTAAATTGGAATTTTTAATGGATCCATCCCCAAGATGGATCCCAGAGCTGATTAGAACTGAACATATATTTCCATGTATGTCTATATTTAATTCCCCAAGCATTAAAATAGGAAAACAAACACAAATACCAAATGTAAGCCTACTCCTAGACTTGGCGGACTAGATCCCTTCTATTAAACCAGAAGGATGACAATACTTACCTGCTCTCCTAGGGACTGATCTAAGAATTTGGAATGCAATTGATGGCAAGAGGCTAGGGAGATACTTTTCATCTGTGGAAAGAAAATGGACATTGGCAGACACAATGCAGGATGTTTCTCACTGTTTTGAAAAACTCCAAGTAACTAGCTGTAATAGAACAACAACGGAGGTGCTAGATTTTGCTCTGAATGACTTGTATAGGTCTGGAGAGGGAAGGTCCATGACCAGAAATTGTCATGCCTCCTACCTGCCCCAAGCACTTCAGCCCCAAAAAATGGGATACTTTCAAGCTCTGGGGCGATATAATCCCTCAGATTATTAGTAGAAAACTTGACAACATTCCAATATTTTCCTTCTCTCCTTTCCTTCCATCTTCTACTCATTCAGTATTTATGGAGTTCCCACTATGAGTCATGCATTGTTTTAGGCCCTAGGAAATCAGAGATGGATATAACATGATCTCTAACTAATATTTTCAAGAACATGATCTCATTTAGGAGGCAGGACCGACAGTATTGATATCATTTAAAAAAGTATTTTCCAATGTTGATAAAGAATTTGAGGGTGGTAAAAAAAAAAAAAAGAATTTGAACAAATAATAGAGGATGAATTTGCTAAATAAGCAAAAGTCTGACTAGACTGATATAAATTATTTTGGAAAACCCTGGCCTTGAGGTTGACCCTTCTCTAGTTCCCACTACTATAGAATCACATGTGCAACAAAGTCAGCTGTTAAGAGTTTCTCCCTAGGGCCAACCCCAAGATAGTTACATGAAGCAGAAGGAAGATCACAAAGAAAAGGTTTTAGGGAAACCTTACCTTTTGTTCAAGGTCATCTGTTAGGAACCTTATTGCTACAGGTACTGAGAGTTTCTTTTTAGTTTTTTTGGCCTTCTGTCTTCTAATAAGTTCCTCTGGTTGGCAAGAGGCAAAGAGTAATCCAAAAATCTGGGCTGCAGTGAGCCACACCCAGCTGTGTGAATGTCTCAGGTGACAGTGCACATAACCTAAGGGAACCAAAATGCATTTTCAGATGTCTCAACTTTCCTGACTCTTTGGTGGTAAATATGATTAGGGTATGCATTCATTATCTATTATGTGCTTGGATTTAGGAACCAAAAAGGGACAAAATAGTCCCCGCTTCCTGGAAACTCTCAAGGAGCTAGGGAGAAGTGAGGTGGTGAAACACTGGAAACAACTAGAAAACCAACTCCTAACATGGTGAATGACAAAAGAGGTAGGAGTAAGCCTAGAAACAGACCGGTTCCATTAGAATTAGTTTTAGGTTCAAGGGAGATAAGGTGGCTGTAACACTTAACAATTTCTAAATTAAGTAACATAAGTAATATATACAGGCACACATTTATTTCTAATAATTCTTGAAATCAGTGGAAAGTTATCATTTCTTGAGGCTTTCTGTGTGCCAGGCACAGGGCTAAGTGTGTTACATGTATTATCTTGTTTAGACCTCACAAGAGTTCTGTGACATTAGAATGGTCAGTTCCATTTTACAGATGAGGAAAGGTTTCAGACGGGCTAGCTGAAGTGCCAAACTGTAATAAGCAAAACCAGGCCTGGGCCCCAGCTTCATCTGGCCCCAAAGCTTATACTCCTATGTTACCTGGCCACTCTGAAAAGCCTTGTGGGTTTTAGGGAACATGATTAAAATTCTGGATGAACCATGTCATATCTGAGTTTTAGTCTATGATGCTTTATTTTATTAACAGGGTTTTACTTTTGTTCTCTGTGTATTCTATTTTGTAACAATCTGGCCATGCCTCAGTGAAGTCATACCAGAGTGGGCCATATAGTAACTTAGTAACTGTACTTAAAGCTTTCACTTCAATGTCTACTTCCTACAGACTAATCGAAATTGAATATGTTAAATTAAAAATTCTAGGATCTTATTTTTCATTTAAAGAGTGATATATAATAAATGTCCCATAGAAATTAAATGGTTTACTAAATCATGGCACATTTGCATGGTGGACTATTTATAGCTATTTTAAAAAATCACCTACTGAGTGTGTTATGGTATAATAATATTCTTATTTAGGTACAAACAAGATAATGAAATGTATTACTTGTGAAATCATAAATATATAGTACTTTTCTTAGAAAGAAATGTTTTCACTGTAATCAATATGAAAGGGCCTTTTAAATCTTTTTCTCATGGACTTTTTCCCTGACATTATATACTTTCTAAGTGTTCATATTCTAATTTCCCAAATCAGTAATTCTATTACAACTAATGTGTTTGTTTTTAGATTTAAATAAAAAGGAAACACTTACTCCAGATTTTATTCAACGTCTCAGAGGGCTTGGTAAACTGAATAATATTACATTCCTTGATGAGTTTACTAATCAGTGTAAGAAAACTAAACAGAAGGCGATCTGCAGCTTTTTCTTCAGTCTCTTCCATGATCTAAAAACAGGATGGATGTAAATCAATTAAGACAATTTCAAAGTCTCTGATGGATGTTTTTACTCCAGCATGTAAATTTGTACCAGGGTTTCTCATCTCAGCTGACATTTGGGGTCAGATTAATTCTCTGTTGTGGGGAGCTGCCCTGTGCACTGTGGAATGAACTACAGCATTCCTGGCCTCTGCCCACTAGGTGCTAGCAGCACCCTCCACCCTCCACTTGTGACAAACAAAAGAATGTCTCCAGATGTTGCTAAATGTCCAGAGTAGGTGGTGGTGGGCTGGTGAAATCACCTGCTGGAGAAATTTTGATCTTCATATACTATGGAAGATAACTTACTTTAAAACCTCATTAAAAAAAAAAAAGATCCAACCACACAATTCTTTTTTTTTTTCCAACTACACTAAATTCTTCCTTTCATTAATAAACATTTTTTTGAACACAAATAGTATTTAATCTATTAGCTAAGCCACCTTAAGTAAAACTACAAAAATTAGCAAAAGTTTTATTCTCTGGCAAATTACTTACATCTTTAAAGTTTTCAGGATCAATTTCCTTTTCAATCACAGGAAGAATAGTTCCAAGTCTTCTCTCAAAAGAGACTCCTTCACTTTCCACAAACAAGCCACAGATGAGAGCAGCCAGTTGTCTATTTAAGCTCTACCAAAAATAAACCACCAGAAGACAATGTTAACACAACTTTTGGGAGGCCATTTCCAAAATCATAAAATGAAGGTGGGCATTACTCTATCCTCAGTATTTCTTTATGATGCCAGAAGTCAACATAATATGGACCTCTGGTGGCTAACATGAAAAATAGGGAGAAATCTTCATGCCCAAGAATAACATTTAAAAAAAAAAATGGAACTCATCATTATCCATTGATTAATACTTTTTCCATTTTAAATTAAAAAAAAAAATCATGGTGAGTACCAAATAATATACAGAATTGTCAAATCAGTGTTGTATACTTGAAGCTAGTAACACTGTATGTCAATTATACTTAAAAAATTTTAATTAAAAAATTGAAATATTCATACAGTACCCCCATTCCCCATTCTGACTTTAATACTTAAAGCCAGTATTATGACATATGTTGTTTATATTCCACAAACAGGGGCCACTGATGATGGTGGTAGAGTCAGCAATGAGATACAATCATTGACAAAAATTACATTTCATTAGCTGAATAAGCAAAACTGAAAACAAAAATACTCAATGGGGACTGGTTAAGCACGTAAGTGATACATTCATGTAGTAGTGTAATTGGCTGACAGTCATGCAGTGGGACTACATATGTATTCTTACTTAAAGTGAACACCAAAAACAGACTTTTCATTGAAATATGACTAAAAGCAACCCTAACCTTTTTTGCTCCAAACCAGGTGGTAACCATTTCAAAGAGCCAATCTTTTTTCTCAAGGTTGATTTTACTGAGTAAAGATTTGATTGTCATGGATGCCATCTTTTTACACATGGCAGAGGCATCATTCACCATCATTAGACAAAGAGGAATAAAGAACATTCCGCAGTTCTCATGGAGCAGTCCCTAAAAGAAAACAGGCAGTTATGAGCACACTCAGATTGGAATTCTCACGGTCCCCATATGGGAGGATTGTGGCTCACAGGGGTCAAGGGGAACACAGCTACAGTTTATGATTCAAGGTACCTGAGGGAATGTGTCAAAGAGGTAGGAGATCATTTCCAGAGCAGACTCTCTCCCGGTCTCATGTTCGTAACTAGGGCAAGTAGATTAGATAGACTTGTTAGTATCTTTTAAATTTACCAATAATTGTTTTTAAAAATTTTAAACATTGTTTTAAGGTGTTTGTTTCGGGGCGCCTGGGTGGCTTAGTCATTAGCGTCTGTCTTCAGCTCAGGTCATGATCCCAGGGTCCTGGGATCGAGCCCCGCGTTGGGCTCCCCACTCAGCAGGGAGTCTGTTTCTCCTTCTCCCACTCCCCCTGCTTGTGTTCCCTCTCTTGCTGTGTCTCTCTGTCAAATAAAATCTTAAAAAAAAAAAAAAGGTGTTTGTCTATTTCTTAAAAAGTGGAAAAACCTCCATTTTCCCAATTTTAATGCTTATATATATATATATATATATATATATATATCATGCTACCATATAGCTTTAAATGTAATTTTGTTAGATTTTTTACCATTCTCCTTAAGTAGACTCTAATGAAAATCAATGCCCAGACTGAATTCGAAAAGCAACGTACAGAACCGTCACAGGAAGCCATGCACATTGTTTGATAACCAAGTCAATGATTCATATGATAAGACCCTTAGAGAAGTTGCCATTAGGTTTAGGTTTTGTCATTTTTAAGACAGCTGCCACATTAAAATGAGAGAGGATACTAACCCTCTACCCCTGTGTAGTTTATGGCTTAAACTTACTTCAGTTGAGCAAGCATGAATTCCAAGTTTGGTCTCAATTTGTCACCCAGGGGATAGTCAAGAATATATTTCAGAAAAACCTAGGAACAGAAGTAATACAGATGATTATTTGGGTCCTGTCTCTCCAGGATTCCTGCTTCCTAACCTGCTTTCTGACACACACTGGTAAGTTATAAAGACCTTTCAAAAGAGTAATCAATCAGGTGAAGCCTGCCTTCTGAGTCAACAATGCACTTTCCTTTCTCCTCTGACCTCACTTATTCAGGTCCTGCCCCATATGCCTGATTAATACTCAAGTCCTGGCCTACCACTGGCATGGTTGTTTTGGGCTCCAAATCTAAGCTCACATGTAGGAAGCACCTCTCTTCCATAGTTGGTATGCTGTGGTGGACTCAGTATGGACTGTGGTTCAACCCTGTATTTCCCCCCTGAATAAGAATGACAATGGTGATAATATTAATACTGATAATAATAACTATTTATTAAACATCTTCTATATGCCAAACACTGTACTAAGTGTTTTTCAGTTAACTGTCATCAGTCCCTTGGAAGGTAGGGGATATTAACCCCATTTTACAGATGAAGAGAATGACATTGGCACAGAGAGGTAAGTTAACCTGCTCAGATGACAATGCCAGAATTCCATGCCTCGTCTATCTGCATCCAAAAGCTCTGTTTTCAAGCGATTATACTAGTCAGCCTCTTTTACTAATAAACTGCAAAAGCTAAGGCACATCATTATACTTCTTAAGGCCTATTTTCTTCCCAGCCATAAAATGGGGGTATTTCTTCTGAAGGGTAACTCAAATAGAAATCAGTATGTAAAGTTCTGGGCACACAGCTAGTGCTTAATAAATAATAGCTGGCCCTCCCCTCCTTCTTCCTAACAATACTCAAGGAGACTTTTTCTAAAGACCTGCTTCCTCCCTTTTCAACAGGGCCTCCTCAGCAGCCCACAGCTTCCTTCAACCCCAAGTTCATATTTCCAGTTCAAACCCTTCTATCCTGGATGTGATATGCACTCATATAATCACGGATGAACAAATGTATAAATACAGATCTTCTCACGTCACTCTCCTCCCTTGATTTCAATAGCTTTCTGCTATTAGAATAAAGCCCTAAAATCTTTAACAAGACCATAAGGTCTTGCCTGAACTGGCTCCTTCCCCATCTTCATTTAGCTCCTCCAAAATGCGAGGCCCCTAACGACCTCAAGGTTTACCTTCCTCAGGCTTTGGCTACCTCCTTCACCTGGAAAGCTAATCCTTATTCTTCCTTCACATTTTGGCTTATAAGCCAATCCTCAGGAAAGTCCTCCCTGATTCTAACACCGGGGTGGTCCTCAACCTGATCATATGCTTTTCCATATTTTCTCAAGTCTAAGAGGCACAGTTTTTCACATTTTAACATCTCTGAAATTGGGCTATGTCTTAAAATTGATGGCATCTTACCGTGTCATAGATTTTTTTTTCTTTGAGGTATATAAATAATGGTGTGTCTTGTAAAAGATTAAATAGGACAGCGCTTTCCCCCTCCTGGCACTTACAATGGTCTGTAATTAAAGAACTGGAATTTTTGCTTTGTGCCTGTCTACTGTAAAAATTTCATTGATAGGGACTGTAAAAATTTTGTTGACTGCCTTTCCAGCAGCACCTGGCACCCAGTGATATGCACAGTCAGTTGATGACTGGACCAATGGATGGAAACCTTTGGTGCAGGTTACTATGCTGCAGAAGGAAAATGTCTTCACCCATGTGAAACATTCCACATGTTATGGGCTATCACTCAAAGTGCTCTATGTTAACTGAAAATGCCCTTAAGACAAAGCAGAGTTGCTCCTCAGACTTGGTAAGTAAATGGGTTCCTGAGTATTAAAATAAAGCAACAACAATGTGACACAAAATCATCTTCAGAATTCAGCCAGTGTTGACATGTCTCTATCTAAAAACCAAACTGAGAAGACAGGACCCAATCCTTGCTATGGGAATAAGGTCTCTCTACAAACCTGTCTGCACTGGACTCTGACAGGTTCGCTTTGTGCAGAAATTGCCAACTTGGATACTTTCCGCATGACATCATCAATTTCCGGGACCAACAACTTTCTTGATAAAATGGCCTAAGATAGAAAAGGAAAAGACATCTAATTTCATGTTCTACTGCAGATGGGTGTAAGCTGACCTGATGTTAAAGCAGTCATAGGCAATTTCAAAAATAATGGACATAATCTCCAAAAGAAAAAGAACATACACTTAAAAATATTTAAAATGGTGAATTTTAGGTTTTATATAGATTTTACAATTTTTAAAAAAAAAAGGAAAAAAACTCCAATGTCCAATACAATAAATACAAGCATGGTATTTTTTTTTTTTTTAGACAAATTTTTTTTTAAAATTTTTTATTTATTTATTTGACAGAGAGAGAGATAGCGAGAGCAGGAACACAAGCAGGGGGAGTGGGAGAGGGAGAAGCAGGCTTCCTGCCGAGCAAGGAGCCCGATGTGGGACTCGATCCCAGAACCCTGGGATCATGACCTGAGCCGAAGGCAGACGCTTAACGACTGAGCCACCCAGGCGCCCCAAGCATGGTATTTTTTAACCTATATTTATTTTCCTATATTTTTATAGAAGTCTCTGGAAGCGTTAATAGAGAGTTCACATTCAAACATCTTAGTAAGTAGATATATTAACTTAACAATTAATCCACCAAAATCATAACAATGTTTATAATTAATTTTGGAAATCTACAGCTAGTCAAAACACTATATTCCACATTATTCTAAGTATCTAACCCGAGACTCAAATCCAACATTCTGGTGACACTGTACCTTCAGAAGACCAAATGCAGTAGCCTGTCTTGAAGTATCATAAATGTCTTCCTCAGCATATGCTAGTAGAACTTGAAGCTGCTTCTCGGTTATCTGGTAAGACTTCACTTTCTTCACAAGTATGGTCACACACTGCAAATTACAATAGTGAGGTTAATAACCAGGACATCCTACAAATGAAGATCCACTGAAATGGTATGGACTTCATACAACATTAATGCTTTTTTACACAGGATACCAATCCTCTGGCCTTAGCAAATTAATCTGGAAAAAATTCTGGCCAAGACTACAAAGGACGATGGAGAAAACTATACTTTTGATGTTAATTCTGGTCCTGGCTATTTTAAGCACAACTGAAAACACCTCACCTTGAAACAATTTACCACCAGGTGGAAGTTCTGGCCCCTGGCAGCTCCAAGTTTTGCATAGTCCTTCAGCAAAAGGAAAAGGTGTTTGGTCAGCTGTTCTGCTTTTGTTTCTATGGAAGGCAGAGGGAACCTCAAGACCCAGATCAGGCATTGTAAAGCACCTGTGATCACCTGAAAAACAAAAATAAAACCGATCAACTTGTGTAGTGACCAAATGTAATAACCCAGCACCCAAGGCTGGGTAGACTCTAAAAGCAATCAAGTTGAAAGAGTGAAATACTCTGCCCAGCCCAGTCTGGAAGCACTATACCAAAAGCCTAAGAAGATAGAAAGGTTTCCTATTCTCTACGGTAGAACTTATTGTTTCTCCATGGCAAGTAAAGATATATTGCAAGCAAGTAAGAAAAAGTGGTCACTGTATTCTTAACCTGTATGAATAAATGATTGGATGGGTTGGCCAATTTTAGCACCTTTGTTTTGTGTGTGGAAAAATACATTATAAATGACTTCTATTTTCTAGAATGGTACTTTATCCATTCTAAGCATATGTGTATAAGGTATTCCATATATTAGAAATACAAAGATAAAGAGAACATGGTCCCCCTATTTTCATTCTTTTTTTAATTTTTAATTTTATTAAGTAGGATCCATGCCCAGTGTGGGGCTTGAACTCACGACCCTCAGTTCAAGAGTTGCATGCTCTACCAACTGAGACAGGCGCCCCACACCCTTCCTCTATTTAAGGAACAGACAGCTGGCTCAGAAATTAAGCATGGGAACAATACACTATAGAATTTAACATAGTTAAGTGCTGTGCAAAAGATATGAAAAACATATGCTGGGACCAAGCAATTACATGAGAATCTATGAATCTCTGGGCTAAACCTTAGAGATTGTTGAGATCACCTAGTTCAGCTCTACCTAACAGACCCATGCTATTCTGGTTGCTGTAATGGTCTTTTTGGACTGAATTAGGTGAAGACAAAGGAAAGGCCTTGGGAGTCACAAAGGCCAGGGATCATATCCCAGCTCTGTAGTTTATTACCTATTTGACTGCAGAGATGTTACTTAACCTCCTGGCACCTTCACTGTAAGAAAGGCAATCAGAAAATGGGAGAAGTGTAGGCTCTGGAGTCTGACAGACTGAGGCTCATATACTAGATCTGTGATCTGGGCCAAGTCACTTAGCCCAAGGCCTAGTTTTCTCATCCATAAAACAGAAGCATTAATAATACGGTGCCTCATGGGTCATTATGAGGATTCATACCAGTGGGGGCTAGTAGTATCAAGGTTGATGAAGAGGATTAGTGCTGACACGGGGACCCCACTACTCACCCTCATAACACTGTTGTGAGGATCAAATGAAATAAGTAACGTACGTCCCAGGGCTTGTAAAACTATTAAAGGCTATCCAAATACATGGGATTATTACATTGGAAAGCAATGTAATGCAGGGAACAGAGGTAGTTTATAATATCATAAATCCACTTAAAAACTCAATCATCTTGTGAAGCACAAGCCTTGAAGTTCTGGATATTTTGCACAACATGGCTCTTGTGAAGGAACAGAACTCACCTTCACATCCATGGAAACCAGGCAGTCTATAAGGAGAGAGACAAAAGGATCCAACATTTCCAGAATAGGTTCACTTGAAGACTTGATCTTGGAAGTCTTCAGACTCAGATGTAGCAGCTAAAAGATTCAAAACGATATTTTACACCAGTTGCCCACAAGACCAAATGAGTTAGGTAAAGGTGAAGTGATTTTAAGAGACAAGCATGAAATGTTAAGATGCTTCTGTCCTAATGTGACAAAATTTTGAAGGAATGGGAAAGGGCCTGGGAGACTCTTGTAAGTGAAGAAAGTGGGAGCTCAGGGTGGAGGTGAGATGCTAAGTTCATTTACCAAGTGATTACTCAGCATTTACTGTGATTCAGGTGCTGGCTCTGCACATAGGACACAGCAGTGATCAAGATGAACATGGTCCTGCATGATGGATCTTAGCCAGGAAGACAGACTAGCAAATAATTAATTGTAAATGCAGTGTGCTTTGAGACTTCTGTGGGGACCCAGGCAAAGGGAGGAGCATGTGGTGAGGTCCTGGAGTGGGAAGAGTGTGGGGACTAAAGAACAGAAGCCTGGGGGCTGGGATGTGTGCTGCAATGGTACAAAAGGAAGCTAGGCCTCATAGCCCAGATGAAGGACTGGGCTCTCAGGAAAAAAGGGAGCCAATGAAGGGTTTTAAAAGGAAATAAATGATCAAATTTTTGTTTTTAGAAGCTCACATCTTTTTAAAAAAAATTCAAAATAAATTTAGAGAAGTCCATACAAAACAATAGTGAACCCATAATAATAATGTTAGAGGTCAGAATCATTAATTCTGAGATAGTTATATTATCAAAATAAGTACTGGAAGAGAGAAATGGTAAATGGACCAATTCACCTTTAAAAAAAAAAATCCCATAATTTACTTATAGTAAGGCATTTACAGTGGAAATGAGCAGTACTAGAAATCTAGCAGAGAATTAAAATAGGCACACTCACTGTGGGTAGCAAATTGCATTTTAAGGTTAATTCTTACCCGAAGCCCGGACTCAATAAATATGTGCATGTTGGTTTTCCTGCTCACAACAGCTTTCTGCCCACCTCGAACTGGAGTTGGGGGGAGCAGAAGACAGCTCTCGGGTGGGAGACGTGGATCTAGTGCAGGGGCTCCTGGATTTCTGTCAATCACGAAGGAGAAACAGGGAGAAGAACACTGTACGCTGCATTCCAAGCAGTTATTGTGGCCCTGCCTGGTGACTGGAGCCCAGCGCTAAGTAATGTGCTGCTCATTGTGGGCATTTTCTCTCCTTTAACCGTGAGAAACAAGAGATTCTTAGGTTGTTCATCAAGGTTGTACACAACCCCAGAAAGAGATATGAGACTGATGAACACACAGTTAAGATGAATAGTAAGGAGATACTCCATCTGAATTTTGAAAACATATGCCAAGGAGTTTCTTTTAGAACCCAGAAGCAAAATCCCAAAGGAAGGTATTTTAAAACCTTTTAAGGTCTAAATATCTGTTTAATCAGTATATATTTAAAATCTACCCTAACTTTGATTCAATAAATAAAACAAAAATGGTCTCAGAGAAATGCCAAAATACCTGGCTGCTAACTCATTCATTTATTGGAAAAATAATCTCAAGGTGAAATTTATCACTTGGAAGGACATTAGCTCAAACACCACTAAGTAGTACCATCTTATAACTCAGGCAAATACATATATATATATATATATATATATATATACACACACTACTAAGGTAAATTATTAAATTAATCCACTTACGAGTAAGAACTGAATGGCTTAGCAGAAGCAAGCACCTAAGGATAGGTTTTTTGTTTTTTTTTTTTCTTTCAAACTTACTTTTCTTTTTCTGTTAACAGGGGGAGATTTTCACTGACCAAACCATAACTGAGCAATAGAATGGATTCTGCAGTCATTTCCTGATTTACAATTAATCCTGCTATGATTCGGCGCAAGGTTTCATGAACTTTCCGGGCCAGTTTTAAACTTGTGGTATTTTGTAAGATCTAAAGGCAAACATAAATATCATGCTGAGGTAACACAGAACTGCATTTTCATTTGTTGTAATGGTAGTTTTTAAAATATATATTTGCTTTTTAATATACTTTTGGTTTTGTTTTCTAATTAAAAAAGAAACATTCTTAATAAAATTTCAAACAGAACATACAAAGTATTATCTACACATAACCTCAATTCCAGAGACAACCACTATCAGCAGGAAGTGCACCTCTGGATATCTTGTACTCCCTCTTGTGCTCTCTGTTGGTGAGAATTCACTCTGTTGGTGACACTTGGAAGATGTCAACCCTCTAAGCGCATTAGAGGAAAGCACACACACATAGACATCAACAAAATGCAGTCACTACTCATCCGAAGCCATGCTAATAAAGTGCTGTGATGGCCAAGCCTCAGGGTTTGATATTAGTCATTGGGCCAAATCAGAGGAACTTAATGGGAATCCAAGACCACCAACCCCAACACAAACCTCAGCACTATAAAGCTATTCCCTTCCCTTGCACAGGACATGGTATTAATAACTTTCATTACCTTGGAGGAACTTGATAATATACATGGAAAATTCACATGCTCTGTTGACTTTTTTTCATCATCAAAACATACCTAACATTCTTAGTTAGATAAGATTAATGCATGGTAGGAACAATTACAGAGTTAATCTAACACCAAAACATTTGGAATTATGGTTAATTCATGTCATTAAATAGTGCTGGTTTTAGCACATAAAATTGTAATAAAAGGAATTATTAACATTTATTGAATGTTCACTCCTGCAGTAGGCACAGAGAACATTATAAGGGTAAGTAAACTACAGTCCCTGCCCAATAGGAGGCAGAATGAAAACAGTGCAGAACGCCAAAGATACAAATGTAGGGATCTGAAGGGGTACATGCACCCCGATGTTTATAGCAGCAATGTCCACAAGAGCCAAACTGTGGAAAGAGCCAAGATGTCCATCAACAGATGAATGGATAAAGAAGATGTGGTATATA
>NC_138373.1:141781414-141790402 GCF_054177405.1 Leptonychotes weddellii | reverse complement strand
AAAGCATTGTGGTCTGAGAATATGCAGGGAATAATCTCAATCTTTTGGTATCGGTTGGGACCTGATTTGTGACCCAGTATGTGGTCTATTCTGGAGAAAGTTCCATGCACACTCGAGAAGAATGAGTATTCTGTTGTTTTAGGGTGGAATGTTCTGTATTATCTATGAAGTCCACCTGGTCCAGTGTATCATTCAATGCTCTTGTTTCCTTGATTTTCTGCTTAGATGATCTGTCCATTGCTGAGAGTGGAGTATTGAGGTCTCCTACAATTAACCATATTATTATCAATATGACTCTTTATTTTGGTTAACAGTTGGCTTATGTAGATGGCTGCTCCCATGTTGGGGGCATAGATATTTACAATTGTTAGATCTTCTTGTTGGATAGACCCCTTAAGAATGTTATAGTGTCCTGTGTCTCTAACTATAGTCTTTAGCTTAAAATCTAATTTGTCTGATATAAGAATTGCTACCCCAGCTTTCTTTTGAGGTCTGTTGGCATGGAAGATGGATCTCTATCCCTTCACTTTCAGTCCGGATGTATCTTTAGGTTCAAAATGAGTCTCTTGTAGACAGCATATGGATGGGTTGCTGTTTTATGGGAGCATTTAAGTCGTTCACATTGAGCGTGATTATTGAAAGATATGAATTAATTGTCATCATGTTGCCTGTGAAGTCCTTGTTTCTATAGACTGTCTCTAAATTTCTGTTCTATATTACTCTTGGGGTCTTTCTCCTTTTATAGAACCCCCCTTAATATTTCTTGCAGGGCTGACTTAGTGGTCTCATATTCTTTCAGTTTCTGCTGTTCTTGGAAGCTCTGCACCTCTCCATCCATTCTAAATGACAGCCTTGCTGGATAATGTATTCTTGGCTGCATGTTCTTCTCGTTTAGTATCCTGAATATGTCTTCCCAGGCCTTTCTGGCTTGCCAGGTCTCTGTGGATAGGTCTGATGTTATTCTGATGTTCCTCCCTCTGTATGTAAGGAATCTCTTCCCCTTAACTGCCCTTAAGATGTGTTTCCTTGGTTCTAAGATTTGTGAGTTTTACTATTACATGCCGGGGCGTTGGCCTATTTTCCTTCATCTTAGGAGCGGTCCTCTCTGCCTCTAGGACACAAATGTTTGTTTCATTCCCCAGATTAGGGAAGTTCTCAGCTACAATTTGCTCAGATATATCTTCTAGTCCTCTCTCTCTCTCTCCACCCCCTCAGGGATCCCAATAATTCTGACATTGGAACGTTTCATGGTGTCACTTATTTCTGATCCTTTTTTCATGGATTTTGAGTTGTTTTTCCCTCACCTCCTCTTTATCCTTCTTTTCTATCAACTGGTCTTCTAGATCACTAATTCGTTCTTCTGCCTCGCTTACCCTAGCTGTTACATCATCTAGATTAGATTGGATCTCATTGATAGCATTTTTAAGTTCTGCCAGTTCAGCTTTCATTTCTGCCCTTAGAGACTCTGTTGCCTTTAATCAATTTCTCCATTCTAGCTATTGTCTTCACAAATGCTACCCTGAATTCCATTTCCGACACCTTGGTTATATCTGTATCCATTTGTAAATCTGTGACAGAAGTCACAGTCTCTGAGTCTTTCCTATTTTGGGGGTTCCTCCTTCTAGTCATTTTGTTGAGGGGTGGTTGAGGGAATGTACAGAGTCCAAATTATTGACCACAACCCAAGCAAGATGCACCTGTTTTATAGGGACCTTAGGGTTGCAAGCCTCTTGTTCTCCCAGCCTGTCTTCTGGGGGAGAGGCCTGCTGCACTGTTTGGGCAGAGTTGCCCTGCCTGCTGTTGGGGGGGAGGGGATGGGCTCAGTGAAAACCGGTTTTTTGGGGCTTTTGTTCTCTGACGGCTTTCCCTGGCGGTTTTCTGCATCTCTTCCAAGAGTCAGAGCAGAAGAGATCGTTTCCAACCCTCTGCCTCAGAGTGGAGAGATCACAGTCTGTTCATCAGTGAGCTCTCCAGGCCACACTATCTCTGTTTCTGTCTGTGCTGCTATAAACTGCAGCATCCTGGGTTGTGCACCCTTCAGCAGGCCTCCTAGTCCTCACCTCTAGGTCAGGACCCATGTCTGCCCTTTGTGCTTCTACAACTGCCAGCTGCCACCAGTTTGCACATGCGCGGCCCCGCCGCTCTGGGTTTCCGTCTGGGGGACTGCCCTAAAGTCCTTTCCCCATTGCTACCAGTCTGTGAGTCTGTACCCCGTCCCCAGTGCGGAGGCTTTTGACTCCTTTGTTATTTCACCTTCCCGGCGCCAGCGCTTATGGCAGCTCCCTCTCCTTTCCATTTATCTTCCAATATCTGCCCGCGGAATCACGGCTCCCTGCTTCATACCTCGAAACCAACCACCTGCAATATTCTGTTTTTAGAGTTCCAGATCTATCTTCTTACATCTCAGGCTGATTTCGGGGGTGTTCAGAGTGGTCTGGTAGATACCAAGATCAATTCCGGGGACTGGTTGGAGTAGGGTCCCCTACTCCTCCTCAATCTTTTCCTCCTTAATTGTGCATTTCTAACAAGCTCCCAAGTATTGCTGATGGTGCTTATCCAAGATCCACACTTGTGGAGTAGTTAGGAGCTAGCCAGTCATGTCACTACTTAAAGAGCTTTGTAATCCATCTGGGGTTCCTATTTTATTACTTCTATCATATGGTTCAACTCTTAAAACAAATGTGTATGTTCTTTATTATTCACATTTGTGGTAATACATTCAACATGCATTCAACAAGAATATTTTTAAAAACTCAGAAAATACAAAACTTGGTATCAAATGATTTGGGAAAAAAAGACAGGTTATATAACCCAGGCCTGTAAGTGACTTTATAAAAATCAAATATAAGAGGTTTTTTGTTTTTTTTTTTAAGTAGATTTTTAAAATGTTGATTAGAGACCTGTGAATATTCTTGATTGCTACTGCAGTGGATCAACTTTACTGTAGACAAACCCACAGCACCTTCACTTATAGAGTTCAAATTGCAAATATTTGAATTTCAATCTGACCTCCGTGAATATAAGGCACATAATGCAATTTACCTGATATCCACGGACAAGGGTAGTCTGTAACTCTTTTAAAATATACTGTAGGTAGTGCACACCTAGATCTTCTATTATTTTTGTGAGAGTGCTGCGTGCAATGTCTCTGATTTCCTGTGCTCTGTTCTTGAGGAGGGCACACACTTTCAACAAAATACTAGAAAATGAAAAGTTGAAAAGGACTAATCAAAATACAGAAGCAAATAAAAATACAAACATCCTTTTGTCTGTTAATTATCCAGTAACCCAAATTTCCCAGTTAAGATTCGAAATCACAGCATATTGTGACAGTACTTCTCTTCCTCACAAAAGAGATTCAAGAGTCAGGAAGAAAGAACTGATTTTTGAATTTCACTGAACTTTTCTAATTTGTTACACAATATACCTTGGCAGATTAGCTTCCATAACTTCTTGTGGAAGGGACTGCATTAGTTTAACCATGGCAAAAGCTAAAGGAACTCGAACTACTTCCTCATCATTCACAACCTTGGATTTTATGAGCTTGTGTTCTTCTTCCCTTTTAGTCTGTTAAGAAAAATTTAGGTTAAATTAAAACAAAAATAAATGGATCAGGGACCTACAAACATTGCAACCTTGCATTTGAAAGGTAAGCTCTTTTGATACATCTTATGACCATTTCCAAATTTACTGTCTTAAAATGAAACTAAATTACGCAATTTGAGAATAACCTTCTAAAAATCATAAAACTAGTAGGAATAAGGTTTTTTCCAAAGGAGAAACCAGAAAAAAATAAAGCCAAATTTTCACTGATGTAGATTAAGACTGCTGTGAAATATATAAAAATCGTAAGAAATCTCTATCAATTGGGATTTTCAAGACTTTGAGTGACACTGTTGGTATATAAGAAATAGAGTGCCTCAAATAAGAAGTTATATTTACAAATATACCAAATGATCAAGTAATATTTTACACCAGGGGCTGGCAAACTTCTGTAGAGGGTCAGATAGTAAGTGTTTTTGGCTTTATGATCTCTCTTGAAGCTACTCAACTCTGCTGTGGTAACATAAAAGCTAAATTAGACAGTATGTAAAACAATGAGTGTGACTGTGTTCCAATAAAACTTCATTTACAACAACAGGCTGCAGGCTAGATCCCGCCCATGGGCCACAGTTTGCCAATCAATGTTTTACAATGAGAAGGAAAGGCTCTGACTTCATGAGAATCCATTGCTAAATATTATCCCTGTTAACCAGGAAGAAGATGAATTTTGAACAGCAGAGAAGTGGCCAAGATGTTGAAAAGGAAAACATACTCTAATTTTTTAAAACTTTTTCTTTTTTGGAAATAAGAGTCATCTAATTAACTGCTTTGGAGATAGAAAGCATATGTCTATCATATGAAAACCATAATGAAGAAACATTAGCTGCAGCAAATGAACCTAAAGATGATGAGACAAATGAAGGGAGGTAAAACTGTGAAATGTTGAGGTAAAAGAAAATCCAAAAGCTGAAGTCAATCAATGATAGTTAGGAGCCTCAGTCTGACAGGGCCACACAAACACCCGGGTTCACACAGACATCCTGCACCCCAAACAGAATGATTACCGTAGATGCCAGGCATTTATGTAGCCGGGGAAGGATATCCCCAGTTATGGTTCCTTGGATATTTTTAATTGTTCTCTCCAATTCTTCCTTATTCCGAGGAAGGAAAGAGATGGACTCCGTGATACACTCAGGTTCTCTAGCTGATGTCCCTTCACAATCAGCTGGATCAGGATTTCCCAATTCTTGGCTATTGTCTGACAAACTCTTACATTTGTTTTCCTTCTCTTCCTCATCCATTTGCTCTAATTCCATGGTTTCATGCTCTGGCAACTCAATCACTTCTATTGTGTCTATGTTTAGTAAACAACAAAAGTCACCTTAAATCAAATAAGGAAACAACACAGTTGCATTACGTAGTCTTTCCCACCAACATCCAATAAAAACTAGTCATCACTATGGGTAGGCAAGGTAAGTGCTGAGGAAACAGCACTAAATGAGAAGGTTATGGTTTTTTGCTGTCTTACAGTTTGGAGCCTAATGACGAACAGAGACAAGTAAACTCACAATTATGAGGGTGGGAGAGCAAGTACAGGGTACTTTGGGAATATACTAGGAGGCTAGGCCGGGAGGAGGGTCTTAACCAAAAGAAAGCTTCTAAAGTACTGTGGTTGGAGGTTTCCAAAAACAAAAATCTATACTCATGAGCATGAAATGAATCATAATGGCAGCCAACAGTTGTCATGTGGAAATGTCCCTTACTATAGGGTCCAGTTTATAAAAGAAAATCAGGCAGTACAGTACTGTGGGGAAAGTCCAGGCTTGGCTCTGCTCATAAGCCACGTGACCAGAGTAGGCTCTGGATTCTTTATCGGTAAGCTGGAGATGGCACCTACTTTGCAAGGCTATTGTGAGGATTAAATGAGATAAAGTCCATAATGCACCCAAAATATGTTTCTGACACTTCACTGACTTTCAAAAATGGTAGCTATTAGTCTTTATTTTGTTTACTGGCCATGTAGCTTTGGGAAAGTTACTTTACACTTCTGAACTGTAATTTCTCATATCAAAAATAATGGGGTAACTAACAACTAAGGTTCTTGTAAGATTCTTATGAGAACAAATAAGATAATGTCTATATAAAGGCCCAGGTCATAGAAGGTGCTCAATAAATGTTTCAAACTTCAGTCATATCTAAGAAGAAATGAGATAGTTAAGCAAATTAAGTATCTTAATTTTTAATGTTTCTGTTTATGCAAAATTGCAAAATGCAGATTCCACTGCCTGAAGATAAACTGTTGAGGGGCTGTAGTACATTAATAGTTTAAAACATACATAGTTCCTACAAATTCAAGCCAGTCTTTGCTATTAGTGTGGCTCTACAGTGATTTTACTGTGAATCAAAGAATTAGAAAATTTTGAATAGGAAGGAATGTTGGAGTAGTGCAAACTGAGGGCCAGAATATTTCAATGTCTTTAGCAAAAACAATCAGCCTATTGATTGGCCCATTTAAGTGTTCATTCTTTTCTTTTAATAGGTTAAGGAAATTTCTAATTATTCCTTATTTGATATCAATAGATACTGAATCTAATCAAATGTTTCCCTTGTGTCTCTTTAGATGACCACATGTTTTTTGCATGCTAATATGTTAAATTCCATTAACCAAGTATACCAACTTCATGAGTTAGTGGAAGCTCTCTCTATCAATCATCTGAAATGGCAAGCATAAGGTTGAAATTCCTTAAATATTTGTAGAACTTGCCTATAAAACAGTGTGAACCTGGTATTTTCATCAAGAGAAGGTTTTTAAACTACAGTCAATTTCTTTAGTGGTTAGAGATACACCCAGATTTTCTATTTCTTCTAAAGCCAGTTTTGTATTTTATTTTTCTAAGAATTTGTATGTCTCACTCAAGTATTCAAATTTATAACAACAAAGATCATAACATTATTTTACCTTTTTCATTTAATTGTGACCTTTTAAAATTCATGTTTATTATGCCTTCTATTTTTACTGACCAATTTTGACAGAGCTTTGCCAATTTATAATCTTTTCAAATATCTAAAATTATTTTTACCTTTGATGATCCTTTCTTATTGTATCTACTTTATATTTCATCAATTGTTGCTCTACTTTTTAAATATTTCCTTATACTTTCTTTGCATTCATTGCTTAATGTTCTTTCCATACATGCAGGTGGTAAAATTGGATTTCTATATAAATAATCTACAGCTCAGATTTTTTACCCATATAATTTAGATTGGCCTTCTCTATTGTTAAATAAGTTTTTACACAAATACTCAAACCATCTGCTTTAACTTCCTCCTGACTTATTCACTGGTCACTGCTCTACGAGCAGAAAAGAGTGGTAAGCTGAATTTTGCCATCTTTAATTCATCATCATCAATTATCCAAGAACGGAATGGAAATTTAGTTTAAGAAAGTTTCAAAAACTTACTTTCATCATTCTGGATTTTTCTCACTTGTTCTTCAAGAGTTTTATGGTCAAAGTGGAATGCTTCTAACACTATTACTAGCAAACTGTTAAAAAAAGAAGGTACACAGAAATGTTTGCTTGATTCACAACATCATTTGATGATTAAAAGTAAACATTTAAAGACTTACAAACATTAATATTATTTTTACTAGTTTTAGTTATTTTTGATGTTAACAAACATTAACATAACCTCAATACAAGGTAAAAGTAAACTGAGATGAGCGAGACTACTTCAAGAAATAATCCAAAACTGACATTTTAAGAACAAAGAAGTTTGACCATACATACCTGACACCCAACTTTTGATTGATCTGTCCTGTCTGTAAAACATGAATGAAATGTTTCAAGTAATAGATATATGCTGACCAAGAGAGATGTCTGCAAATAGCTCCAATAACTTCTGTGGCAGCAACGGTTATATTTTCATGCTGTAAAACAAATCAAGAGCATCAACATAGAATTACATTTACTAACAAAATACAGAGCTAATTTCATACATTAAAAAGCTTAGACAGTAGGTGATCAGCAATTACAGAAAGGAAGGGATGACCAAGCTATACTCCATTCCCCCCCCCACCTAGCTTTAAGAAAAGACACTGTCAATTAAAGGAACGAAACTGTACTTTAATTAAATGGTATTAATACACTTTGGGCTTTTTTTCCACTCAGACCTCTCTGATGGGTTCAAGCCTACAGACTGTGAATGAAGTAAATTCATATATAAAAGTTGACAAACACTAAAGTTAACTTTAACACACAGTTTAGCATTCAACAGTACACTGCATTGGAGACATCTCTTTCATGCCAATATAGAGAACAGGGATTGGATTTACCCTCATACCTTAAACTAGACAAGTAGACAAAAATATATGAAATAGCAGTTTTCAGACTTTGGACATCAAACAGTACAGTTCAGTGCTCCCTGAGACTATGGCAACAAATGAAGTGTGTCTTATAATTGCCCTAATTCACAGTGTCACAGCACAGGAGGAGAAACCCAAAAAGGGCCCAGTGGTCTCCCTGATGTAAGGAGACAGAGTTGAGGCTATAGCAGCTAGAGTCCACAGGGCAAAGCACCAGACAGGAGACAGCTATACAGAGAGGTAAGCTGCACAGGCATACAAAGAAGCAGAAAAATACCTCTCACAAGAAGAAAAATCAACCAGTTGAAAGAGACCCCAAAATGACACAGATGATAGACTTATAGTAGACAAAGGCAGTAAGACGAATGATAAAATTACATTCTATAAGGTCAAGAAGGGAGAGGAAAGCAAGGACATGTTAAGGAGAGAGAAGTGAGATATAAAAAAGGCCCAAACTGAACGTCTAGAAATGGAAAAGACAGTTCTGGGAGGGAAGACACACTGGATGGGATTAAAAGCAGATCAGACTCTGAAGAAGAAAAGTAGTAAACTTGAAGACACAGTAATACAAAAATGAAACAAAATGAAACCCAGAAAAAAAAAGTAATGAAAAAAAAAAAAAAAAGAGAGTCTCAGTGTGTTTGAAACAACTTTGAGCGGCCTAATATATACTGGGGTCTCCAAAAGCAAGAAGGGGACCCAAAAGTATCCTTGAAGAAATAACGGCCAAAAATTTATAAATTTGAAAAACACTACAACTCAATAGATCCAAGAAGCTCAACAAACCCCAAACATAAGAAACATGAAGGAAACTACACTAAGGCACACTGTAATCAAATGGCTTAAAACCAGTGATAGAGAAAATCTTCAAGGCAGTCAGAAAAAAAAAAAAAAATACATTACACTCAGAGTAATAAAGATAGGAATGACTTCTTTTTGGAAATGATATAAACCAGAAGACAAAAGAGCAATTATCTTTAAAGACCAGAAAGAAAAACCTGTTAATCTAGAATTCCACACCTAGAAACATTACCTATAAAAGCAAAAATGAGAAAAGACAAATAAGAACTGAAAGAATTCAA
>NC_138373.1:141771813-141781314 GCF_054177405.1 Leptonychotes weddellii | reverse complement strand
GCCGAGCAGGGAGCCCGATGCGGGACTCGATCCCGGGACTCCAGGATCATGACCTGAGCCGAAGGCAGTCGCTTAACCAACTGAGCCACCCAGGCGCCCCTGGAAGATTTCTTTAAAAGATAATTGTTTATTTTTTTTTTAAGATTTTTATTTATTTATTTGAGATATAGAAAGAGAGAGAAAGCACAAGCAGGGGGAAGGGCAGAGGGAGAGGCAGGCTCCCCACTGAGCAAGGAGGGAGATGTGGGACTCAATCCCAGGACCCTGGGATCATGACCTGAGCTGAAGGCAGACGCTTAACTGACTGAGCTTCCTAGGTGCCCCAATAATTGACTGTTTAAAGCAAAAATAACAACAATGTATGGTGTGGTTTAAAACTGATACAGAGGTAAAATCTACAAAAAAAAAAACAAAAAAATCTCCATGATAACTAGTAAGCCAACAGACAAAATAAAATCATTTAAAAAATCCAAGTAATCCAATACAAGGAAAGAAAAAAGAGGGACAAATGGAAAATAAATAACAACATCAACAATTTAAACCTAACATATTAATAATGATATTAAATGTAAATGGCCTAAAACCAATTAAAAGGCAGAGATTGTCAGATTTGATAAAACCGCCAAGATCCAGTTATATGCTATCTACCAGAAACCAACTGTAAATATAAAGTCACAATATGGTTAAAAATAAAACTAAAAGGATATACCATATTAACATCAACCAAAACTAAATATAACTTATTTTTTCCATCTATACCTCTTTCCTATTTTACTGCCATCAAAGTATAAGTTGGTTGTGCTTACTGACTCTTTAAACTGGAATTTTGGGGAGTATTCTTTTATTTACTTAGGTAATTCTTCAAAAAATTTTGAAACAATAGGGGAAACCTAACTTTGCACAACACCATGTGATCAACACAGCATAAATTCAAGTCACAACTCCTGATATCACCTCAATTAGCCTTAAATTTCTGGGTACTGTCTTTCATTATTCTAAACAATAATCTATCAAGGCCTTACAATGTGCCAGGCACTGTTTTTGGCACTATGTAGTATAATAGTGAAGACAGTCCTAAGTTCAAATACTGATTCTCATTCTGTATGTCTCTAAGAAAGTTAAATACCTCACTTATTCCCAGTTTACTTTCCTGTAAAATAGTGACAACAGTCCCTATAGGGTTAAGCTGTGGTGATGATGAAGTAAGATTATATAAAGTACTTAGAATAGTTCCTGTATCTGGTACAGTGCTAATGAAAAGGTAGCTATTATGAGCCATTTGGGAAAACAATGATTCTGCTGATTAATGGCATTTACCAGAATTAAGTAAAAGTATACATATGTTAGTAATGTGATCATTTATTTCTAAGAGGGGAAATATTTTGTGGTTGGCCTTTGCGGGCTAATAATAGTGAAAATAAAAATTACAGCTACCATTTATAGAGCATTTACTATGCGCCAAGTACCATTCTAAGGGCATGAGAACTATTTTAAGTCTCTAATTATTGTGACAACATCAATATGGATGTTACCAACCCCACAGGCACTTTGGAAAAGTGTCATGGCATGGGTAGAGGTTTAATGGTTTCGAGATCTAATGTCCTACCTTGAGCATTTTCTCATCAAAAATTGGAGTCATGGCATAAGGCATGATGTAATTCTGAAGAGCTTTAGAAGAGAGCACAACTTTGCCTTCCATTAGTTGTTTTGCCAGTTTCTTCAAGGCTCTTGCTCTTCTGTGGATCTATGAGTTAGATAAAATAAGAATTAGTTACTGAATACACTCACCTACAACCAGCTCCATTTCAGTATCATGTTCCTTTTCCATGAAAAGATTAAAGGAATGAAATACAGTCCATGTGTTACATGAACAAACACCTGTGCCTTGATTTGTTTCCAGAGCTATAATCCATAGCATTTGTTTAACAATGGATCCTAAAACATTTATGTACTTCTTAGGAAAAGGCAGAGAAGTGTGACACTATTATTGTGGTTTATGATACCATGAAAAGACCCCAGGAAAACGATCATTTCCTGTGCTAATTTGACTGATGATCATGAAGACCAAGGAATGAGAGGCTCAAAACATTTTGGAAAATTAATATATCTTTTTAAATGAGATAGAACAGTTTGAAATCCTTGTTTTATAGGCAGAAAAACAACAACAACAACAACACAGATGTGTCTTCTACCTGAATGTGCTTCATATTCTCAAAGAAGTCCATTTCTGGATCATGGCAATCAGTAAGCTGTACCAAGTCTTTAAATTCTGGTTGATCTGGAAAGGTTTGAATTAAACAGGAAAGCACTGTGGTATAATCCTGTTGTATATTCTGCAAATGCCAAGTTGAAAAAAAAAATATTTTTTTAAGAATCTGCTTTCTAGATAATATAAAGAGACACACAAAAAAGCCTGTGTAATTATTTTTTAATTTTTTTTTTAAAGTAAAACATTCCGGGCGCCTGGGTGGCTCAGTTGGTTAAGCGACTGCCTTCAGCTCAGGTCATGATCCCAGGGTCCTGGGATCGAGTCCCATATTGGGCTCCCTGCTCTGCGGGGAGCCTGCTTCTCCCTCTCCCACTCCCCCTGCTTGTGTTCCCTCTCTCGCTGTGTCTCTCTCTGTCAAATAAATAAATAAAATCTTTAAAAAAAAAAAATAATAAAGTAAAACATTCCTACTGTAAACACAAACTGTAAGATCAGAAGTGATCACTCTCCTTTCTATTCCTACTGTCCTTTTAAGAGTTTGGTGAGTATTTATGCAATCAAGTATTTTAATTAAATGTACTAAGGCTGACTGCTTTTCAACAACAGCCTAAGTAGGGAAAAATAAAAAAACCAAAACCCACAACAGTAGCACGTAAAAGACAAAGATACAACTGCAAACCCCAATACCTCTGTCTGGCTCTTCAATCCTTTCCTCAACTTCTCCAGGAGTAAACGATGAATGATTTCCCTATATTCTTTCTCTGTGACGTTCAGGGCAGCTAGTTTTTTGATGATACTCATCAGGCACATGCTGGCATTATCACTTAAAGACATGTCTCCTAACTGGAAACAGGAGAAGAAACAAAACAAAACAAATTATTCTGTGTCATAACTATAACATGGAATATTATTTCCCAATGGAAGAGTTTACAAAATGTTACCACTCCTCTACGTGAAGATCCCTCCTAAGAAATGGCCCCCAAGTACATCATACCTAAAGAAGAACCAAATGTAGGGCTGTGAGGAATATGCAGGTATACCTCAGGGATATTGTGAGTTTGGTTCCAAACCATGACAGCAAAGTGAAAATCATAATAAAGTGAAATAAATAAATGAATTTTTTGGTCTCCCAGTGCATGTAAAAGTTATGTTTACACTATACTGTAGTCTTTTAAGTGTGTAAAAGCATTATGTCTAAAAAAACAAGGTACATACCTTAATTAAAAAACACTTACCATGATCTGTGATTTCAGTGCATTATAATCACTGATCACAGATCATCGTGACAAATATAATCATAATGAAAAAGTTTGAAATACTGTGAGAATCAACACAACGTGACACAGAGATATAAAATAAGCAAATGCTGTTGGAAAAATGGCACTGATAAGACTTGTTCAAAGCAGGGTTGCCACAAACCTTTGTTAAAAAAAAAAGAAAAAAAAATAACCCAAAACCCAAAAAACACAGTATCTGCAAAGCATGATAAAATGAGGTATGCCTGTAGTAAATAACTTTGAAAAACCATGCTTATTGAGAAGTGACACTCTGATTTGGAAAATACGGTGAAATAGACTTTTTGATTAGTTTTATTTCTCAAACAGAATGAAAGGTTCACTAAAGCCAGTTTTCAATATTCAGTGTAATGTGTAACTGAAAATGACAGATCTGGATGGTATAATTCTGGTTAGTTGTGCTCCAGTTCCTGGTTTGAACAAGGTAGGTAGTGACGTGGAGAAAGAAGTATTGTCAATTCAGCCAACCAGGCAGTGATTCTTTGTGCTAGAATTTGACATAAAATATGAAGAATTAGCCCCAAATGGGGAGATTACTTTTTCATATATTACATAATCATTAATATCAGATGAATAATTATAAAACGCCACAAAGAGATTACTGATGCCATTACATGGTTAACTATAAATCAAGGGTTTCATTCTCCCCAGTTTTGGGTTTTAATTCAGTTCAGCAACATGGTACTTAATACAGTCCAAACCCTTTGTATTTCTGTATCAATAAAAGTAATATAATATATATATTATATATTACATATATATAATATAGTGACAAAACTTCAACAAAAAAGATATAATTGAAATACTATAAAATTCACCCTTTTAAAGTGTACAATTCAATGGTTTTTAGTATATTCACAAGGTTGTTCAACCACTACCACTATCTAACTTCAGAACATTTTCATCACCCCCAAAATAAAACCCTGTATCAATCAGAAGTCCTTCTCCCGGTTCCCATTCCTCCCTCACCTGGCAGCCCTAGTTAACTACTAATTTACTTCCTGTCTCTATAAATTTTCCTATTCTTTTTTTTTTTTTTTTTTAAAGATTTTATTTATTTATTTGAGAGAGAGAATGAGAGAGAGAGAGCAGGAGAGGGGGGAGGGTCAGAGGGAGAAACAGACTCCCTGCCGAGCAGGGAGCCCGATGCGGGACTCGATCCCGGGACTCCAGGATCATGACCTGAGCCGAAGGCAGTCGCTTAACCAACTGAGCCACCCAGGCGCCCAATTTTCCTATTCTAATACACAGCTTATGGATTTTTCAAAGTGCTTCCACATGTATTATTTTATTCAAAATATTTGTCTTTTAAATCACGACAGTAACAATATGGTCTTCACCAAACAAAACAGTCCTCAGCTAAAAGAAATTTTACACAAAAATCTTTGTCTTGCTCAAAATACAAATTAAGAAATCAGGTCATGTAGTTGTATTATCAAAACAATGAAAAACAATCCATAAATTTTTGCTATAAAAACCTACCTCCATATTATAGAAACAATTATGCATAACTGGAACTAGGTAGTTAACATCCACAGTTTGCATCTCTTTAATATAAGAGGTGATGGTCTGGAATGTTGAGAAGCGAACATCAAAGTTGATATCATCAAGATGTCTTTGATCAAAGGCGTTAAGCTACAAGAAATGAAAACATTGAAACACTGTGAAACACTGAAAACAGAGATGAAGGTATATAAATCTTAAATAAACAAAAATGATAATACTTTTGAAGCAAAAGAGAAATATAAGACTTTCTCTCTTACCTTGACAACATCAGTAATATATTTTAATCCACTCTCAAAATCAGAAAGAGTCTAGAAGGAATGAAAACAGTATATTATTATTGAATAAAACCTTAACTTTTCTGCCCTCCTCCCTTCAACTCCCCCTTTCCACTCAAATTTATATGAAACATCATGTTGACACCAAGAAAGCTGTTAAGATGTGTTACATGTCATAGTTATCTTTTTAAAAAAAGGGTGGTTTGGGGGTAGAAATGAGTATTACAGACCTGGAAAACTGTACAAAGCAATTGTCTTGACAACTTATTCTTAATAACCGAAAAGAGTTTTGCTAGAGGCTTGAGGAAGCTTGTAGGCTCCAGACAATGTTTCAACAGGTTTTGCACTGTCACCAAAATATCAACCTCTGTATCCTTAAGAAGAAATATTAAGAGAAATCACATTTCAGTAATTTAGAAAACTGGTCAACTTGGCTTTAATATTACAGCACAAAAAACAAATAATTATCAATAAGAAGCAGAAGTAGTAATTAGAAAAGTTATTTCACAGGCCTTTAAAAGTTCTCAGCATTTTAACTTAACATAAAATCCACAATGATATCCATTAACAGTTTCTTCCTTTAATTCTAATAGAAAAAGACACATGGTTTTGGAACATAATTTCTTCTATGTCTAGTTCAAAAAGGGCCAAGAAAAATGAGCTTGTTGAAGAAAAATACACACTTCTGGTTGTCTACAGATCTGTGGTCTTCTCTACTGAATTACTATGTGGTAAGAGATGTTCAGTATAGCTACTAAGGTCTTGTTGAGTTTGAGCCATGGGAAGACTCTGACTTGAGACTGAACTAAGATTTGAAAATCGTTTTAGAAACTCTTAGCTGTATGTAATATTAATATAGACTGCAACTGTGATCCATATTTAAGATTACACAATACATTTCTTGGGTTCCAGATTTGTTATTGATCAAAGTGAGAAAGGAAAAAAAAATCCTGAAATGGACTGGAAGCTAAAGAATGGAAAATGACTTTTAGGACTGATGATGGTGCTTCTACCTTCTTGCTCACCCTCATTCCTACCTCTGTCCCAATGTTTCTTCTCTATTTTTAATTTTATATTTCTGTATAAAGTCTTTTTGCAAATACATCACAGAATCAAACCAATGAAATTACCGCTCATGGATAAACCTTAATAATGAAGTGCCACTTCAAAGACAAAGCCAATGTCCTGTGAATTTGTACCTGAGCAATATTGCCACGGTGGAGGAAAGGAAGAAGAAGTGTAATGAGTAGAGAACTTTGTTCTTTGTCTCTCATGAACTTGCTGATCCTAGAGAAGGGGAAATACTGATATGTAAGGAAGATAAACAAGAGTACTCTAAAAAGTTAAACTTTTTGTAGAAAAACATGTTACAGACACAGGTGGCTTTTATGTGTTCATGTAGGAAAAGTTTAACTGACTTATTTATAGCAGTGTCCACTTTTATTTCTCCCCAACTTCAGGCTCATGGCTACTATTCTATTTCTCTTATAACATCTGATTTTGTAGGTGGGTTATAGTAAACTCCAATGCTATAATCTAACAATTAGTAATTAAAAAAATTTTTTTTAAATTATTATTTTTGTGACAATTAGTAATTTCTTATTTTACAAAGAAAACAACATTTTTTAGTGCCAAGACTTGTTTAAGGCTTTATGTACAGTATTTCAATTTAACTCCCACAATAGCCTGCAATGTAGGAATTATTTTTAGCCCCATTTTGCCCAAAGAAAACTGAGACTCAGAGAAGCTGACGTCACAAAGCTAAGAAATGGTAGAGCAGACCTTTCAAACCTTGGTCTTTCTGGTGCCTAATCTCTCATCCACTTTGCACTACCACACAGCCTGTGATAAAACTTAATGAGTGTATTTTGTGTGGTTTCCCATTCTGCATAACTTAGAAATACAATAGTATAAATAAAACTTCAAAGAAGTTCCTGAAAGATTCTAATATATCATTTTTTGTTGTTGTTGAGGTCACAGAATAAAGTACAGCTAAGTCCTGTAACAATTTAAGAGTTTAAAATGGAAACATTTTTTACACTCTGGTTTATCAACCTTGCTACAGAAATCTCAATTATATATTACTAGGTCTACTGACAAAAAGAATCTTTAAAAATCCTTGCAAGATCTTCACCTTAAAAAACAAATAAACAAAACAAACACAACCTGCTCTTTTAAATGAATTATTTTTTTATCAATTAAACTAAAAAAAATAGGAAAAATATATGATCTCATGTAACTCAAAATTATAACTGAACAAAATATATAAATCTATTAGTCAAGTTTGGAATTTTGAAGACTGTTCTCTCATAATAAAATGAAGGCAGATGCCATAAAAGTTTTCTAATGAATATTCCAGCAGAGAAACAGAATTCTACATTAACTTAAAAATGGAGGGCATTTAAAACTACTGAAAATCTTTTCAGCTTATTACCACATTAAAATAATTGAAAAACTAGATATAATTTAGCAAAAAATAAAACTACAGATAGTATTGTTATCTTTTAAGGACCAATATATCACTTACTTTGACAGAATGCCAAGTTCCTTACTGACTTGTGCCCTATTCTTCTTCTTTTTCACCTTTTCTGCACTTATTGTGGTTTTGCTGAGATACTGGAGAATTGCAGGAACATGAGGTAGAATTAATTGTCCTCCCATCGTGATAGACTCTGAAAAAAAAAAAAGTGATAAATGTTTTTATTTTAATTAACTATTTTCTTAAAGGATAATCATATACTATCTTCATAATGACAGACAAGGAGAGCACTCAATTTTCATAAAAATTTAATAAATTTCAACTCTAAAGATTAAATCACTTTTTTTTTAGTCACAATAGCTGTATTATTAGCTAAATTAAAAATTTATATCAGAGACCCCTGGGGCTGTATGTAAGCCATTTTTGGTAGTAAAAGAACTGTTAGGATAATTTGACAGGAAGAATTCAGAGACTGGCAGTGGAAGTCATTTAATAATTTCCTGATGGATAGTTGAGCTCTCTGGAGCATAATTATGAATTTCTACCAGTGGAAAGAAAATTCAATTTATAGAGAAAAGAAAGTCTTTTAATAATATAGGTAATTAAAAGAATCAACTTGTATTGACTTCTTCCTTTCTGAGGACACAAATGCTAGTTCAGAAATCTAAGAATCATTTGCTTTGTACAGCAAACATACCATCTGCACTTTCTGTGTATACGCATCCAGTTACTGGCAAGCTCAAAAGTGTTTCTGTGGGTTCAAAATCTGGAAGGTTAAGAAGGTCATCGGCTATATCCATCACAATAGAGGCTGTGGCTTCAGAGAGATTCTTTGCTGAGAGAATTGCAAAAACGTTGGTCAGAATATCACACTCCGGGTACCCAGGTTTCTGTTTAGCCAGGAAAGGAAAATATCTGCAAGGAAAAACATTGAAATTGTCATCTTATTTCTCAATATATTTATTTCTGAAAACATGCTCCATATGAATTTTCATATTGAGTTCAAATATATATGTGTATGAACATCAAAAGGGAAATTACTTTAAAATCTAAAATTTGATGGGTAATTCCAGGCACCTCAAAAGATTATGTTATTTAGGCACTTTATGTATATCTCTCATTTAATCCTCATAACATCTCTAGAATGTGGTAACATTGTCCCCACATTACAGATAAAAAAAACTAAGACGTGTCTAAAGCCTGAGTTAATTAGTAAAGCTGAGATCTGAACCACAGTCTAAGCCTTTTCTAAAAGAAGTGTATTGAAGACAGGCTATTTTTCAATTATAAGCCTTCTAGAATGTGAACATTTATACACTCACATAAAAACCAATGCACTACAACATGGGAATCAGGAGTACAGACCGAAGAAATATTTGCTGTATCAGGATATGCAACATTCAGAGATCATGATCATTTTTTGGGAGAGGTGGGTGAATCCATCCCCAAGTATGAAAGATCAAAGACTCACACAAATGATAGAAGCATCCCACCCAGAGGAAACACACCAAGAAGGGTAGAGAGCACAAAGGCTTTCCAGCCAGTGGCAAACCAACAATTGTTTTATGTCAGGGATGTAGTCCTCTTAACAATCAGCAGGAAGGTAAAACCGAAAAAATTCAGATAGTTTTACTAATTTATCATCCTTTGAAAAAGAGCTCAAGCACTTTTAATTTACTTAGTACTAACAAACTGAGGAAAAGTTCTAAGTGGTTGTTTTCATACATCTTTGTCCAA
>NC_138373.1:141699860-141771713 GCF_054177405.1 Leptonychotes weddellii | reverse complement strand
CTGCTCCCCACTCTTGTGCTCTTTCTCTCTCTCACTCTCTCTCAAATAAATAAATAAAAAAATCTTTAAAAAAAAAAAAAGATTTTATTTATTTGAGAGAGAGAATGAGAGACAGAGAGCACGAGTGGGAAGAGGGTCAGAGGGAGAAGCAGACCCCCTGCTGAGCAGGGAGCCCGATGCGGGACTCGATGCCGGGACTCCAGGATCATGACCTAAGCCGAAGGCAGTCGCCTAACCAACTGAGCCACTCAGGCGCCCCACAGAAACACTTTTGAGCTTGCCAGTAACTGGATGCGTATACACAGAAAGTGCAGATGGTATTACACATTACCATCTCTATGATCAATGAGGTAGGTACTGCTATTATTTTTATGCTACAGGTGGTAAAATGGAGGCTCAGAGAGGAGAGGCCAACTTTGTCAAAGAACATGCAGTGGTGCTACGATTTGAAGCTAGGTTTGTGTGGCTTTGGAGACTGTTCTCTTAACCACTATGTTGTATGTTGTCTTAACATTTTTTCAAGCACAAAAGGTGAGAGGACTGCTTTCAGTTGCTGCCAAGCTCCTGGCAAGAACCCATTCAAATTCAGTGCAACTTCAAGTGACCAAACTGTGTTTCTTGAACAGCAGTAGAACTCGAAGCCAGGGTATCCTGGACATGCTCCATGCTTAAGTGTACAACTCTGTCAGAAATTTCAGTCACTCTTTCAAAACGTAATGAATACTGACTAACCATGGATTAAGAGGGATACAAACCCCCTGTGGAGGAAGGTACAGTAATAAATGAGAAATGGTCTCTGCCCTCAGGGAGCTTTAGGTAGGTCAGCTATTAAGAGGTGAGTGCACTAAAGGCAGCATGTAATCACAGGCCCTTCCGGGAGTGGGAAGCTCAGGGGAAGAAGAAATGGAGCCATACGGGGGTCGTGGCGGTCAGAACCAGAGCAGCTATCAGAGAGAGTGGCCAGGGACAGTCCCAGTTTATCTTGGTTATCCTGGCTTAATTATTTATAGCATCTCTTTTCACCCTCAGGAATATAGTCGGGATGATATGATCACTCTAGTTAGTGAGCAAGTTTTTGTTGTCCTGAGTTCACTTAATTTCTGAGACAATTTAACCTTAGTTGTGAGCTTGAAAATACTGGCTATAGTTCAGCTCTACTTGCATCTGTCCAAATACAAAGTAAAATGCTAGACTTCTCTGTAGATGAAAACCTGTTTGAATATCTGACACTATATAAACGGTAACCATACTTCAAAATAGAATTTTCTTTTACTGAAGAGACACATTCCCATCAAGTGGTTCTGAAATATGCATTCTTTAATTCTTCCACACACAACAATATACATGCATATCTGTTGTTATGGAGATTTCAAGGGAAGGCAATACTTCTAAAGATTTCTTTCAGGTAAGAGTTACACAGAAAATTAGTTCTGCAGCCTACATCCTCTATTGCATTGTGGCTTCTATTTTTCTCCAACCCATAATGAGAAAGAAACTGCAGAACGTACGATGGAGTGGCATCCAATGATGGGGTTCTGTACCTTAAGTAAGAACCCAACTAATATAACAGGGAGTCACTATTGCCAAGTCTTCTTGGATGAAGAGTCCTTCACAGGACATGCGAATTATACAGCTATAAAACATTTCTCAAGTATGCCTATGAAGTGCTGCTTATAAATGTCCAGTTATAAGACAAGATATGAAACAGCTTTCTCAAGTTGGGAAATAAATGAAAAGAGGCCTTATTACCAGTAAAAATATTTTAAACAGGTTTTCCCGAGGAAGACAATGTCAAGGTCTTTGGTTTGTTTTTGATGACTATTTAATGACGGGGAAATGTTCATGATATAATGGTGCAAGAAAAAAAATAAAATCAAAAGTTGGTTATACAATATGATACCAATTTTGTAAAAACTGATGCCAAGATATTAAAATCTTGACATTTACTGAATCAGTAGTAAAAAAAAAAAAAAAAAAAAATTTTTTTTTTTTTTTTAAAATTCTACCTTTCATTCTTCAAAACAGATCAGGGCAAACTTAAGTCTGTTTCCATCACTGAAATAAACAACATAGGTTTCTACACTCCTCAGTAAATATGCATTTGGTCTTTGACACAAGCATCTCTGAACCATCTGTAGATAAAGGTCTTGTAAACAGCTCATAACGTCCTCAAAAGGATGTTGATTTATGACCATGAGAACTCTATGTATATTTAGATAGTTTTACAAGAATGGAGGACATCGAGAAAATCCCTACGAAATTTCCCTGATTTTAAGTGGTAACTGGGAAAAAGACTTAGAATGACAATGACAAATCAGCTTTTATTTTTAAGCAAGCATGCAAAAAATAGGAATATTTATAGTTGGCATAACTACAGGTATCCCTGGCTTTCGAAAGTTCACTTTGCTTTTATGAAAGAAGGTGGTAATAAGCGAAAAGAGCCTTCACCATTTGTTTTGCAGCGAGCCGTTACAGGGGCAGCATGCGCCTCTTGAGCAGCGACAACGGCCCCGTCAGGCTCCTTCCCTGGAAACTACACTCAGCAGCTCAGCATCCAGCCGCCAGAGCTGTGAACAGTGTCTGGGAGCATCTGCGCTTTATCTCGATTTATTTTGTGCATCCCTTAGCAAGATGTGACCTAAAGGTATCGGAAAAGCCTAAGAGAAGTTATTTTTTGGATCTAGAAACACTAAAACATTCTTCCATATAAATTAATAGGAATTACTTCTTTGCTTTATGCCATCTCGGCTTATGAAAGGTTTCACAGGAACCCCCTCTACTTTCAGACAGCAGGGGAAACCTGTATCTGCCATGTTTCACATTCTGTTTTTCCCTTTCCCAGGCCAAATCAAACTACTGAAACAATTACTACAGATTAGAAGAACATCCCTATCAATTCCAATACTTCTGATTTTTAAGTATTAATGAAACTGTAGAACTAGCAAAAATGTTTAAGTTTTGCTAGAATACATACTCTACAATTTTAACTTACATTGCAAAATGTTATTTTACCTACTTTTTATAAGTGAACACTCCAAGGATATCATAAAAAGTACCTCTTCCCTGCTCTGGGGTACCCAAACCGCCACATGCTACAGTAACATTGTTTCTCATGTATCCTAGACATTTTCTACTTCATTTTATATTTATATCCATGCACAGGTATTTTTCTTGGATTACACTGTTCAGCAACTTGTATTTTTCTTTAGAACTGTGGACTTTGAAATTCAGCTACCTTATTCTCTTTAACAGCATCTGTGGTCTTTCACCATAAATTATATTATTAGTAACCTTGACTCATTTTGACTAGACTGGTTACACTGTCCTTTTTAAGAGTCTCATGCTCGGGCGCCTGGGTGGCTCAGTTGGTTAAGCGACTGCCTTCGGCTCAGGTCATGATCCTGAAGTCCCGGGATCGAGTCCCGCATCGGGCTCCCTGCTCAGCAGGGAGTCTGCTTCTCCCTCTGACCCTCCCCCCTCATGCTCTCTCTATCTCATTGTCTCTCTCAAATAAATAAATAAAATCTTTGAAAAAAAAAAAAAAAAAGAGTCTCATGCTCTACCGACTGAGCTAGCCGGGCAACACTGTCCTTTTTAAAGATGGGAGAAAAACGGTCATACCTTGCATTTCTGCTCCAGATACTAATTAGTTTCAGCAGAGGAGTAGGAGAATACTGACTCTCAGACCCAAGCCTTCTGATCTAGGACACAAAATAAAAACAGAATACAAAATAAAAACACATACAGAATTATCTAGAACTAATGATGTAATGTATGGGGATTAACATAAGAATAAAAAAAAAATTAAAAAAAAAAAAAAAAAAACACATACAGAATTGTGTGTGTGTACGGGAGGGACAACTAAAAAGCAGAACAAGTATAAAAACCACACCAGAGGATAAAGAGCCAAGGGACAGAGATTAACATTTAAAGGACAGACTGAAGAAAAAATAAAGGAATCCTAAATAATATCTACACAGGAAAAATGGCAAAGATGGAGAAAGGAAGAGCTAGACACTTAAAAGGAATGAGGTACTTTAGGTTTCAACTGGTTAGAAACGACAGAGCTCAAGCAGCTAGAATTCCTAAAATCAAGTCTCCTCTATAGTCTTTTTAGCTATAGTTATACCAGGTGTCATTACAAAATGGTTACAAACAAGGAAATATGTAATGAGAATATCTGTGTATTTTCTCTTATGCTTGTCAAAATCCAGAGACACATCACTGAGGTGCTACAACAGTTAGATTCCATTTGCTTAAGAGACACAATCATATTCAAAATAACCTTAAGTATAAATGTCACGGTATTACAGAAACCAGCTCTTGAGCTTTAGGTGACAGTGGAGGCAAAGAAAAGTGTTCTTAAACTTCCAGAACCAAAGGAAGACTCGATGTAAAAGACCAGGACATGCATTCATAGACTGTGCTGGTTAAAGTAATAACAAAGGAAGTAGCATATGGTATCCAAGCAGAATGTAGTAATGAAGTTTACCTGGGGCCAAACTGCACCATGAAATACAGCATCAATTTCTTCAGTTCTGAATTGGTAAGACTCCCAATCCAGAAAGATGTCAGTTACCATTTTGATTCCAAGACGTCTTAAATTTTTCAGTGGGTTAATAAACCTGAGGTGTATCTGTAAAACAAAGATCTTCTGTTAAAAAAAAAAATGTATTTCATTTTTATCCTTGATTCCTCAAGGAGGCACTATTCCTCAGATGGCTAAGAATCAAACTGGAAATCCTGTTATTAAGTCTGTTGACTGTGGCTCTGATTCACATGGAAATTCAACTCATCATATCATACTGCTTTTCGAATCGAACAAGATGGGAAAGCAGAAGACTTAAAAAATCAAATGGTGAGATGTGCTCCATTATCATTGCCCAGTAAATTCATTTTGAAGTGTCCTTATGGGGGGGAAATCACAAGTGGAACAGCTGTTTTGTGTCCTACATTGTTGTATTTCTTTATCCAAGTAATTGTCTCAAATGAAATCCTGATTTCTTCCTATGAACAGAACATTCTAAATAAAACAAACTTTTTTTTTCCTTTGCCATCACAATGCCTTAGATTAGGGGGAAAAAAATCAAACCTTTATTTCAAATGAAAGTTACTTTCTCTTTTGTTTTCATAACTTGTACTATTATTTTTTACTTTTCCTAAAACCAGGAGTTTTCAATTATTCTTCTTTTAATATATATTTTTTTAAGATTTTATTTATTTATTTGAGAGAGAGAATGAGAGAGAGAGAGCACATGAGAGGGGGGAGGGTTAGAGGGAGAAGCAGACTCCCCGCTGAGCAGGGAGCCTGATGCGGGACTCGATCCTGGGACTCCAGGATCATGACCTGAGCTGAAGGCAGTCGCTTAACCAACTGAGCCACCGAGGCGCCCGAGTTTTCAATTATTCTTATTAAAATTAGTCTAGGACACTAGTTAAAGAATTTATGGTGTCTCTATACAGTAGAATACCTCACACAGTATAAGAGAATGAGGCAACTGAATCAAGGCATGAGAAGATCTCAAAATATAGAGCTCAAAGAAAAATGCAATTTGGAAAAAAATAAAAATTTGTCTGTTTAGAGCATAAAGGCTGGAGTGGGTGGATGTCTGAATTAACAGCAAACTTCTTTCATAACAGACTCTGCTACTTCTACTGGCATCTCCTTCCCTGCGGGTTACAAAATCACAAATATGTGGCCAGTTTCTTCAGGCTCAGAGCAGAATAATTTATTGAGCCGCCACCAATGAGTCCAATGGCATGACAGCCATAGGTCTGACCTCAGCTTAAAATCCCACTGAAGGAAAATGTATTAAATTACATGATAGACTGAAAATGCCAAAGATATCCAATATGGGAGGAATTATAAATTTGAAAAGGGAAAAGCTTCATGAAGAGGCAGAATTTCTAGTGGATCTTAAAGGAATGTTGTAAAAACCAAACAAATGAGCTAAAGTGCAACCCCTAATTGTTTTTCCATTTGATTAATATACTGTGGTCTCTGGATATGTAAGTGGCAACTTATTTTTACATGTGACCTTAGTGACCTACATCAAAATCCAAAAACCACCCTGAAATTTATAAAGACAACACAAAACTCTAATATAATGAACATCAAGTTTTATGGCCACAACATCATGAAGAAAATTGTAGACTTTAGTTCCTAGAGGAATAGTCCATTTGACTGAATTTCATGTACATTTAAAAGTCACCCTGTTGTTTAAATGTTCCAAAATAATAAAATCAAACTAAAACAAACCTCATGATATACACTTCAGTCAATGCCTTGTAAATGTATAACTTAGCTCAAATACACAAATGTAGAAGTTTAACTTACTTAAGCAGTATTATTGTGCAGTAATTCACTATAGTACCTCAAGGAATTCTTTGAACTTGTCCAAGAATTTTTTAAAAAACTCCAAACTATCAAAAAGCTTAGCACCTCACTAATGATCTATGAAACTGCATAAATGATCTTTTGAGTTACTGATTATTGACTCAGGAGTAAGGCTGCATTACTGAGTAACTTCTAAGTTAACCAAAAAGTCAGAGAACTTTTACAGAGTTTATAAAATCTCTAACCTTTCATGATTTAATATATACAAGTATAGATAAAGTCACTATCACTCACTATAAGGCATAAATGAAAATTCTCACAGAATTCTCCCTATGGCCATGAAGCTCTCATATAACAAAGAATTTTCCAAGACCTGTCTTCAGCTTCCACTGTTGGCCCTCCATAAGCCTCTTTTTCACAAAGTAATCAGACTGAAATTTTAAAAACATCAAACAGACCTTATCACTCACTCCCTGGCTTCAAACTTCTCCAGTTTTCCCAGTACATTTCAGAGTGCATCCATCTCAGAGCCCATGAGGCCCTACCTACCTCTCGACCTTATGATTCTTCTCCCTCCTTGTGCTCTAGCCATCTTGCCCTTCTGTCTGTTCTTAGAATATGTCAAAACTGTTCTACCTCAGGGACTTTGCACTACTAGCCATTTTCTCTGCCTGAAATGTTCTTCCCACAGCTGGGTAGATAGAGGAGTTCAAATATTACCTCCTTAGGACACTGGCCATCCTAACAGTGTGGTCACTTCTTATCACGTCCCCTCAATTTATTTTAAATTCTTCATGTCTTCATGTCTCTCCTCAACATGCTCATGTTTTCCTCTACTTTTGTGAATATATGGAGTGTATTCCTAATACCTGTTTTAAGTTTTTGGCTAATTCTATCATCTGTGCCACTGCTGCATCTGCTTCTATTGAGTGGTTTTTTTCCTTATTATGAGTAAAATTTTCATCCTTCTTGGCATGCCTGGTAAAACTTGACTGGATGTCAGACACTGAATTTTGTTTTCATTTAAATCATTTGAAAGCTTTTGAGTCTTGTTCTCAGATGTAATTAATTTACTTGGGAAAAGCATGAGCTTTGTAAGCTTTGTTAGGTGTTGCTAGGGCAGTCTTTATTCCAGAGCTAATCTGGTTCCACTACTACTGAGGCACTCCCCTGCCTAGGACTCTTCCTGGTGCCTTGGGTATTATGAAGTTTCTGCTCTGGCGTTTGGGAACATGAGCTGTTCCTAGCCTTGTGTTAGTCAGAGGACTGTTCTCTGCCTGTTCCTTTCTCATGGTTCTTCCACGTCTGTTCAAGATGGATCAACAGGGACTCGATTTGGCCTTCCTTCTCAAGCAACTAAAAAACTGAAGAGAATCTGTGAGACAATGATTTTCAGATACTAGACAGTGGGCAGCAAAGGGCAGTAAGCCCTGAGAGGGTAAACAGATGAGGTGAGTCCTATACGTTCCCCAGATTCCTGCTTGGAGTTTCAGGGATTAGTGGGAGAAGGAAGAGTCCAGGCACAGGCCAGTCATCCTCCCAAGATGAGGAGACAGAGTAGTGTGGCTTGGGGAGAACGAACAGGCAGAGTACTGGAGGGGAGAAAGCTACACAGACATCTGCAGAGGTTCTCATTTACTTACCTCTCAGGTCTCACCACCAACTGACGTTATTCTAACTATTTGTGTATTTATTTATTTATTCTTTTTCTCCCATGATACTGAGTCCTTACCTGTCTCATTCCCTACCTAGAATGATATCTGGTAGATGGTAGATGTGAAATAAGTATTTACTGAATCAATAAATGGACAGGAATTTTTGTTTGCCTTGTTCACTGCTCCATCTCTGGTGCTTACAACAGTGCCTGTCACATAGCAGGGGCTCAATTAATATTTGTTGAAGGAATGAATGAAAGAATAAAGAAAATGGTGTCTAACAAAATAGAAGGCGTGTTCTAAATCCCTGGAGCTTGGTAATCAGAGAATATTATTTCATCACTAAAGCAGACTTATATCCATGTGTAGCCCAAAAAACAGCATAAAATTCTGGCTGTCCATTTTTAGTTATCATGACCATATCTGAGAGGCAGTTCACCAGGCATATCCACAAATCAAAGGAAACAGATTTTAGCCCAATTAAAACTGTGCCCATTTATCATTTACTGAGAATCAACAGCAAAAATCTGAGTCTAGATCTTCACTTCAAGTCCCACTAAGAAGCCTTTAGTCCATAAAGACATTAAGTTTCCCTAAGCTTTCCAAAGAGTGTACTCATGCCCACATACTTGTTTCAACAGAACATAAATATATAGTCTTTAATTCAGAAAATATTTACTGAGCACCATCTTGTAAAGCCTCTGGCAGTTAGCTCAATGCTGGGTCTTGCTACTTATCCTTATTCAAAACATTGCACTCATAGTAGGCAAGAATTTACTTGTAAAAGACCTCTGGGCAACTCTTATCTCAAAATAACAAGGATGATGCTAACCATATTCTCTTCATTCTCCAACCATTCTTGATAGAGTTGGAAGATGTCCTATACCTCGAGGCTCTTGAAATCAGCTCAACTAACCCTGATTTTAGTTTGAGATGTATATAGAACTAACTCACACCCTATTATTTAAAACCTCTTTAAAATATACAAGTGACATACAGCTGACCCTTGAACAACACAGGGGTCAGGGGCATTGATCCCCTGCACAGTCAAAAATCCCTGTATAACTTTTGACTTCCCAAAATCTTAACTACTAATAGCTTACTGTTGACTGGAAGCCTTACCGATACCATAAACAGTCAAATAACACGTACTTTGTATGTTTTATGTATTATATAATGTACTCTTACTTTATAATAAGGTCAGCTAGAGAAAAGGTTATTAAGAAAATCATTAGGAAGAGAAAGTACTTTATGGTGCTACAATGTATTTATCGAGAAAAAAATCCCATTTGTAAGTGGACCCACACAGTTTAAACCCATGTTATTCAAGGGTCACCTGTAATTTGCATCCTCCAACTACATATAAATATTTAAGACAGTGAAGACTGTTAGATATTCAGGTCCCAACCAATTTCCCAAGTAAAATGCTTTAGCCCAAGAAGAAAGCAACTACAGTGAATGTCTCTCACCTTTTCTCGCTGGTCAAGGATGTGTGATGCAGTCGCTGTCATGCACAGCAATATCTGCAAAATCTTTGGTAAGTATGCACTGATCAGATGACTGATGTTCTTCAATACTATATCAAGGCTATTTAAGATACCATGCTGACGACCTAAAGGAAGAACTTTAGACAGATCCAAATCTTCTACTGCTTGAATGACTGCAGAATGACATTCTCCTAGTGAAACAGAGATATCATGTAAAAGGAAATATTACTCTCTAATTACAGCTTCCTTTTGTCAATTCCCTCAATTATAGAATATTTTCTACTGTTCCAATGATTTACAGATGATAATGTACTTTCCTAATGTATTTTCTCCTGATTCTCTTACCAAATATTAATGAACTAGGCATGATAGGTTTTAGTATTATGACACTATAGATAAGGAAACTGAGAATAAAGGAGAAACTTGTGCCAGAATTAAGTCTCTAAGCCCCATTCTCATCCTACTTAGACTATTCCCCAAAACCTGAAATAGCAATAGTCTTTTGTTCCACCTAACAACTTCCCATACATTTTTCTCACTCTCAGCTTTCACTGTTATGTTGACTTGAGCAGTTTCATAGAAAGTGTCCTGCCTGCTACACTAGAAGCTTCTTGAATGCTGAGGATCACATGTTTTCTCTTGCCACCCCTGGTGAATAAATAAAAGAACAGTCTTTTATAAACAGGCACCAAATTGATTTCATAATTTACTTAAAAGACTTGAATTGTTATTGCATGAGCTTTACTTCAAACCAACTGGTATGAAATCATGAACTTGCTAATTCATACACCTAAATGGTCTATCCAAAAAGAGTATCATTTATAGCTATCCTCTTACAGTGGAAGCTGTTTCACTAAACAAAAGCCTTTGTCTTCCTTCATCAGAGCCAACTTCCTTTGCAGGGCAATATTACACTGAATGAAAACATTTTAACAGGTGAATCCATTATCATAGAAACAATACAAAATTTCATACAACACATTACCATGCAAATAAATACCTGTGTTGCCTAAAGCAAAGCGATTATGGGGTGAGAGCAGAGATTCTACCATAGAAAGATCTACTATTTTCTAGCTGAGTGGTTATAAGTAAAATAGTAAACTCTCTAGGCCTCAGTTTCCTCATTGGTAAAATGGGAATAGTCAAGTAATGATACCTCAGGTGGTTGTTTTAAGGATCAACTGAGCTGTATGTAAAAGGGTCCATCATAACGTCTGGCATGGAGTAAATGTTAGCTATTATTATTATTAATTACCAACATTACATACCAGAGAACAGACCATAGAGCATTTCAGCTCACTGGATATACCTATTATATCCACTTAGTTTAGATGGTGACGTTGAGAGCATAAATATTTACTTTTCTATTTTCAAAAGCATCCAGGGCACAGGAGGTATTCAACAAGTCTTTACTCAATAGATGAATGACTCAGTGAATGAATAAATACTAAGACAATTAAAATTAATTTCTCAGCATGCCCTAAGTTTCTAAGGAGAAACCTATTCATTGTATCTGGGTAAGTACCATTTTTCAAATGCACAACAACAGCAAAAATACACTTTTCTTTTCTTTCTTATTTTATTTTTTTAAAGTAATCTCTACACTTAATGTGGGCCTCAAACTTACAACCTCAAGCTCAAGAGTCATATGCTCCACCAACTGAGCCACCCAGGCACCCCCCAAAATACACATTTTCTAATCAGGGGCTTACTGACCCATGGATGATGATAATCGCCAGGATCAACTGTGAGCTCCACCTAATTCAATCAAACTTTAAAGGCCACCAATGAGATTGGAAGGAACAATCCCATTAGAAAGATGTCTAAGAGCATGGGAAACCTAGCCTGAGACATCTGAAGTCTACAGCAGACAATACAAATTCAGAGTAGTAGGAAGTTGAGAGCTACCGTTCTTGAAATGCTTCACAGGTTCAAACAGCAGGTCTAAGAATATCTGGATCTCCTCCGGTTGGGTCCCAGCGAGGAACCTCAGGACAATGGACATGCGGGTGCCTGAAGCGGCTTTCCCCTGAGTTTTACTGCCAGTCTTATTCTTCATTCGGCCATACAAAATTCTAATAAGTCAAAAGAATATTATTTTGTTTGCACATTAATCCTAAAACATAATACTAGTCATTTTGTTTTCCTAAGAGGCTAGAATAGCAATTCAACAGACTTAAAAGGTTATATTATAAAACAAGAAGGATGAAAATAGAAATTAGATATTTAACACAGAAAATTTAGAACAACAAAACAAAAAATAACAACAACAAAACAAAACAAAAAAAAAACAAGGCTGAGGGAAGCAGGAACAAAGAAATAATAACGATAAAAGCTGAAAGGTGGCTCTTTGTAGGAGGAAGAAAACAGTAAAATACGCAAGCCAAATGAAAATGAAAATGAGAATACATAGATTAAAAGCAAGTAAGTGAATACAACTCTAAGTAAAATAAGGAAACTGGAAAGACTTCAATTAAATGGGTAATTCTCTGGAAAAGGAAACAGAACAAAACAAATAAGCAAAAGGAACTTAAGAAGAAAACCTGACTAGAACAGTAATCATGAGTAAACATGGAACCCATACAGTTCTTCAGATGAATTTCAAGGAAAACTAATTCCCATGCTATAAAGTTTCATAGCTAAGAGAAAGAAGGAACAGTCCTTTCTCATTTATGAAGGCTGAGATGGGTTGAGGAACAAAAATAAAATTATAAAATTATATACCAATCTTGCTTATAAACATAAAACCCATTTCTAAATATAGTATCCAGTGCTGCATTAAAACAATATTAAAGCCAAATAAGGATTTATCCCAGGAATGCAAGAAAGAATCACTAGTAAAGCCTATTGGATTGATATAGATCAACGGCTCATAGGAAAAGTTAATATAATCATTTTAATACATGCTTAACAGGCATTCTAATAAAATTCAATATCCATTACTGATAAAATACTAAACAATCTAGTGATAGGACTTACTTTCTTAGTATGGCAAATGTTAATTTATAATAAATGTTAGTGCTTTAACATTCGAAATTGAAACACAGTGGTTTTTAAACTTTTCGATATTAGGACCCCTTTATATTCTTAAACATTTTTGAGGTCCCCAAAGAGCTTTTGTGCATGTGAGTTTTATCTATTGATATTTATCTTGGCAGAAATTAAAATGAGTTAATGTAAATAACAATTTTAATGAAAAATAATTTTATTTTCCAAATCTCTCCCCCACCAAAAATTAGTGAGTCTAGAGGCATGTTTTACTTTCTTTTTTTCACATTTCTTTGTTTTGCTTATTAGAAGATAACTGGATTTTCCCATCTGCTTCTGCATTCAATCATTTGCAGTATATTATAGTTGAAGAAAATCCAGCCTTAAACAGATATGGAGCTGGAGAAAGGAAAAAGTATTTTGTAAGCCTTCAGGTAATTCTTTTGAGATCCTTGTGGATATCCCACTTTGATACGACAGCAAACCTCAACAAGTTAAAGGCTAGTTGCAATGCAGAATCTGAAGCCTTATTAATAAGCTTTGTGATCTCTGATACATTAAAGTCCATCTGTCTATCTTGCACTTTGAATGGATCTTTAGCCATGAATGATTCTGTAACTTGCATCCATTATTTGGAAAACACCCCACTCCATGAGAGAACTTGGATTCAGCTGGAGTGCTTTACTCGCACTTCCCACTTCATCATATAAAACAATAAGAAGACAAGTACTCGAGGCTTAAGACTTACCAAGAACATTAAACGAAACTAGCTTTTTTCCTTTTTTTAAACTCCAGGTGTGCGACAATGAAGAATGCCCCGTACAGTTCGGAGCCACTGTCCTGGTTAGTGCTAAGGCACCCACAGTTTTACCCACCGTTGTTTTTTGTGTTGTCAACACAAATCTGGGCACGGTGCTAAAAGGTAATGTCTGAGTAGTAGTATTAAAAAAGTTCTAACCTCGGGGACCCCCCGAAAGCATCTCAGTGACAGCCCCTGCCAAGAAGGAGCAGACCAAATTTTAAAAAGGGCTGCTCTACAAGCATTACCGTTAAATCCACTAGCAAGACAGGGATAATCACAAACACTACCACCACTGTTAATTCTTCTATGCTGTGTAGGTAATACGTAAATTAAAAAACAGAAAAAAAGAGGGTTTTTTTTAATCATAAAAGAACGCAAAATTAATTTGACTAACATTTTCTACAGGCCATGAAGTTTACCTTCCGACAGGGGAGAAGAGTGATAAGTAGAAGGCTATGTCGGACGATTGTGAGGAAAAATAAAGCAAGGTAGGAGACTACCGGGTGATGAGAGGAAGGTATGATTTTACATAAGGTGATCAAGGAAGGCATCCTGACAATATGACATTTGAGAGGAGACTGAGTGAAAAAGAAGAGCTAGTGGTCATGTGTTCAAAGCACAGGGAAGAGCAGGTCCACTGACATGGAAGTGGGCTCTGCGCGGGGTGGTGAATGGGTGGTGGGTTGGACAGGCAGTGTGCAGCTAGGTCATACCAGGCCCTTGCAGGAGGAATAAGGACTTTCTACTTTATTCCCAGTAAAATGGAACCTCAAGGGTTTTTTTCCTTTCCTTTTTTTTTTTTATTTTTTTATTTTCTTTTTTTAAAGATTTTATTGATTTATTTGACAGAGAGACACAGCGAGAGAGGGAACACAAGCAGGGGGAGTGGGAGAGGGAGAAGGAGAAGCAGGCTTCCCGCCGAACAGGGAGCCCGACGCGGGGCTCGATCCCAGGACCCTGGGATCATGACCTGAGCCGAAGGCAGACGCTTAACGACTGAGCCACCCAGGCGCCCCAGGAGACTAACACTGTGATGACTCTTATTGACTACTACTTTTTCAACTAAGAAAATCCAATAAAACAATTAAAACTAATAAGAAAGGTTTGTAATGTGGATGGTTAAATAATCAACAACAAGAATCAATAGCTTTGGGATGCCTGGGTGGCTCAGTCGGTTAAGCCTCTGCCTTCGCCTCAGGTCATGATCCCAGGGTCCTGGGATCGAGTCCCACAGCGGGCTCCTTGCTCAGCAAGGAGCCTGCTTCTCCCTCTGCCTGACTCTGTCTCTCTCTCTCTCTGATAAATAAATAAAATCTTAAAAAAAAAAAAAAAAAAAGAATCAATAGCTTTTATATCTCATAGTTATATACCCAATGAATTATTTGTACTATTTCTCAATAATAAAACTTAAAGGAATAGAAGATTCAATTTTAACATTATTATTAAAATAACTCCATGGCAAGATCTTTCCTTATGTTAGGGACAAAATTTTTTTTTTTTTAGATTTTATTTACTTATTTGACAGAGAGAGACACAGCGAGAGAAGGAACACAAGCAAGGGGAGTGGGAGAGGAAGAAGCAGGCTTCCCGCGGAGCAGGGAGGCCGATGCGGGACTCGATCCCAGGACCTTGGGATCATGACCCGAGCCGAAGGCAGACGCTTAACAACTGAGCCACCCAGGTGCCCCAGGGACAAAATATTTTAAAATAAGTCTCTATAACAATTTGATTTCCCCAAAAGGTTCAATTAAGAAAAAAAATCAAAATAAAATAAAAAATGAAATACTCCATTATAATCACTGAAAGAATCGTAATAGTATATTCATAATTGTTTTTGTGATCAACTTTTTAAAAAATCAATTTTAAACAGTGTAAATACCTCATCAGAATAGGAAACAGATCTGCTCGGTGGGCTGTTTTCACTACTGTATTATCTTCAGAAATGCTAAAATGCACTATCTCTTCCTTAAAGCTTCTGTCTTCAAGCAATCTTTGTAAGTTTTCCCTTTAAAAATGGAATATAGCACAAATCATCACTTAAAAATCAATGGTACTTTAAAGAAGTGCAATATAGTACAGTAATTTGTATGACTGAACTAGGAACTAAGAATATCTACGTTGTGGTTGACATCGATAAAGGAAAATTTTCACAAAATGACAGGTTTTCAAATTTTAAAAGGTAAAAGTGATTATGAGGAATTAAGACTTAGTCAACAATTCAGCTGTTTAAAAGAGATTAATATAAAAGCTTTCTTTAGTTCTTATAGAGAGTGATCATTATGATTCCCTAAGTAACCACCAAGATTTTGACATTACTGAAGCAACAAGAAATGATATAACCTTCTCAACATATACTTATCAATTAGTTGTCTCTTTCCTACCTTATTATCTATGGAGAAGCATTCTTAATACACAAATATACTTCCAATTTTCATTTCTTACCTGAAAATAGCATTATGATTATAGAAGAAAAGGGAAATTTCCAGGCCTTCATAAATTTATTTTAGAAGAGGCTCTCATGTAGAAAGTTAAAAACCAGCCAAAGAAAGCGCATTTCTTTAGCTTCAAATAACTTACCTGTAAGGGAGGATATGTGGATGTCTATATGTCATTATACAATCCAGGGTTATTTTTTGCACCATTTGATCTTGATGTAGCAACAACTAAGAATAATATTTTATAAAATAAGTTAATGAAGTTACATATACACACACCATGGGATAGTAATTTACTTGTGTTAATTTGCTACATTAGATTTCTTACAATCTAAATTTTTAGATGTGGGTTAAACCTGGTTGCTGACAACAGCCTTATATCTTCCTGGAGGTATAGCACAAATAGAATACGTGCAATGAACAAAGTGGAAACAAAACTCTGACCCCTGAATCCCACATGCCAGACCCTCGGGTCTGTCAGTCTTTTGGTCAAGGCCAAATCCCTTCATAAATTTGGGTTTATACCAGCGGGGCTGGTCCCATGATGAGCGAAAGCTCCCAACACTGTGAAAGTAATGGCAATCATAAGATTCCAGGAAAGAAGACCTGGCACAGAGCCTCTCAGATCAGTTAGTTAAGAATTTTGCTTCCTGCAGTTTTGAGCTCTTGCTTTATAAACAAACTGTATCTGAATTACGGGGCAGAATGAGGATAAATTCTGCTGAAATCATAGAAGTTCCACCTAAAAAACATCCAAATGAAAAAAGGAAATTTTGTATCCCCAGATGGCTTAGAATGACGTCCAGTGCTTACTCTGCTTCTGACATCAAATTTTTTCTGCAATCTTTTCTGTAACTGAAGAGCATATATTGTGACTGAGAGATTCTTATTCCAACTATCCAGCTTTCACTCAGTGTAATAGATCCTGAAATCCCAGCACTCTGTAAGGCTAACTTACCTAGAAGTAAAAAGTAGTTACCTTTTTTTTTGGCACAACCCCCACTATTAATACAGCTGATCAATGTTTAGTCACTCAAAATGTCTTTAAAATTAACAATATTAGTACAGTTTAAATCTATTTCTCAGGACACAGAAAGTAATTATTAAATTTTTAAGACACTGTACTTAAAATGTAGACATGGGCACTATTCATCAACAATTATTAAAAACCTAAAAGTTATTTTGGTGAACAACAGAGAAAACTCACAAAGAACTGCAGTGGCAAGAATTTATTTTACTTACCTGAAGATACAGCTCATATAATTTAGATTCCAGATATAAGGCTCGTGGATTTGAAAACTTAGAGAAAACTTGCAAATGAGCAATTAACTGCCTAAAAAAACCAAAAAACAAAAACCATAGGGTATTACAGAATTAAAGAACAGAGATTTTCTTTTTTTCTTTTTAGAGACAGCGAGCACATGCATGTGGGTGGGTGGGGGGCACAGGGAGAGGGAGAGAGAGAATCCCAAGCAGGCATGACACCCAGTGTGGAGCCCAATGCAGGGTTCGATCTCACAAGCCTGAGATCATGACCTGAGCTGAAATGAAGAGTTGGACACTCAAGCAACTGAGCCACCCAGGCACCCCCAGAGGTCTTTTCTTTTTTTTGAAGATTTTATTTATTTATTTGAGAGAGAGAGAGAGCATGAGAGAAAGAGCATGAGCGGGGGAGGAGAGGCAGAGGGGGAGGGAGAAACAGACTCTGCTGAGCAGGGAACTCAATGCAGGGCTCGATCCCAGGACCCTGAGATCATGACCTGAACTGAAGGCAGACACTTAACCGACTTAGCCACCCAGGCATTCCATCCCCAGAGATTTTCTTACGATCACAGTACCCACCAATTTTAGTCTTTCTGACAAGTATGCCAAATACCTTGACTATAGCTTCATTGTTAATTACACAAACAAGTTTTAGTTATTTGCATTTCAGAAATTATTCTCCAGAAATTCTGTATCTCAGGCAGGCCTTCCCCTAAAGTCCAGCTTCCCCACCCCAGAAAATCATTCAGGATGTGCACAGAATGGTTTAAATTAAACCAGACACAGAAAGAAAGTAATCAGAACAGTGATATATTTGCAAAGCTGAACACAGATAATTTTTGGAATGATTCCTTGTCTGGTTTCTATGCAGTAGACAGAAAGGTGGTAAAATACATTCTTCCTCACTTTTTTTTTTTTTAAAGATTTTATTTATTTATTTGACAGAGAGAGATAGTGAGAGCAGGAACACAAGCAGGGGGAGTGGGAGGGGGAGAAGCAGGCTTCCCGCCGAGCAGGGAGCCCGATGTGGGACTTGATCCCAGGACCCTGGGATCATGACCTGAGCCGAAGGCAGACGCTTAACGACTGAGCCACCCAGGCGCCCTCTTCCTCACTTTCATACAACATAAACACTGATGTCAGGAAAGAGAGGTCCATATTTGGATAACCATAGCTCTTGCTTACCAAGAAGGAAGAAGAAAGAACACCCTGTGGTCAGAAGTTAAATATGGAGATGTGACTCCAAGCCAATGACATCATCCACTGCAAGAGGTCAAGAAGAGAGCTTCCACTACAATTACTCGCTTGACTTCTTAATCCATAGGCTCCAGGGAGCTTTAAAAATACTTGGCAAACAAACTGTTTTCTCTTTGTGTATAACTCATAAGATGTATTAGGGCTTTAAAAAAAAAAACCCTGAATGAATAAGTGGTTACAGTTTGGAGAGATTTTATTTGCCTATTTCAAGAACAAAAGCAGGGACAAGTGAAGAGAGACAGAAACCAAGCTGCGTGTGTGGTACTGACTTTGGGGAAAGTGACTGAACGCTTCCGAGTCTGATTTTCCTCATCTTGACAAAGACGAGATCTGGACTTTGTGCAAGGATTGAACGAAAAAACAAGAGTTATGGGGCCTCTGCTCCTAAGAATTTAGTAAACAATGTGCCTCTCTGCTCCTGGGCAAAAAAAATGCAAAACTGTAAAAGTCTTACTGGTTAATAGAGAGAAAATAATCTGGAAGTTATGACCTTCTTACATATGATAGAGAAATAAGTAAGGTAGCACTTCTGCTTATATTTAGCTTAAATGCCTGTGATGGTTAGTCTTATGTGTCAATCTGTCTAAATTACAATATTTAATTATAACATTAAATTACATGTATTGAAATACTAATCTATGTGTTGCAATTAAAGTATTTTGTAGATATTCACATTTACAATCAGTTGACTTTAAATAAAGGGGATTACCCTCAATAATGTGGATCGGCCTCATCCATGAGGTCTGAAGAGAAAAAACTGGTGTTTCCCAGAGAATAAAGAATTCTGCCACAGGACCATGACATAGAAATCCTAGTCTGTGAATTCTGGACTCAAGACTGCAGCATCAAATCCTGCCTAACTTTCCGGCCTGCTGTCTTGTCCTACAAATTCTGGACCTGCTGGCTCCCATAATCACGTGAGCCAGTTCCTTAAAATAAATCTGTTTATATACACACACACACACACACATACACACACTCCTTCATCCTCTTGGTCTGCTTCTCTGGAGAGCTCTGACTGATAGGATGTCCCTACATACTTATCACTGAGTCCTTGCAGTTTTACAAATAAACTTTTAAGACTTTCTTTTGAAACATCCATTCCTTCCACCCCAATATTTATTATATTTTTATGAGCCAGGTAGTCTTAAAGAGCCAGAGAGAGGGGCACCTGGGTGGCTCAGTCGGTTAAGCATCTGACCCATGATCTCAGCTTAGACCTTGATCTCAGGGTTGTGAGTTCAAGCCCCAAGCTGGGCTCCATGCCCAGCGTAGAGCCTATTTAAAAAAAAAAAAAAAAAAAGAGCCAAAAAGAAGAGGAGCCAATTTACATGTTTTCAATAAATAATTGCCAGCGAGAAGCATGTTCCATGATGGATTATAAATCTGGGATTATGAATGTATTGAGGTGGCACTAGGAATGTGATTACCAATTTACTCACATTTTCAATGGTGTATGTTAGCAATATTCTAAGTTTGGCTACAGACGTGGACCTTATCCTTAAAGACATTCTGATTTACATAGCAGATCTATAAAAAATTAATATCCAAGGCAAGGAGAGGCACCATGATAGAAGCATGGATGGCTCTTCTGAAAGTCTGAAGCCGAGTTAAGAGAACTTTCAGTTTAGAAGACAGGAAAAGCTTCAGTGAAGAAGTAGTACAGGAACTGTTTCTGGAAGTATGAGTAGAATTTCAGTTGGCAGAAATGAGGCAAGGGCACAGCAGAAAGAGGGAAGGACACAGAAAAGGTCCAGGTGTGAGAAAGATGAGGCATGACTGGATAAATAGTTTATTCATTTATTCACCGAAGACAAGGACTAATCTTTTGCTAGCTATTTGCTGAGGACATGAAGAAGAAAACCGTGATCTTTGTCTGAGAGGGATAGCAGGGGACAGAACGCTCAGAGATCTGTCAGGTAGAAACAGAGAAAGAACTACAGTTCCAGGACACGCGGCCATGCTCTTTCTTGCCCCTCTGCCTTACGCACTATTTCCATCAGCGGCAGAGTCCCTCCCTGCCTCAGCTGCCTGGCCGACTTTCATCTTTCAGCTTCAGTGGGGCCCTCTGTAGCAGTCTTCTCTTTGTGGTAGAATTAAGTCATTTTTTAGTATGTTCCTGTAACACGTTGGGTTTTTTTGTTGTTTTTTTATTTGTCTTATCCTTGAACTCCTTTAAAAATACTTCTATAAAAAAATTCGACCAGGCATCAGACTGCTTCCTGCGTAGTGGAGGCTAAGTACCCTTCATCTTTGCAGCCCAACACTCATTCATTTGAGACACAGAGCTACAGAGAGAGAGAGAGAAAGCATGAGCAGGGAGAGAGGCAGAGGGAGAGGGAGAAGCAGACTCCTCGCTGAGCCAGGAGCCTGATGTGGGGCTCGATCCCAGGACCCTGGGATCATGACCTGAGCCAAAGGCAGACGCTTAACCATCTGAGCCACCCAGGAGCCCCTGCAGCCCAACACTTAGAAGGCAATCAATACAGTTGCTGAATGAACCAATAAATGGTTCGTGGGAAGACTCAACAAAGGGGCGTATCAGATTGAGATCTGAAGTTTTAAAATAACATGGAAGCACCAATACACTGGATCCTTGCTGCCCCAATTCAGACAGTCTTCAAGTAAGCTGCAGGAACTTCTGAAAGCCTGATCACTTCTACTTTTTCTAAGATTTCTTAACAAGTTAGGTAAATGAACAACCCACAGGACAGTAAAGAGAATGTAAAAGCATGGGGAAAAAAAGGCAACCAGGCAAGAAGTCAAAAGGCAAAGTAAAAGTGCTGACGCAGTTTATTTACAAGAGAAGAGATGTTCCATTACGTGGTCCCCTAGCAAAGAAACATAACACCCGGTGCCATCAAAGTGAAGGGGAAAGGTCAAAGAGCATTCAACCACTCCAGGCCCAATACTCTATCTGTAAAAAAGACATGATTAGATAACCCCAAAGTCCCTCCAACTCTAACAGTCTGAGGCTAACTAAGAAAAAATTAGTAATAACAAGCAACCAAAAAACTCTGAAGACAGGAAGTTAAGAAAATCCCCGGGGGATATACAGCACTTATGTAAGTAATCATCTGGGTGGTTCATCTTGTCCAAGGCTCTGTCACACTCAGGCCATCAGAGGTCTCATCCCATTTCTCCTAGAACCCTGGATCTGTGATCTTTCAGCAACGCTGAACTTACTTTGCTGCAGCTCTTCTTGTCTTTTTCTTCTGTGAGGGTTCGTCCATGGGCACCGCTTCTTCCTCCAGCTCTTCGGCATCTCCAGCAGCAGGTTCCTCTTCTACTTCCTCTGCTGCCTCCCCTTTGGCTTTCCTTCGCAGATCCTGGGTTGGAGCGACTTGAAGGTCTGCCGGGTAATACTCATTGCTACAGTGGAAAGAGATGAAGCCGAAATGTCCTCGTTCTGTTTATGACAGACGGATGCATGGCCATGGTTCAGAGTCACGCACTGAGCAGTCTTCAGCGGCACCTCAGCCAAGCCTCCTCACATTATTCTTTTTTATTCAGCCCCGCTTAAGTACCCTATCTGACAAACTACCACTAACTGCAGTTACACTTTTAAAATCGCACTGTTGAAAATATTTGAAAAGTCCCTTTTGGACGGAGTTGGAATCAGTCACCCTGTTTCTGGAACCATAACTGGGGAAGGCAGTGTAGGGTTGGATTATATTAAATAATTAATTAAAGCATAGCATTAAGAGCATGCTGGTCACTTTCCACCAGACACATTCTACTCTGCCAATGTCCTTTTGCAAATACAGTGCCGCAATGAAATTCAGTCCTCTGGACGTGGTCTGGTAAGACAGATGGAATGGTCAACTCTGTTGCTTTAGGGGGCAGTCACAACATGACACTGACTCAAACTGAATGTCCAGGCAATGAAAATCAGTAAGTCTTTCCCTTCTGTCTCTTTAAACTAAGCCTGTGGTATTCACATTGGTATTCACATTTATTTTTATTAAATTCCATCCCTTTAATTGTGGCCCAGTGTTTTTGTTTTTGTTTTTTTTGAAGATTTTATTTATTTATTTGACAGAAAAGAGACAGCAAGAGAGGGAACACAAGCAGGGGAAGTGGGAGAGGGAGAAGCAGGCTTCCCACCGAGAAGGGAGCCCGATGTGGGGCTCAATCCCAGGACCCTGAGATCATGACCTGAGCCGAAGGCAGACGCTTAACGACTAAGCCACCCAGGCGCCCCTGTGGCCCATTGTTTTAAGTAACAAATATCATCTTGAAGGCTGTCATATAGTGCACTGGTTTTGTGTCACTTTAATTTACTCATCCAACAGTTATTCATTTGTTGTCTGTTTTGTGCATGGCACTGGGCTATGGATGTAAGGAAACTGATCAGACAGACTTTAAAGTCTGCACTTAAAAATATACTGATAAAGTAACATGTGTGAGGACAGCACCCAATCAACACACAGAAGAAACTCCAGGTTAATACACATTAAACGACACCTGGAGAGTTGAGATGATACACCATATTTGACTTTGTACTGTCACCCAGCAGGATCTAGCACTTAACACATTAAAAAAGGATGAGTGAGGATTAAAATGAGCCAAGCTGCTGTGTCCCTTATACACCATACCATCATCCACTTCATGACACCCTAGTATATTCTCAACACTCAGTTAGCCATATAGGACATATTTGTTTAAACCTTTTCTCCATACGTGAAGTGAGAGAACTCACACAGAGCGCTTACAAGAGTGCTCCCAGTACGTGGCAAGTACTCATTAGATGTCACCTATTATCGGGACACTGTTGTCATCATTAGTGATTCCTGTTTCTGGTTTGGTTCGCTCAAAGAATGGTTATAAGGGGGCGCCTGGGTGGCTCAGTTGGTTGGGCGACTGCCTTCGGCTCAGGTCATGATCCTGGAGTCCCAGGATCGAGTCCCGCATCGGGCTCCCTGCTCGGCAGGGAGTCTGCTTCTCCCTCTGACCCTCCTCCCTCTCATGCTCTCTGTCTCTCATTCTCTCGGTCTCAAATAAATAAAATCTATTAAAAAAAAAAAAAAGAATGGTTATAAGGGATTCACAAATTAATTCTAATACTGAATGGTTTGAAACAGGTTTCGAAATACAAATTTCTAGTCAAAAACTAAAGAATAAAATAAGATAAAATAAAAAGCCCATAATATATTTCAAAGTTGGAATTAAAGGTGACATTTGAGTTTTCCATTAGTTTGGATCACCTATATAAAAGTACTTGCTACAGGTAATCATTGCCAACTAATTTTAAATATTTAAAAAAATTGTGTATCTTTAGTCTCTAAGTCTTTTTAAATTCAGAAACCACTTCTCTTCACCGACTCCTCTCTCCATTTCTAGTAATCCATTTGTAATCTACTTCTTTCTTTAGGGAAAAATTTGGAAACTTAACATGGTAAGAAATTTATTTCCTATTAACACCATTAGTCCTAGCTTGCAAGTGTATAGCTTTTTGCACTCCACAAAACAAGTGATAAACATTATATGATCTTCAAAACAAAGCAAGGAAGCTAAATATCACTGTTTTCATTCTATAAGTAAATTAAAGCCTGAAGAATCAGGCGAAAAAATCATTACTCTTCCACCATGGTATCTAGTGACCTGCCTGAATTTTCGCTTATAACCTTTGCCAGAATGAATTATTCACGTAAACTTTTCTACTTATGCATTGGATCCTATCTTCTCTTAACTGTTCAAAAACATGACTCCAGCCATTTTATTCCCGCTCTTGCATTACAAATCTTCCCCCCCTTCATTCAAACCAGCATTATACAAATATATGCTGTTTAAATCTTTCATAGCTACCTAGCAACAGCAGCTCTCTCTGCTCCCACATCTCCCTCCACCTGTCTGCTTCTTTTTTATAAGAACTGTCCATACTCGTTTTCATTTTTCTTCTTCATTTCCTTTTAAGCTCATTTTAATCAGGCTTTCATCCCTATTAGGTTAACCAAAACAACTCTTGTTAAAGTCACTTCTAAAGCCAATGGTTAAGCCTTATGCTTCATCTGACTGATGCCTCAGATACGTTTGAGCCAACTGATTACTTCCTCTTTGAAATACTTTCTTCACTTGGCTCCTGGGATACTATGAGGTCTTGGTTCTTCCTCTGTCACTCTTTCCTGGCTTCCTTTGCTGGTTCCTTATCTTCAACCTCTATAAATAGCAGTATCAGTCCTTGGAAGTGTTCTCTCTCTACATTTGCACTTTAGGTGTGGCCTCATTCCTGGTCACTTAATTTAAAAAAATCATCTGTATACTGATGATCCTCAAATTTATAACCTTTAGGCCAAACCTTTCCCTTGAGCTTTAAACTCCAAATTCAATTGCCTACTTAACACTCCTACTTAGATGTCTATTCGGTATCCCAAACTGAACATGTCTAAAAATGAACAGCGGATCTTCCCCACAAATCTGCAAACCTCTTCAATCCTCCCAATCTCAGTAAATGGTGACTCTCTTCTTCCATTCGCTCAGATCAAAACTTTAGAGACATCCCCAATTCCTCCCCTTCACCCTCCTGGATGGCCCCTCTGCCCCCCAAACACCCATACGTCTGATCTGTTGGCTGACCAAACCCCACAGGCTGAGCTGGTTGTAATCCTTCAAAAATATTTTTTACTGAATTCAAATCCAAGAATATCCAGAATTCAACCACCTTTCATCAGTTGTACTCTGTACAAGATAATACTAGTACCTTGGTCAAGTCACCATCATTTCTTGCCTGGACTTTCATAATCTCTGAAACTGGTCTCTCTGTTCTGGCCAACCTACAGTCTATTCTCAACATGATAGTTAGAAAAACCCTCAAGAAATTTAAGTCATGCCATCCCTCTGTTTAAACCTTCTAATGGCTTTCCATTTCACTAAGAGAAAAAAACCAAAGTCCTTTACGATCACTTAAAGGCCCTACACAATTTGGTCCCGTTAAGTTTTTGCCCTCATTTCCAACTACTTTCTCCTAGGGTCACTGCTCCGGCCACTGACACTTCCTGGCTGTTCCGTGAACAAACCAAGCATGTTGTGGTTTGTAGCCTGCTTCACCTATACCGATGGCAATTTCCCATATAATGAAGTATTACTGGAAAACATACTTTTTATTGAATGATTAGTACTGTTCTGTACATCATATCCCTTATCTTCAGAGTTTTAAAGTAACCCAACTCTCACACAGCCTACTTAGTCACAACAAAACGATGCTTCAGAAAGTTCTTGTTATTCTTTGAGAGTATATTCCCTCAGCATCCTGGGAAACATCAGGAGGCTCACAACAGAGTGGCTGGGCTTGCGTTACTGGAAAATAATGCCCCAGGCAGGAAATAAAACAACAAACAACAGGGCAAGAAACAACAAGGGCTTTGTACATTGATTGAATTCAATATGGCCTTTCTTATTTTGTAACCTGGAATTTTTATTTTTAGATTTTTTTAATTTAACCTGGAATTTTTATTAACATCATTTATAGGCTGGTGAGATTTTGACTTGTGTAAAATTAAGTGGTGACAAAAACTAGTTGTTTTCTGAGACAGCCAGTGCTATATAGACACACTAACATATAAAAACACTCAGGCTACTTGGGAGCTTAAGAACTTTGCATCTTCTCTTCTTCACACCCCACCAGGGACGTTCCTAGAAAAGAATACTTACTTGATAAATCTCAAGAAAAGTGGGGAGAGCTCCCTGGACCGTGGCTCTACCCTCTCCGGGAATTTTGCCAGAGCTCGCCAGAGCAAAAAACGAAAGTTGGTGTGGTCCAGTCTTTCCTGACAGTCAGTTTTCAATGCTAACTGTTCATGATAAAGAGCTCCAACATCTCCTTCCTGAGTTTGCTCCCAACTTTCATCTCCAATGGACTCCTCGTCTCTGACATCATTTTGCAGCTCTTTCTCTGCAAGGTGAAAAGTCGTCAGAACCACTAGAGAAATGTTGGCATTTGTCCTATGTGTTTCCTCAAGTGAGGGCGTTTCTTTCTCAATATAGGAGGAAACAATAAATTATATCCAAAGGTTATCAAGATAATTCATTTTTCATTTGTTTCCCCATTCATGTGCACTAAAGCAGTAAAAAATTAAATACACAACATCTTTTCTTCCCAGTCTCCCCTTCACTTCCCTTACATACCAGCGTGTACAGCTGCTTTTTCTAGATGTTCATAGTAGACTTTCCAAAATTGCTTATTTTCCATTTCGTGTGCATGAGAACTAAGAGAAAAGATCACAAAACAAAATATGTGGTATAATCCTTTTAAAAGATCTCACATAGGAAAAAAAAAGTGAAAGGATATAACTAAAATTTAATTAGGTTATCCCTGAATATAGGGCTTAAACAACATTTGTACTTCTTTATATTTTTCAAAATGCCTGCACTGAGCTGGAATTATTATTATTAATTAATTAACTTGAGTATAGTTGACACACAATATTAGTTTCAGGTATACAACTTAGTGATTTGACAAATTATTATATTATGCTATGCTCACCACAAATCGTAGCTACCATCTGCCCTATTACATTGCTATTACAATATCACTGACTGTATTCCCTATGCTCTGCCTTCCGTTACTTATTCATTCCATAACTAGAAGACTGTATCTCCCACTCTTGTTCACCCATTTTGCCCAACCCTCCCATCCCCTCCCCTCTGGGAACCATCAGTTTGTTCTTTGTATTTGTAGGTCTGATTCTGCTTTTTGTTTATTCCCTTTTTTTTAAGATTCCATTTACAAGTGGAATAATATGATATTTATCTTTTCAGTCTGACTTATTTCACTTAGCGTAATACTCTCTAGGTCCACCCACGTTATCTCAAATGGCATGACCTCACCCTTTTCTATGGCTGTGTAATATTCCATAGTATACATACACCACATCTTTCTTATCCATTCATTTACTGATGGACACTTAGGTTGCTTCCATATCTTGGCTATTGTAAATAATGCTGCAGTAAACATATATCTTTTTGAACTAGCGTTTTTGTTTTCTTTGGTAAATTCCCAGCAGTGGAATTACTGAACCATATGGTATTTCTTTTTTTAACTTTTTGAAGAGGAATTATTTTTATAATCACAAAATACTAAAGGATATTTTTAAAAACCTAAGCAGATGCCTATAAGAAGACTATTTTTAAAGGCACAATAATGGGAACACGCATCAGGTATGAGGCAATATGGCACAGTAAAGAAAGGAGAGGACTTAAGAGAAAACTGTTTGTTGAAAGCTAACGTTAAATGTTGATTTTTCTTCCACCAAATTAAAATATACTTTTGTTAACAAAAAGGCAAAATAAAAACTACATGAAACATACCTTTCAGAATTTGAAGAGATGAATCATGTGTTTATATAATCTGGTATCTTAGCAACAATAGTCTCAAAATGTTTATATTCTTTCTGCCATTAATTTTCCAAGAATATGATTTTTTTTTTCTGTTTGTAATATTTTACTGATCACCCCTAGGCCTGTGCGTGACCACATGGACTCCAAGGAGGGGGTCAACATTCACCAGCACCCAGATGGGAGCATGAGGCCTTGCCCTAGCTCTTGGGGGTCACAGACTATGGAGTTTGAAGGAGCAGGTCTGGCCTTTCCTGAACAGCACAGGGCACCTGGCCAGGTGAGGACCAAGAGCCTTTTTTTTTTTTTTTTTACATTTGGAGATTGGATATCATCTATCATCTTTAATTAATAATGCCACAGCCCAACACCCTTTTTATTGCTATAGCTGGTTGTGATTAAGTGTGTGTGTGTGGAGTATGTGTTTGTGTTCCTAAACAGATGATGGGCCAGTAGAGACTCTTAAGCAGGTCTCAGCCAACAGCTCTACTGAGTAGCAACCTGAAGACAGTCTCCATAGTGACACAGGCTAGACTCCTGCCTCCCTTTTTCCTGGCTACTTTTCATGCATTCTGAGGCCTGTGTCAGCCCAGATTAAAGTGCTTCTTAGCAAAGATCAGTCTCCAGTTCCTAGGCATCACTGCCTCTGACCAAAGGGATGTCCGTGGGCAAAATACAGATTGTTAGGCAAAGGTGGATAACCATTACATAAGACATGAACTATATATGTTGTTGACTATACATGACAAATAAACCAGTTTTCAGACAGATAAATGTACCCAACAGGAGACAGCCTACCAGCCATGGAGAACCATTAAAGGCATTCAGTAACTGAGAAACCAACATTTTTAATAGTGGGCTATTGGTAACACATATATCAGATTCTTCCTTAAGCGCAATAAACAAAATTATGAAGTTGATGTTAGGAAGGCCTTGATTTTCAGCATAATGGTTTGATGGTTCTAAAGGGCAGTAAAAGGCAGACAAATTGGTTCCAAATTGGAAAGAGATTTGTTTATTCTACTTCTGTCAGATAAAAACCAATGGTTAGGGTTCTGAGAAGTCACACATGATATATTTCTAATCTGACAAAAAGCCAGAGTAGACCATCTGAAGACAAATGTCTGCAAAAGGACAGACTACATATGAGACACAATATATGTATTTTCTATATGATTATTAAGGTCCTTTTTAGAGCTAAGGGAATTTTGCCTTAGACAACTAGGGTTTTAAAAAGTCGTTATTTTTAAACTAAAGTGTGGCTCACTGACTCAACATACATAAAATATTAATAAAATATATAAAGTATAAATATTAATTTATATGAAAATATGAATATATTTATAATATATATTTTCTTTTCTATATACAAATAGATACATAAAATATATTAGATATATAAAAACATGTAATATATGATACAAATATAAATATACATTAATAAATATATAAATATAAATAAAAATTTAAACTAAAGTGTGGCTCACTGACTCAATATATATAAAATAAAATTTTGCAGTTATTATATAATATCTTGTCACTGTAAAAAAAATCAGCAATACGTAAAAAGAGAAAGTCCTCCAAAGTCATTTCACTGCACAAAGAAACATACACAGAACATTCAAACTGTTGAAAAACTTGGCATTAGAGAGAATAATTGATGTTTCCTTTTTCTTTACTTTGTCCCACAAAGGACTGGAGCTACAGATACTATACACACCCATTCATTTAAGTCATGCCTAGAAGGAGTAGAATAATGGCCTGATCACTCCGCAGTAATAGTTAAAACATAACGGCTTCATCCGTTTAACCCATGCTTACCTTATGAGTTCAATGACAGGATCCCAGAGGGCACTGAAGTTAACATACAACATGCCTAATAAATAACGAAGCGGCACCTGCGATGATAGGAGGCGAGTTTAGTAAATGGGTAATAAAACTACAATAGAACACCCAAAAATACAAATATCCTAACTCAGACAACCAGAGGTTGGAAAGAAGCGTGTGCTTTAAGGAACAAGTTGTAGGTACCAATCCAAAATTCAGTGTATAATAATTTTCCAACTCTCCCCAAAACGTCACTCGCTATTTAACAGAAAAGAATCATTAAAGCAAATGTACTCAAACTCACTCTAGATGTTCACAAAGGCTACAGCATTTGAATCAACAGACCTGACTCATGATTAAATTCCCACCTACCAAATACTGCTCTTACTGTTACCATGTAGGACAAAACCTGAGGAGTAAGCAGTAAAGCACAGATACCGAGGAACCCAAGACAGTACACTGTGAATGGCAGCTGGGGCTTTGCAAGCAGTGGCTGAGTTTTCAAAATTAGGCATCAAAGGTATTCAGTTCAGAGGGTCTGAAGTTTTCTCGGTCGCCTTGAGAACAACCATCATTATTACTCACATCCCCATGTGCTAGGGAGGCATCATATAGAATGGTAGTTCTAATAATATTTGGAGGTGAGGTGTTTGTTACTATTTTCACAGCAGAGCCCTTTTCCAAAACGAAACAATACAGAACAGTAATATATAAAACAGGTTAAGAGTGGAACCACTCTGATCTAAAGGGAATGCCTCTACTCGGCCTTCCTGCCAAAGGGATCTATGATCCATCTTCAAGGGTCATGGATGAAAAATCCCCAATACCAAAGGTAGAGGTCTGACATCCCGAGGTCATGACCACAACTGAGGAAGAATATCAAGTTTTAAACTTGACGATGAGTACTCCTGTTGCCACTTCCTACCTACCTTCACATATCATGCACCTATTCAGGAGAACAGAGGAGAGTAAATTATTTCCACTTCGAAAAAGCTGGCAGAGCCATTTAATTCAAAGCATCTAAGAAAACTGGAGATTTATCTAGTTAAAAAAAATTTTTTGGGGGGGCGCCTGGGTGGCTCAGTCGTTAAGCGTCTGCCTTCAGCTCAGGTCATGATCCCAGGGTCCTGGGATCGAGCCCCGCATCGGGCTCCCTGCTCCACAGGAGGCCTGCTTCTCCCTCTCCCACTCCCTCTGCTTGTGTTCCCTCTCTCACTGTGTCTCTCTTTGTCAAATAAATAAATAAAATCTTTAAAAAAAAAAAAAAATTTTTTTTTTTAACTACTTGATATGTTTCTCTTTTCAAAAGCCAGCAAAACAGATCATAAAGCATAAATTAAGTTTAAAAAACAGGGACACTGTTTTATACCTCCTGTAACGGCCCATCAGGGACTGCAGCCTGTACCACATCATGTCTTAGTTTTCTCAAATGAAGAAGCTTCTCTCTGTAATCGCTCACAGTTGCTGGGACAAGTTCTGCCTGGCGTAATATAGCGAAGGCAGACTGACGCTCTGAGAGCCCATCATCCTGAGTGAATGGAGAAAACAAAGGAGGCAGGTCAGTATTTTAATTTCCCAAAAAGACCATGAAATGTGGCCAAAGATCTAAAAAAGAAAAACTGGGCTATGTTAATGTTTTAAATTAAATAAGCAACACTTTTTTGGGTAAATGATTCATTTTTCCTCATAGTATTTACTTTTTGGTAGATAATTTAAGATTAATGTTTAGCACAGAAATGACAAGTAAAAAACAGGAAACTGATTCTCAAAATGACTGAAATCAACTGGCCACATTTGTTGAAATAAAAATGTGTATATATACCACTCTACAATTCTACTTTTAGAAGTAGTACTTTGCATTATGGGAATATTTCCCTATTCAAAGATATCAGCATAAGGATGTTCACTACCCTTTTACTGGAAAAGCTGAAAAATTACGAACAACCCACCTAAGCATCCATCAACAGAGAACTGGTTATGTAAGATATTTTAAACTGTGGTTACTGTTTAAACTTCTGAAGAAATGAGGTAAGCCTCGAGGTGCTGATATGGCAAAACCTCCATGATGCCATTTGTTCAAACGATACATGTGGATACAAAAAATCTGAAAGAATATTCACCAATTACCTGTGAATTTTCAGTGTGGGCAGGAATAAGAATTACAACAAAAATTTCAGTTTTTAAGATAGATATTTATACAACAGTGTTTGAATTTTCTGCAAAAGTGTCATTTTGGAAATTAAAAAATGAATTATGTTTTTAAAAAGTTATCCAAATTAACAGTTAAAATACCTCCATCAATTCTGGAAGTCGAAGCTCAAAGTGGTTTAGGATCCTTATTGTCAAAAGCCGAATCTAGAGAAAGTAAAAGGCATGTTTCAAATTCCAAAGTTTACACATAAGAAACTGATTTACAGGGGTGCCTGGGTGGCTCAGTCGTTAAGCATCTGCCTTCGGCTCAGGTCATGATCCCAGGGTCCTGGGATCGAGCCCCGCGCATCGGGCTCCCTGCTCCGCGGGAAGCCTGCTTCTCCCTCTCCCACTCCCCCTGCTTGTGTTCCCACTCTCGCCGTCTCTCTCTCTGTCAAATAAATAAATAAAATCTTTAAAAAAAAAACAAAACTGATTTACAGCCAGTGAGATCTAAGTGTTATAGAATTAAGGAAAATATACCACTTGAGAGATACATGTTATTCTATTTTTTTTTTTTTTAAGATTTTATTTATTTATTTGAGAGAGAGAATGAGAGAGAGAGCACATGAGAGGGGGGAGGGTCGGGAGGGTCAGAGGGAGAAGCAGACCCCCTGCTGAGCAGGGAGCCCGATATGGGACTCGATCCCGGACTCCAGGATCATGACCTGAGCCGAAGGCAGTCGCTTAACCAACTGAGCTACCCAGGCGCCCCGAGATACATGTTATTCTATCCCTTATTTCATATTAGACACCAACCAACACCTTATTCAAATAGTATATGGAATAATTTAATGACCAGATAAGACTAGAAGATAAAGTTGCCCATAGAACCATGTTTTTCTTTCAACTATGACACTACAAGCATCTCTGTAAATAAATGCAAAGAATCTGATTAACTATACAATTCTGTTGCAATTAGTGATTTTTATTCGTATGTAACGTATTTAGATATTTCTGTATACCTGACCAAACAGCAGAATCACCTAGGGGGCTTTAAAAAACTATGCAGATTTTTTCAGTTTCAGCCCTACTGAGTCAGAATTCTGGCCTGTGAGAACCCAGACTTTGTATTTTTATTAAGCTCCCCAATTAATCCTGCTGCAATCAATTTGTAGGTCAGTGTTTAGGAATCACTGCTTTAAACAGAAATCATCCCACAGAAGCATTTTCTGATGAAGGAGCTCTGACAACCACTGGCAATACATACAGAATCAAAAGATGAGAGACTGAGGACACATCACAAAACACCATTACCTTGGATACACCAGTTGAAATGTTTGCTTGTAACTTGGGAAATAATTCCATTAAAGCTTCCTCAGAAAGTGGCCCTTTGCAGCCACATAAGGATAATCTCTGATAATAGAGATCGGCTAACAGCAACACAGATGGCTCCAAAGGAAATGTTCTGCAACAAGATATTTATTAGACCCAACCTGCACCATACAGTCGAGTATGTGGACTATAATAGAAACTACAGAAAATCACAACTGGTGAAGAAACTGTAAAAGGGACCAGGTAAAAGTTTTATGTGGACATTTAGCGTCATTTTAGAGATAAAGAATCTGAGGCCTTGCAACAGTGAGTAATTTGCTCGAGGACGACAGACAGCTAGGTGGAAGCACTCACATATATCCTATCTCTGTGGGAGTTGCAGAGGGATGTTTTCTCAGGGAAAGAGCACAGAAGCTATGGCACCTACCTTAAGCTAATATGTCTCCATTTATTTATTCATTCTTATCAGGACATATCTCAAGGAGGATCTGAGATGTCTGAGATGGCCTCACACAGGCCAACAAAGCAGCTTCATTCCCACTGCTTGGAACCCCCAGTTTTGGTTCCATGCAAGAAATATGCCTGTTGGAGGTGGGCTTGGTGCTGCGATCAAGAAAAAAGTCCCACAACAGCTCCTTGCCGGGCACCCACTACAGCAGTGACACTCAAGTCTCCCCAGGTCAGGAACGCAGAGAGCCCCAGATCCCACATCCCTCATGATTTACTCCCTTGCTGCTGCTGTGCTTCTGCTCAAATGTCTCTCTCATTCTTGGTAAGGCTTTCCCTATTTGAAACTGTTGTCCCCAACCTCCAGACTCTCCCTATCCCGACTCTGCTTTAATGTTCTTACCACTGTGTAACATGCTATACATTTTACTTATTTATTTTGCTCAGCGTTTCTTCTTGCTAGAATGGTAGCTCCATGAAGGCAGGGTTTTTTGTGTGTTTCATTCACTGACTGTGTCTCCCAGTGCCTAAAAAAGGGCCTGGTATGTGAAAAAAGCAAATGAATATTTACTGAATGAAGGAAATGAATAAATCTGTTTTAAAAAGAAATGGGACTAAAATGGATTAGACTCTAGGCGCGCCTGGGTGGCTCAGGTGGTTAAGGGTCTGCCTTGGCTCAGGTCATGATCTCTGGTTCCTGCTCAGCGGGGAGTCTGCTTCTCCCTCTCCTTCTGCCTCTCCCCCTGCTCATGCTCTTTCTGTATCTCTCTGTCTCAAATGAATAAATAAAATCTTTAAAATAAAATAAAATGGATTAGACTCCAGAAAAAGTCATCAACTACTTTACCAGGTTTTCAAAAGGTGTGACCTTTAGAAAGGGGCTGAGCTGAGTAGAAAACGGCTTTCTGGTAACAGCCCAGTGCTATACCAAAGTCGGGAGCTGGCTGACATCAACTTACAAAAACAAAAGGAAAAACTGGGTTGTGTTGGTATGTAGTAAAAGGACCACAGGAAAGTGTTCTGAAATGGTGATCGTGTCAAGCTGAGACAGAATGAATGTAGTAGAAATATGTATGTTGGAACAACTCAGGAAGTTCTAGAAGGTCAACAGAGTGCAATGTTAGGGTTGGAAACAACCTACAACACTAGTTTACACACATGGTAAAATACCTCTCCACAAAGATGAAGAATCTGCATTTAAAGACTGTGTAAAAACTGTACTTATGTTAAGGATTCAAATCAGTAATACATTTCTAATACGAATACAACTTAGGTATAAAGTAGATCAAAACAAGGACTTTCATTATGCCCAAGATTTCACAAAAACGGAAGCTTTTATATTTTATTTGTGATTAAGATAAATGGGAGGTATATTTACTCACAATACTAAATTCTTCACACGTTCCACAGGAACCAAATGAAGAAGTTCAGAAGATTCTTCCAAACTTAGCAGAGTATTTACAGCTTGACAAAGAACAAATAAGTTTCCTAAGGGCAGAAAAACAGGAGAAACTACATAACTTATTCCTTTGACACAATAACTACCAGACATCTCATTTATCTAATATTTGCTATTTATAGAAGTTCTTAAAGTGAATTTGTGCCTCCTTACCATCTATCAAATGTCAGAATATAACAGGAAGGAACTGAAAAGAGAAGGTTCCCAAGTTTTGTATTTCAGGTTTCTTAAGAGAAAAATATATTAAAAAATAGAGAATAAAATGTATGTTTCATTAGTTAAGATGAGAAGAAAAACTGGTGGTCCCACTCACTGGCATTATCCAAATTAGAATTTTTAAGGAGATGCACTTATACTTTTCAAAAGCTAATCAATTATTTTTTTAAATTAGATATTCATTTGGGGCACCTGGGTGGCTCGGTCGTTAAGCGTCTGCCTTCGGCTCAGGTCATGATCCCAGAGTTCTGGGATGGAGCCCCACATCGGGCTCCCTGCTCGGCGGGAAGCCTGCTTCTCCCTCTCCCTCTCCCCCTGCTTGTGTTCCCTCTCTCACTGTGTCTCTCTCTGTCAAATAAATAAATAAAATCTTTAAAAAAATAAAATAAAATAAATTAGATATTCATTTCATCTTAGACCAGAGGCTGGCAAACTTTGGTTCACAAGTCAGATTTGCAGGTAGCCTGTTTTTTATACGGCCTGCAAGCGAAGAATGCTTTTTATATTTTAAAAGCGTTGTTTGAAACAACAAACAAACAATAAAGAATATGCCACAAAGACTGAATATGAAAACCTAAAATATTTATTATCTGGTGCTTTACATAAACATTTTGCCAACCCCTGCTCTCGATACTAGAAAAGTGCTGTCCAATACAACTTTCTGCCGTGACAGAAATGTTCTGTACTTGGGCTGATATGCAGCTGCAGTCCAGTATGGTAGCCACCAGCCACATACGGCTACTGAGCACTTGAACTGTGATGAGTCTACTTTATTCTCTAATGTGTCTGCTTAGTATCTAACAGGGAACCTAGCGCAGTAATATCTAAATGAATGAACAACTACTATACACAATGTTAGAAAGGAAACACTGTACTAAAATGAAACAAAATACCTACTTTCAAACTGCTGTTCTCAGGCTAGTGAGAGGAGGTGTTCAAGTATACAACAGGAAAGGGTGTTTTGAGCAGGGCAGGCTAGAATCTTGCTCAGGGTAAAGCCAATGACAGTGCCTGGATATAAGGCATATACAGAGTGTGCGTGGGAGACGGAGAACAAGACGCAAGCTGGACTTGAAAATAAGGGGTCTCAGACACCATGGCCCCCTCTGACACTTCGTCCTCAGATTCAGCCTGTGCTCAAGCTGCCCTCACCTGGGTGCCACGCTGTGACGCACAAGTGCCACATGTCCATCTTACCCTATTTTTTCTGTAATTACCATAGAGGGGGTGGTGTCAGAGCACAATGTTAGCACTATTCTCTAGGATTCATGTGTTTACAGTCACTTTGGCTGTGCCAGAGAAGACAGAAGAAAACAAATGGGGATTGTAACTGACCTTTTCCAAAGCTGCCTCTGTCAACATTCACGAAGAGTGACTCTATGAAGCATGTGACTAGTGGTATCACCTTATCTTTCTCAGGAGGTCTGTCCAAGAAGCCGGGAGACAAAGGGAAAAGTTCAAACCAGCATTCAGTGGCTTTTTCAGGGAATAGCAAGGAAGGGCTAATAAACGCTTAAATCAGCATGCTAAGTATCTCTTTCACAATTAACCAGTTTATTTTCTCACCTAATATGAGGTAACACGACAAGGGCTGCCCAAGAATGTGAAAGGTAAGTAGCATCTTTATTTGGGGGTAACTGAATTATAGATAAGAGGTGGTCCAATACTGGGGTCTGTTCTTTTCCTCCCTTGGATCTAGTCTTCTTCTGCCTTAAATAGGATCTGAAGGAAGAGAAGAAAAACAAATGTTTAAAAGAGGAGAGAACATAATCCCTCTTGACCTCTGAAGTTTAAAATAAAACTGGTTCCTTTCCACACGTGGTAGATTTGTGGGGAGGAGGGAACTGGTGGTGGTGGTTGAATATAAATAACAAAAAAATGTGAGTCGTTTACTGATTTTCAGTAAGAGGCTTTTTCGATGCCTTTGGTTCTTTTTTCTATTTTCTATTTTAATTTGCTTCATAACTTAAAGCAAGTCTCTTCTAGTTTTATGCATTATTTCTGAATTTTCTGATTCATTCAGATTCCTTCTTTTCTGTCCATTCTGCTGATGGACATATTTTTAAAAACTGGAGAGGTAATTTATTGTAATGAACGGACTTCCTTCCTCTATTCCCCCTTTCCTTTTTGACACAAATTTTACTACTTTACAAACATAGAATGATGTTGCACATAGTGGTGAATTTGACAAATGTCACTAAAGTGATTATGATTTAGAACTGCCTCTGCTTCTTTAATCTCATAAATGTTGACTCGATGACATTTTCTGACATGACATTTGGCTTTAGGTATCTGTTACTTTGGCACTTTTCTTGTTTGCCTCTTTTCCCTTTTGCCAATGAACTACACCTCAGTTCTACTTGAAAGACAGAAATCTAATTGAAAGACAAGTCATAGAAACAGTAAGTAAAATGATTTGTTTTAATAATTTATCCCCCATGTCCAGTTTGGTTAACTTGTTACATAATAGAAGTGGAAGATCAGGTTTTTAGTCCTGTGTCCCTATCATCATGAAAATTAACTAAAAAGTTCTATTCTTTTTTGTTTCATACTTATCAAGATACTGAATGTTTGGAAATTATAACAGATAGTTTAGTTAATTTCACTGACAATTTCTGAAAGACACTATACCTTGATATATAGTCTTTCTAGTAGTAAAGACTCAACAATCTGCAAAAATCTTACAAGAAAACACTGAGATGCTTTAAAAAAAAAAAAAAGGCAGGTCATTGCTTGCCTGCTTCATCACACCTGCCAATGAGCTCCTCCAATAAAATCCACACTCCTTATCTAACCTTACAAGGCCCCATGTGATCTGATGCTGGCCTGCCTCTCATGTCCTCTCATTCCACCTTCTTCCTTGCTCCCTGCTCTGTACACACACAGGCTTTCTTTTGGTTCCTCAAACATACTGAACTTATTCCTATCCCAGAGCCTTTATACTAAGTCTTCCCTCCACATGGAAAGCTTTTCAACTAGATCTTTGCAAAGCTGGATGCTTCCCATCATTACAATCAGCCCAAAGGTCCCTTCCCCGGAGAGGAGTCACACTGCCTCTCCATTCATTCTCCCTCTCAACACCCTAGTTTTATTTTTCTTTTTATCATTAAAATGATCTTGTTTATTTGTTATCTGTCTCACATCCCTCCACTCCAAGAATGTCATCTCCCCAAAAAGAAGGAACCTTGTTTTTATTATTATATACCAATGCCTAGAACAGTGCCTGATACAATTAGCATTTGTCAACTGATAGAATAAATGTATCTTCTAAAGAACCTTTTCACATCTATTATCTCTTTCTAGTCTCACAACAAATCTGTGAGACAAGTGGATGGAGTATTACTAAGAATATTCAGACAAAGGTGACCATTCACATATATCCCATCTCTGTGGGAGCTGCAGAGGGATGTTTTCTCAGGGAAAGAGCACAGAAGGTGTGGACCTACCTTAAGCTAATATGCCTCAATTTATTTATTTATTCTTATCAGGACATATCTCAAGGAGGATTTGAGATGCCTGAGATGGCCTCACACAAGCCAACAAAGCAGCTTCTTTCCCACTGCTTAGAACCTACAGTTTTAGTTACATACAAGGAATATACCTGTTGGGAGTTGGTTTGGTGTTGCAATCAAGAGGAAAGTTCCAAGGGAATAATTCTACAGGAGTTACTAATTATTCATTCCTCAGGAATCAGAGCTCAGTAAACTGGAAAACCAACAGATTCTATTAGCATGTTTTGATAGAAAAAGCTACTTTTAAGGTCAGCAGAAGAGCAACATGTGAAGAAGACGAGCTCCTCCAGAATCTCAAGCTGATCCAGAATCAAAAACTAACTCTGCTGTGTGACTGTGGGGACAATGACACCCATCTCAAGGGATGCTGTGATGCTTCAAAGCGGAGTACTCAGCAAAAACTCAAGGAATGTCCATCTATTCCTACTGCCAAAGCAAACCCCAAATGCAGCAAGTCTAACAAATCCCAGAGAAATAAGAAACTTAAGTATAAACACATAGGAATGATAAAGGAACTGGTTTCCTAATCAATAATTTCTAAAAACACATCCACAACTACTGGAAAAATGATAATCAGAATCCTCACATATTTCCATAAACCCTGTTTTCAATTCTAAAGAGTATTAATTATTTTTATTTTCTTTTAAGATTTTATTTATTTATTTGACAGAGAGATAGAAAGAGAGCATAGGCAGAGTGGCAGGCAGAAGGAGAGGGAGAAGCTATCTCCCACTGAATAGGAAGCCCGAAGCAGGGCTCCATCCTTGGACCCTGAGATCATGACCTGAGCTGGAGGCAGACACTTAACTGACTGAGCCACCCAGGCGCCCCAGGGTATGCATTATTTTTAATGAAATTAAGAAAGTAATCCATGGCTCTCTTAACAATTCAAACAATGCAAAGGTATATAATCTAAAAGTTAACAGTCACTTCTTTCTTCCCCTTCCCATCCTCCTGACATAAAGTTAAAATTTTGTGTATCCTTAGGGAAATGTCAACTCTCCCCAAATTGATCTATAGATTAAAGGCAATTCCAAACAAAATCCCACCATGGTTTTTTTGTAGACATAGACAAGATTCTTCTAAAATTTATATAGAACAGCAAAGGACCAGGAATAGCTGAAACAATCCAAAAAGGAACAATAGAATGGGAGAAATTTTTTTTCAAGATTTCAAGACTTATTTTTAGACAGTCTCTATTAGAGGAGGATAGATACATGGATCGATGGAAGAGAATAGAGAACCCAGAAATAGAACTACACATATATGCCCAACTGATTTGACAAAGGTACAGAAGCAGTTCAATGAGGAAGAATAGCCTTTTCAACAAATGTCGCCAGAACAGTGGGCATCCACAGGCAAAAAAAGAAACTTGACCTAAACCTCACACCTTATATAAAAATTAACTCAAAATGGACCATGGACTTAAATGTAAAACAAAACTATGACACTTTTAGAGAAGTAGGAGAAAATATCTAGGACCTACAGCTAGGCAAAGAGTTCTTAGACTTGACATCAAAAGCATTATCCATAAAAGAAAAGTTGGTCAATTGAACCTTATCAAAATCTAAAACAGTGCTCTGTGAAAAATCTTAAGTGAACAAAGACAAGCTATCAACTAAATGAATATATCTGCAGACCATTTATCTGACAAAAAATACCTTTGTCTAGAATAGATAACGTGTTCTCAAAACTCAACAGTAAAGAAACAATCTAGTTACAAAATGGGCCAAGGAAACAAATAGATATTTCACTAAAGAGGATATACAAATAGCAAATAAACCCAGGAAAAGATGGTCAACACCATTAGCCACTAAGGAGATGCAATTTAAAACCACAATGAGATCTCACTACATCCTACTAGATTTGACAAAAAATAAAAATCAGTGATGATACCAAATGCTGGAGAGGATGCGGAGAAACTTGGTCATTCAGACTGCTGGTGGGGATATTAAATGGCACAACTACTCTGGAAAACTGCTGGCAGTTTCTCATCAAACGAGAGATGTACTTAGGATATAACTCAACAATTCCACTTTCGGGCATTTATCTCAGAGCAACAAAAAGTTATGTACATGAATGTTCGTAACAGCTTTATTCATCATACTAGCTCAAAACTAGAAGTGACCTAAACATCTTTCAACGAGTGAATCATTACATGGACGACACTACATCCATGCCATGGGCTGCGACTCCACAACAAGCACATGAAAAGATGTTCAACAAAGGGATGGACTCTTGACACACACAACCTGGATGGGTCTCAAGGGAACTGCATGACTGAAAGCTGATCTCAAAAGGTGTATTCTCTAATTCCATTTATATAATATTCTTAAAATGATACAATCATAAAAACAGAACAGATTAATGATTGCCAGGGGTTAAGAATGGAGAGCAGAGCATCACAGTGACTGTGGCTATTAAAAGGAAGCACAAGAGATCTTTGTGGTGATGGAACAGCTCTGTATCTTGACTCTGGTGGTGGTTATGAATCTACCACATGTGATAAAACTGCATAGAACCATACAGCCAGATACACACACACCCAGAGATGAGTGCATGTAAAACTGATGAAATCTGAAAAATGTCAATTTTATGGTTGTGATATCGCAGTTAACTTATGCAAGATGTTACCACTAGGGGAAGCTGGGCGAAGAGTACACAGAACCTCTCTGTACTATTTCTTTCAACTGCATGTGAATGTACAATTATTTTAAAATAAAAGATTAAAAAAAAATCAGTCACCTCTTTCTTTCACATACCATCCTCCTGACATTAACTAGGTTAACCTGTTTACGTATCCTTCCATGTCTTTTCCTATGCTTACTTACACTTTCTGTTTTAACGTTGCAAAATGGGATCATACTAAACAACTATTCTACAACTTCCTTTTTTCACAGAACAATATATCATGGACATCTCCCCAGTTAATATACAGAGATCTTCATTTTTTACAGCATTCTTATGTATTATAAAGTGGATAATCTTACCAACATTACAGGGAATAAAAACTTAGAACTTACCCCACCGTCTGTTGTGAAAAGACCAGGGGGTACTTCTCAATTGCCATCGAGCCAGCAGTGGGAGGTGCTGCTTTGTTTAGAATGAGCTTGGCCAAAATGGCCAGAGCTTCATCTTTGACAGCAGCCTCATCAATCAAGAAGCAATTTTCAATATACAAGAGAAAGCTTGGTAGGAAAAGCTAAAAATAAGAAAGGAAATCACATTTATTAACAGATATACATTTCATAACACCTAAGGAAGAGAAGATTCTAACACTTCCACAGAGGGAAAAATAGATCATAAACACAGGATCAGAAATCATAAAGGCATGAGACCTCTTCTCCACAGAGACAATGAAAACTAGAAGACCATGGAGCAATGCCTAAAAAACTGAGGGAAAATGACAAAATCTATAGTTCTACACTTATCTTGCTAGCAATATGAATAAAGACATTTTCCAAGGTACTAAATCTCAAAATTTTACTTCCATTTGTTCTTTCTCTAGCACCTCTGGAAAAAGTGTACCATCAAAATAAGAGAGTAAACTAAAACAAGGGAAAGGTGTGGGACCCAGGAAATAGGAGAAAAGCAAAAGGAAGTCCTATTACGACATTTGTGCCATGGGCTGAGAAAGCAACTCATTTAGACTTGCACTGCTCTAGGAGAGGAAAGAAAAAAAAAAAATTTGAGCTGCTAAATTTTCTAACATGTGAAAGGCTGTTGGCAGACAGACTCACTGACCAGGTATTCAAGGAAAATAATTTCCAATTTTTAAAGAATGAGGCAATCTATAACTTCAGGAAAAATGAAAAGGTATATGAAAAAGGAAACGTAAATACAAAATACTCGTTTAGAAGGATCAATTATATGGTGAACAGGAATCCAACCAAAATTTATGATGTAACTCCAGTGAGAAGATGAGAGGTAAAAAAGAACCAGAACCCATCCACCATAGGAGGAAATCTACAGAAGAGTACTAAAACTAACGAATCAAGGAAAAGCAGTGTATTTGAATGATTAGAAAATATAAAGTAACAGAAAAAAATAGATAAAATCCAAGAGATGTGGTTGTTCTCGGCGAGGAAGATGGGAGTGGAAATCAAGTGGCTAACTTTTAGTCCTGCTTGACTTTTAAAACTACATACAAAGAGTACTCTGATAAAAATAAGATGTTTATAAAAAGACCAAAGGTTAACAGGGGAGAAGGAAAAGATGCAGTTGCTAAGAAAACCAGAGCAAGGTAAAGGGCTCTCATTAGACAGGAAGGAAAAGGGCTAGGATATGAATGAAGAAGGTTTTTCTCGAAGTAAATGAGAATATATTAATGACTAAAGGGGAAATCAGAGAACAGACACAGAGACAGGCTTCCATGAAGTATGCTATGGGAGATCAGTTACAAGGAGTGGCAAATGTTGGACGGAAGGGAGGGGATAGGGATAAAATAAACGCAGGATTTAAAGGGAAAGAATTCTACCTTATTACATCAGGTATTTACTTAGTAGCAATGAAGTGCATTACTAACCATCCTGCAATCCAAATGTTTCAGAAACTATTTTCTACGCTTCCAACTCACATAAAAGTTCCTTAAAGTCTTTTTTCAATTTTACTACATGGTTCTATAACTTCCTAAAGGATTATTTAAAAACTAGTTGATTATCTAATGTCATTTCAATGCCCTAGCATATGGAATAAAGTTTTACTTGTAAACTAAAACTGAAATGTAATTCCTTTAAAAACCATGGACTAAAACATCAAATACTTATTCTATTCCTCTCAAAGAAAAATCATAGGATTTTAAGTTTGATTATTTTATCTTGACAGATTGATAACAAAAAAATCCAAAACTTTAATTGCTCACCTGCTCAAACTGCTTCATAACAAACATAACTTCAGAAAAATCCAAAATTAAACGTCTTTCAAATCTGCTCTCAAAAATCTGTGGACCACAGGTAAAAAACATTAAGTATACAGAGAGTACTTTGTCCATTCCTGAAAATAAAAAACATCTTAAGCCTTCAAAGTTCTCTAACTTGTAAGCAGGAGGTGGTGGGACGCTTGATACAAGTTAATAGAGGCAAAAATAACGACTGCTGAATTGACCACTGTGCAGAGGGACACATCCAGGTCTGAGACACTGGCACTGAACCCTTCTCCCTGGGAAAGTAGCTGGAGTAAAGGAGTGGCAGGCACACTTCAACCAGTTTTCTGTAAAATGCTTGCCCTTCAGCTGAAAGAACTTACTTACAAATGTTAGGGGCACTGGGTTTCTAGTGCTGATGCAGGGCTCTGCCTAAGAGCTGCCCAGTTCTTTCCCAGAGACAGAATTATGAAAGGGAAAGCAGCACTATTTTATACCTTTTCCCATACTATATACTGCTGCACTGCATGCGTCTAGGAGGAACCTAATTGGTCTTTTATTTTCAATCCCACTTCCCTACAAGCCATCTTCTAAACTTATTAAAATGCAAATCTATCAAATCATTACCCTGCTTAAAATTTCTCCAGGGCTTTTCACTACTTGCAGGATAAAACCTAAACTAACTTCGCAAAGCCAAACAGAGCATCGCTGATATACACCAAACCTCCTCATGTGTCCTTGTACCCAGTGGCATTACATTTTTGGACTTTTCTTTTTTTTCCATTTCTGGACTTTTTGATGCATCTTCTGCTGTTCCCTCTCCAGGAATTTTTAACCCCTTCACTGACTGGCAAATGATACTTAAACTTCAAGGACTATCCCAAATATAAGTCCTTTGGAAAGCATTCTCTGTCCCTCAACCCCAGGCAGAATGAATCATTATGTTTCAATATGACATCAATAGATTAATTCAACAGATTATAGTAACTCACTCCCAGGGCCCCACTTCCCTAACAATCAAAAACCACAGGTATCAGAATGTCCACCCTGGAATACCTAGTCCATACCCAGTACATGGTAAGCTATACATGTTTGTTGAATATTTTTCATTTACTTTATCACACTGTTTTGCCTCTTTCTATTATAGCATGCAATTCACATCTCCTTGACAAGATTATAAATTCCCTGAAGGCTGAGCCTTTGCCACACTTCATTTGTATTCCCCAGGAGGCTTACTCAATGCTAAATATCTTATTAACTACTCAATTAATATCTGTTGAAGTAAATTACCTTTTGTATAGTTTCTTTGATAAGAGTCTCTGGCAAGGAAACATTTTCACCCAGGATCAAAGCAGAAATTACAGCCAAGAGGGTCTCCCGGCAAGCTGTAGAAAGACTGGCTATTTGTAATGTTTGAGATAAAACCTGTAAAATAAAAGAAAAAACAATGCACACTTAGCAATAGCTTTTAATGAACAGACTCTAAGCAAATGAAGCTGGGAACTCACCTTACAAACATCGACAGGTTTGATTATCTTTGATCCGTTCCCATGTTTCACAAGTATCAGATATGTTTCTAACAACCTTTTTATCTGTTCAGAACTTTCCCCACAGTTAGTTGTGGTTACTTTTGTATGTAGATCTAAGAGTGATTCCTGCCAATGGGGAATTTAACAGAAAGAATAACTATAAAATATCAAACTCATCTGTTAATCCAATAATGAAAAGTATTGGGTGAAGCAATTCAAATTTTCACACTTTTATTTTGAAAGAAAGACACATTTACCAGGAATCACTAAGGATAATAACAGCTAATATTTTTGAGTGCACGTTTATACAGTGCTTTATAAGTATTTACTCACGATCCTCATAGCAACCATGAGGTAGAGAATATTACTGTCTCATAGTCCCACCACATAAAAAAAAACAGGGAACAGAGATTTAAGTAACTTTCCCAAGTCAGTGACAAAGCCAAGATTTGAAGAGAGGCAGTCTGGCTCCAAAAGCTGTACTCTTATCCACAATGGTCTACTACATCTCAAAATATCAAAAAAGTACAGGGGATAGAGAGGGGGAAGAAAGGGAAGGGAAATCCTAATTATGTGTGTAAAAGTATAAAGACAACAATTATAAAATACAGTCTCCAGCGGTGGTCTGCTAAACTAAGAGCAAGAACAATCAACTCTTGGGCTCCTTATTACACACAAATCCATAAAAATTAGAACTCACTTGCAAACATTCAAAAAATGTACCAAAATGTTCCTTGCAGATGTAGGACGCAGTGGATTTGACCATGTTTTTGAGTGTTTCTCCAACTAAAATCCATGGTAGTTGAGTTTCTGTTTCAGTAACTGGTCCTAGTTTTTGTAAAATTAGCTTCACTGCCTGTGGGAATCCAATAATCATTAAAATGGACATGTACACTCTTATTTTTAAGTATTACACTGTTATTTCCCACTGATTATTCCCCACTCTGATTAAGCTGTATTAAAATCTGATCTGGAATAATCAAAGATATGGCAGCTTTGATGGTTAAGTTTAACTACATGTCTCAAAAGGAATTTCCCCAAACTAGGATGGAGAATTTTACCATCCAACTGCTCACTCCTCGCTCATTAATCAATTTATGTTACCTTCTAGGATCCAGGATAAAGAAAATAGCAATGATTTTATAAGTAAACATACCTAATCACCTAGAGCCTAGGTAAGCATTGTTATTAAAGCCCTAATGCTCCCCCCTTAGTGCTTTTTATTTATTCCAGACTATCCTCTCTCCATACCATTTACATAAATCTTAATTTATTTTTCTTTTAATCTCTTTCACACAGACTCAAAATATCCTCCTGGTCATTTACCTTCCCTGTACAGGAATGAAACATGTTTCTAACTCCTTTGCACATTTCAAAGAGCAACTGTCCAACTCCTTCTACCTTTTCCGGATGTTCATCAAGATCAAGAAACATTATATTGAAAAGTGCATTTTTATCAGAAACCTAAAACACAAAATGCAAATGGAAAATTGTATTTACAACACAACAAATCCAAATGAAGACATGTTATTTACTGTTCCACAGGTTCATAGTTAAATGTAATTAGGATAAAATTCTAAAAGGAAGAGACACTTAGAGTGATTTCAAACTACTATAATAGTATACCACTTCTAATTTCACACACAACACTGATTCAGTGAAATAACATAAAGGTCTGTGCCAAGAAAAACTACACAAGGCAACATTCTATCTTTTAAAGTAAATCATATACTTATGAGTAGAAAAGAAATTAATACCAGTGTTTCTGTTTCATTACAAAAACCCTCTAAAATTTACTATGGAAATACAAGCAACATTATGATATCAGTTTCTTCTGTGAAATTGTCATAAAAGTTTCTATTACTCTCACCATTCATATATTTACTGACTTGAATTAGAGGGCACTTCTGATATACATACACTGAAAGCAACCGAGAACCTAAGTGACAATAAAAGAGTGACTCAAATTATTTCACATTAGTGAGCAAAGACAACCTAATGATGAGATAAATTCAAAATAGTAGAAGGTTTCTTCATATATATACATATATATACACACACATTATAAAAAATATGTTTCTGTTCATCAGATTCTTAAGAATTAATGAACAATAAACATGTAAGATATCAGACTAACCTTTCTCATCAAAAAAGTAAAACTTTCAGCAGCAAAATTTCTTATATGTAGTTTTTTATGAGCCAGGAGTGTACTATACATGCTATAAATGAGAAAACAAGACATGTTTAATCACATTTTAATAAATATACACTCCAAGTCAACTATATGCCCCACACTGTACTAGGTATGCAAGGAATACTTGGCAAGTATAAAGCAAATGGTTTAAATCTTGTTCAATTACCAAGACAGAAGATGAAGGTAACAGAAAAGAAAAATCCTAGGGTTGGTGGTGCAGGTCTTATAGAAAAGACTCCATGATTAGCTGAAACTTGTAGGGATTCCTGAATGATGAGAAGAATTCAGGTGGGTACTGGAGTGCATTTGACTAGAGATAAAAACAAGAGCAAACACAGGGTGGGCAGAAATGATCACAGTCAAAGGACAAGGAAGCTAGTCCATCTGAGAGAAAAAGGGTGTTGGGGTTGGGGATGGCTGCTGCAGATAAAGCTGCCCAGGTAAACAGGTAGCTCTGAACACCAAACAGAGGAATTTAGACTTTAGCTTACATCTGTGTACGCACTCACTGTGTTACTTCCTCTAACCAACACAACCCCATGGAGTATAGGTACTGTTATCCCGGTTCCACAGATAATAAGCCTGAGACAGAAAGGCCAAGCAACCTTCTCAAGGTCATAGACATGTAGCTATAACTAAATAATCACTTGTACAATCACATTGTTTAAACGGGTGACATGGTTTAAGCATGGTCTCCTATTTTTACCATATCCTCCTGATATCTAGCACTTTCTTGCCCACAGCAGGTACTAATAAATATTGGCTGAATGAGAAATGAATATTTCGGAGAGAGTAATTTAGTAACAGTATACAGGATGAAATAAAAGAAGAGCTGGCAGTCCAACTAGAAAGCTGCTCAAGTCATGTGAGCATGGGCAAACAAGGGCATGAAAGAGGCTTATGGTAGAGGGAAATGCTGAAAGATGGACCCAAGAGGCATTTCAAGAGTCCTTGCAGTGGAAGCAAAGACTTTACAGTGCCCACAAGGCCCTTATATGATCTGGACCCTACTAGTACAATGTAGCACCATCTAATTACTCTCCGCTTATACACACTGCCCCACAACCATGGCTCCTTGCTGTTCCTCGCACACGCCAGGCATGCACCTAAGATGTTCTCCTGCTAAACTGTAAACTTTGCACAGAAAGGGATTTTTATCTGTTTTATTTGCAATTGTATCTCAAGTGTCGTACACATAGGCAGGGCTCAATAAACACTCACTGAATTGAGTACCTGAATAACAGAATCAAGAGGATTTGGAGTCCTTGAAGACAACTGGGTCAAAAATGCCTCTAAGACACCAAGCCTCAGCTGATGATAAGAAAAATGGAATCACTGTTGGAAAATGGGCAACCAAACAGGGCCTAGCAGAGAGTACATGTTTACTGAACACATGAATGGATGAAGAGTTACTTTGAGTGGGAATGTATTGACTCTGATTTCAGTAATACTTAAGTGGAAATAGCCAGGCTGTTGAAGATGTCACACTGAGAGCAAATATATTTAGAACTGGAAAGCCCGACTTAGAGGAGATATAAAAGTAACAACAGAGGTCATGATCCCAAATAAGCTATACAGTGGTCCCCCCTCCCTTGTCTGTGGTTTCACTCTCCATGAGCCATGGTCAACTGCAGTCTGGAATCAGATGCTCCTCCTACTGACTACGGTCAGAAGATCGACAGGAGCCCAGCATTACGAGACAACACGTACGTTGTCGCTCCCCTCACTTCATCTCATCATGTAGGCATTTTATCATCTCGCATCATCACGAGAAAAAGCGTGAGTACGGTACAGTAAGGTATTTTTGAAGAGAGATCACATTCACACAACTTTTGTTACTAAAGGTTGTTCTAATACCAGTTATTGCTGTTAATCTCTTACTGTGCATTTATGAATGATACTTTATTACAGGTATGTACGCATAGGAAAAAATATAGCACATATAGAGTTCAATACTATCTATGCTTTCAGATATTTACTGGGGGTCTTGGAACATAAACCCCACACATAAGGGGGGACTACTGTACATTGCCCTAAGATGTTGCTGGTTTTGAATGAAGTAATCTTGGTTTCTAGTACATTTTACCAAGTTTCACAGAGAACTAGTAAAGACTGGAAAAATATTTCTTTCTCATTCTTTGTTCAAAGTAGGGTAGAGGGCAGGGTGTTTCAATGAAGGGTAGGGTGAAGGGGGGTGGTACAAAAACAAAATCGACAGTTCTATCCCACACCCACACCTGTATTTGGGAGGAGGGCATTAATCTTCATATTCCTGTGGCAATTGAAGTATGTAGAAATAATCAGTAAACCAAGGGGAAAATTTGATCAAGTCCCTGACTGAAATTGATTATAAACAATCTTTCTCTTAAACACAAAGGAACTATGGAATTCATCCTTTTTCCCTGTCCACATTTGCTCACAATGTTCCCTGAGTATCTCTTTGGGCTTAATTAATACGTTAGGGGCTGGGTAAATGCAGACATTTAAGACTGGATTCTTGAAGTGTTCACAGGTTTGTAAAACACATCATTACACTGTGAACAAACAATTATAACAGAAGTTGTGTGATGTAAGTGTATAAAATGCCAGAGGGGTTCAGAATAAAAAGCTTTTTGGCTAAGGTGCCCAGAAATACCTGTGGAGGTTATGAAAACCAAGCTTGGCTTTGATGGCCAGAGGCAGGATTTTAGTAGCTGGAGATAAGAGAAGATCAGGTCAATACAGACTAATAGAATAGACTATGGACCACTTTGGCTGGAGAACCAATTTCGTATAATTAGAGACTGAGTTGGAAAGGCAGTGTGGAGTCAGACAGAACCCAAGGAAAAAACAATCAAAAAAACATGTCAAGTTAGGCAGCCATGTCAGCAGGTATACATGATGGGTATTGTACACATTTTAACTAAATACGGGGTGGGAGTGAGAAATCCTGGCTGTCAGTATTGATGAAGACTGCACTTGACCAAAAAACAAAAACTTGAAACTTAAACGCTAAAAAATTTCATTACTGAGGAGGACTGTCCTATTTAGAAGCCTCAAGCACAAGCACACAGTTGTTTTCACAGAGGCAATCTTGAATATTTAACACGTGTATATTGCTTTTGCTCTCAAAACTGATGCAAGTGGGCAGCAGGACTGACTGTAGACAGACTTGAGAAATCTTTTGGGGATGATGGAAATGTTCTTAAACTAATTATGGTGATAATTTGCACAACTTTATAAATTTACTAAACAGCACTGAATTGTAAGTAAGGTAAAATAATATTTAAAAACGATAAAACCCCTAAACCAAACCCGTATTAGAGAGAGAAAAGGGTCACCTGTATATATTGGACATGTCCTTCACCATTAGTCTCCACAGGTACTTGTAAAGATAGGACAGTGAGGTGAAAGCCCATTCTAATAACTCTGTGTCCTGAGTCTCCAGGATTGAGGTGATAGTCAGGAAAAATTCCTGAAAATGTGGATAGAAGTCCGTCTGCAGATCTCGTGCCAACTGTACAACCAAACTGGATTAAAAATAAGTAGAAGTAACTGATTGAGACATATATATCAAAAAACAAACACTGCAAATCTATTTCACAAATGACAGCAGATTGCCTGTGATCACAGGATTAATTAAACCTTTCAAATCAAGTCTTAAAAGATATATAACATTTTTCACATTTTAAGAGTTTAGCAAAGAAATCAGGCTGGAGCAAGAAGGTGCATTTCATCACAAGTTATGCTCAGTCATTCCTGTAGTGTGAAAGAATAGGGTTTTCTTAAATGTATAAAACAAAAGCAAAAAAAGGATACCGCAAAGATTCTGCTTTTTGGCAAAGCACTAATGTTCTGATCTAACAGAAAAGGTAAATTCTTGTTTTTAAATTCAAATACCAGATACAAGGCAAATGTAACCATAAAACACAACCTTTATTAGTTTTTTTTTAAAGATAATTTATTTATTTAAGAAAGAGAAAGAGAGCATGGGAGAGAGCGAGCACAAGCAGGGGAGGGACAGGGGAGAGGGAAAAGCAGACACCCCACTGAGCAGGGAGCCCAACACAGGGCTCAATCCCAGGACCCCGGGATCATGACCTGCACCAAAGGCAGTCGCTTAACTGACTGAGACATCCCAGTGCCCTTTAAAACCACCTTTCTCTTTTTTTTAAAAGATTTTATTTATTTATTTGAGAGAGAGAAAGGGAGAGAGCACAAGTGTGGGCAGGAGCAGAGAGAGAAGCAGACTCCTGGCTGAGCAGGGAGCCTGACGTGGGGCTTGATCCCAGGATTCTGAGCTGAAGGCAGAAGCTTAACAGACTGAGCCACCCAGGCGCCCCAAAACACAACCTTTCTTAAAATTCAGGGAAGTGTTATTGAGCTTTCTCTCAACATACTACTTACTCCAAAAGGGGCTGATAGGCAAAACTGTTCTTGATTTGCAGGTGAGTCTTCAGACTCTGAACTATCTCATTTTGATGATAGACCAACTGATTGAAGGACTGGCATTTGTCAATAACTTCTTTGTAAAATTTGCCTGGGTAAAAAAAAAAAGAGAGAGCGAGAATAGGTTCTGCTTTTCTACCATACCACTATTTAGTTGTTTTGAACACATAAAGTGCAAATGATGGGAGAATAAAATAGGAACAAAATGGAATATACCAAAGTGTTCTGTAAGGTTCAATTCTCTCCATTTCAGCAGACCCTCAAAAAAGTAGGTTTCAACTTCCTGCCAAGATTAAAGCAGTCCATTAATTAGGCAATTCAAAAACTATGATCAAAGTAAATAATAATGATATACCTTGAGACAATGATAAGAGTCAAGAGTTTAAAAACATTTCTTTTAAAGGGCATTAACTAACACACTTAAAAAGCAATCAGCTGTACAATATAGGCACATGATTTACAAAAACAATATTTTATTGATTTGGTTGCAGCAAATAATTCTCTAAAACCTATGTAATAGTCACACTAAGGAGAAAACTTTTTTTCTGTTTTCTACAATTTTAGGCCCAGGAAAAAAATGTGCTGACTTTTAACAGTTCTTTCATTTTGCTTTTAGAAATATGAATTATAACCTTGTGGGGAAGTACTCTGGCAATTATTAAGATTAAAAAAAAAAAAAGCCAGGTATGTTCTCTGACCCATCAATTCCCATTTTAGAGATATTTCTTATAAAACTTACAAACATACCAGTATAGAGATGTTTATTCAGCTCTACTGTAGTGGGGGAAAAACATCAAACACCCTAAATATCCAACAATAGGAAAATGTTTAATGTAACCTATGGCCCACACATACTAAGGTATATTACATGGCTATTAAAAATAGTTACATCTATATTGAATTAGAAGGATGTTGATGATAAACCCCCACAGTGATAAAAGCAAGAAATGTAGTGAAGTACATAGGAGGAACCAATTTTTTATAAGTACACACATTTGCACATATTATATGAGAGAAAAGTACAGGATACATATATACCACATTGTTAATATTAGTTTCTTTGACAATAAGGAATGGGAGGGGTGAGATAACAGGTTTTTCTAAGTTCACCAATATGTTATCATGTTCTTTAGCTTATTATCACAGTATATATTACTTTGTACTTTGGAAAAGTAAAATCAATAAATTATTACTGCGTGTGTGTGTGTGTATATGGAGAGAGAATATAAACTAGTATACACACAAACAGCATGCCAAATCTTCTACAATCTCAAAATATGTCACTTTCCCCTTGCATTGTGATTCACAGCCCCTACCACAAAGGGATGGAGTCTACTTCCTCACTCCTTGAATCTGGCCTCGCTTTCTGACTTCCTTTGACCATAACGTGTAACGGAAATGATCTTGCAACCGGCAAAGTTAGGCTTTAAGAGGCTTTGTAGCTTCTGCTTTCTCTCTCTCGAAAAGAACCTGCCATCATGAAAAGAAGCCTATTGGAGAGTAAGAGACCACGAGGACAACCGAGACTAACATGCCCCAGTCAAATGTGATTGAGACCACTGTGGACCATCCAGCCCAAGATCCTATCCTAGGCTCTCTTCTCTACTAACTCGACATTCTATCTCTTACCCATCTATCTCTCCTGTGGCCCACAAACCATATACTGAATGCTAAATCTGTAATTCCACCTCCAAAGTTACCTGTACTTCTCCAGATCCATCATTTGGATGGCCATAGGTATATCAAATTTAACAAGCCCCAAATGGAACCAACCCTGTGCTTCTCTTCCTATAAATCTATCTTGGTAAGTTACGTTCTCAACCACCCAGTTGTTAGAACCAAAAACCTTAATCCCCTTCCTCCTTTCATAACCAGCAGGTCACAAGACCTATCCATTCTACTTTTTTAGTATCTCTGGAATCCTTTCCTTCTCTCCCTCTTGACTGCTACTTAGATGACTACCATATCCTCACACCTGGTTATCCTGACTCCAATCCTGCTCGTTCTTCCACATTAAAGCCAGAAAGATCTAAAACTTAGACCTGATCAAGTCACTCACTGCCCTACAATCCTTACAATCCTAGAATGACATCCCATAGCTTCAGGATAAAATGCAAACCTAGCTTGACATATGAAGTCCTCTATGCTCCTTGACTATTTCTTCAGCTTTATTTCTCACCTGCTATGTCCCTCCACTACCCCAGTCATCATCAACACACATAAACATCACATATACAATTATAACCACAGTGAGATGTTTTGCAGTTTCTTGAATGTGACATGCATTTTCTAGCCTCTGTTTATACAGGCTTCTCTCTCAGCCTGAACCAGCATTTTCTGTCTTCTTTGCCATGCTAAAACCTATATAAATAACAAGACTCAATTCAGCTTTCATCTTGTCTACATTACCTTTTCAACACCCCACCCTATACCCACAAGGAATTTAGGTTAGGCTCCTTCAGTATGAGTTACCAAAGGCTTATGCGCTTATCCAGATCACCTCAGTCAACACACTACATTCACAAACTGGAGATAAGGCAGCCAAAGAGACAGTGAGCAGAGTCTGACTAGAGCCAAGTGAAGAACTGTAAGAACTGAAGTTGAATCCCTAAGTTAAAGGCATGATATACAGGACCTTAAAAGGCTAACAGAGAAATAATGACTTCATGTAGCAAAACGAGATTTTTAAGTAGAGGTGTGACTGAGTTAGAGCATGTTTAGAACTGGAAAAAATTATGTGGTTTAGCCCCCCTTTTTTTTTATAAAGGAGGAAACTAAGCCCCAGGGAAGTGATGTGCTCAAAGTCTCTTTAAAATTGCAGCTTCAGGCATATGAATCTGCAGCAGAGCTCAGAATGCACATGGGAAAGGGAGAGGCTAGAATCACAGAAGCCACCTAAGTGTCTCGTTAACTGTCTAACACAGCATCACCCAACAGAACTTTCTACAATGATGGAAATGTTCCATATCTGCACTTGTCCAATATTGTAGCAACTAGCCACATACGGCTATTGAGCCCTTCAATTTTTATTTTGCTTTAATTTACATTTAATTTGTTGTGTGTAGCTACTGTATAAGATCACACAGGTCTAATGCATTTCATGTTCATAAAGGAATGGCCTAAAAAACAATTCACTTCTACTAAGAGGAGAGACTAAAAAATCAACTATGAATACTTGAAGACTGGCTAATATAATGTTCTCTTACCTCATCATAGCTTGCAGTTCTATCAATCCGGTGAATAATATCAATATTCACATTCCCCAGTCGTTCAGCAAATGTAAGGAACTGTTGGGGGATATTTAATATACAATCATCATTTAATACTTATCACATCTTGAATCCCTGTTTTGAATGCTGTGTAATAATCACATGCTGACAATTTCCTTGTGAAAACAGAAAGTTTAAAGTTTCAATAAGCTTCCTCCTGTACTATCATTACAAATACCGGTATGCTTTGCTTGCAATTTCAGACTTGTATTTTCAATCAATCATAAAATATATAATTGTGTTTTGTAACTAGAAGTAGACATCACTGATAAATTACAAAAGTGTAAAAACAAACTCAAAGACATAGTCTTAAAGGCCCTGCACTACTTTATGAAAATAATTAAATACTTCCATGAATGTATTTGCAGAAGTTCAGTTGTGTCATTTCAAATAAAATTTCCATGCTAGATTGTGGTGGACCAGGTCAAAGCTGGCGATGTGGCCTCGCCAGATGTGTTAGGTTTCATGACCCGCTACAAGCACAGGGATCTGGTTAAGTCGTTGCAACAATAGTGTTTTAAACACATACAGACAAACGGTTGTACAGTAACAAAGGAATTCTCAGGGAACAAACAAAAAGTGATGTCACAGCCATTAGCTGGAAATCACTCACCTCCTCCCGCCGGCTCGCCCAATTTGATCTTTATGGATGAAAGAGCAGTGGAGAACATCTCCTAAGCAGTTAATCTATGATCATGAATTTCACTCTGGGTTAAGGGAATTCCCAGGCAAGTCAGGCCCCACAAACCACGGGCGAAGTCGGCTATCCAGACGTCTTTCCCCACCTCATGTTTACTACACCCGGAAAATCTCCCTCCTTTGCCAAATAACGGACTCACGCTCGGCCCAGAACACTGCAGCCCCGGGAGTCCCGCTCAGACCTAGTAGCAAGGCTGAGGCAGCAGGGACCCACACCACTGTTCTGGGCCCAAGTTCCTTTGCTCACCCGGTACGTGTTTTCGGTCTTGTGGGAAACGGGCTTTGTCTTCATGGCTGCAGAGAGGCAGGGGGCCGCGAGGACCTAGTTGGGAGGTCGAAGGGATGCAACAGACGGTACGGAGAGAAACTGGCTCACACACTTGTTTGCACTCTCCGATTCCGCGGTGCTCGGACTTCATCACGTGCGGCTTGTGCCCCTGGGCGCCGCCATGTTGAAGACGGGGAGGGGACTGGACGGATCACGAGGGCGGAAGAAGCGACAGAGCAGGCGCAGCCTTCTGGGAACCCGGCGGGTTAGCGGAGAGCCGCTGTAGGCGCGGGCGTGGAGTTCTTTTTCTCATTTCAGGAAAAATTTCTAGGAAAAATGTGTATTTTTATTATAAAAGAAAACATGCCAGTCAGCATTGTCAGCAAACAGTCATTACCCTTCAGCTATGCACCCTGCAAAGCTCTTTATATCAATAATTTCATAGTAAAACTCATTGTGAACGCTACGTGAACATAATTAAGGAGCATGTTTTTAAACCCCTTTGGCATACGAAGAAAGCAGGGATGTGCAGCTGGTAAGTGGCAGTCTAGCAGAAGTCTCCGAGCGTCAAAGTCTGATACTCTTAACCACTACCTGTCCAAATAAAATTGAAAAATAGAAAAGGAATTTTAGGGGAAAAAATCTTATAATTTCATGCGCGGTCAGTTAATATTTCGGTGTTTTTCCTACCACTCTTATGTTGTGAAACATAATTGTACAAACGGTTGTATGTATATTTTTTTCACTTATTCACTCAACAAGTATTTCTTGAGAATCTACTATGGGCCATGCCCTGTTCTGTGAGCTGAACAAGACAGACAATAATAATATTAATATAATTCTGTTCGGAAGTATTTAGTGTGATGCTTACATCTTACACAAGGAGAGATGTTAAGTAGACAACTGAATACATTCCTGCCCAGAGCACAGTGTAGAGGTCAGGGCTGGAGGTGTGACTTAAATGCCTTAAATACTCTTCACTGCTGAGCCATGTTGGGTATTTAAAGCCATGGAACTGGTTGAGATCATTTAGGGAGAGAGTGATGAAAAGGAGGATGAAGAAGAGAAGACCCAGTTAGACCTTGGAGTGCTCCAACATTTAGCAGTGGACTGGAAGGAGAATGGGATAGAGAGCCAGTGAGGTAGATACAGACTAGTCTTGGCATGGAAGAAGAACCCGTGGTCAACTATACTGGAAGCTGAGGCTAGGAAAGGAGCTGCTGGATCTGACAAGGTGAAGGTCACTGGTGACCTTGATAAGTACAGTCCAGTGTTGAAGAAAGGAAGCAAAATATGCATGGATTGTGGAGAAAATTGGGTGAAGAAGTGAAGTAGGTATAACACTTTCGTATTATTATGGGCATTATGACATCAGTATTTTCTATGTCATCACGGGGTTGTAAGTATTTTTAATGGCTCCATAGCATTCATGGATTTTTTTAATAATAAAATATAGAAGTGCCCAATAGTTGGCTGGCTTCCAGTAAGCTGTTTTTATTTTCTTTAGGTGGTTCTTCACCTTAATGCATCACAGATCTCTGTGAAAGCTGTAGATCTTCTCCTCAGAAAAGAGCAAATAAAGTCGTTCACACTAAAGTGCATAGATGATTTCAGAAAATTAGAAGTCTGCAGTCATCTGAAGGTAAGAGCCCCCACTCTAAGCAATATTCCCAAACTATTGCTAAAATCACCCCCCAGATAATTGTGTAGTTTCCTTTCTCTGTTATTTATTTTTGGTAATAGAGTTAATGGGACAATAAGGAATGGAGAGAAAAATGAAAATCAAGGACACTAAAAGAACTGACACTTGCAAGTTACGTATTGCATGGTTACCCATTATAGATCCTCATATATAAGCATACCTCACTTCATTGTGCTTCACTTTATTGCCCTTCACAGATACTCTTTTTTAGAGATTGAAGGTTTGTGGCAACTCTGCATCAAACAAGTCTATCGGTGCCATTTTCTCAACAGCATTTGCTCACTTCCTGCCTCTGTGTCACATTTTGGTAATTCTTGCAATTTTTCAAACTGTTTCATTACTATTATATTTGTTAGAATTATCTGTCATCAGAGATTATGACTTGCTGAAAGCTTAGATGATGGTTAGCATCTTTTTTCAGTAAAGTATTTTTTAAGGTTTTTATTTAAATTCCAGTTAGTTAACATACAGTCTAATATTAGTTTCAGGTACACAAAATAGTGATTCAACACTTCCATACAGCACCCTTAATCCCCATCACCTGTTTCACTCATCCCACCACCCACCTCCCCTCTGGTAACCATCAGTTTGTTCTCTATAGTTAAGAGTCTGTTTCTTGGTTGGCCTCTCTCTATTTTTTCCCCTTTGCTCATTTGTTTTGTTTCTTAAATTCCACATATGAGTGAATTCACATGGTATTCGTCTTTCTCTGACTTGTTTCACTTAGCATCATACTCTCTAGTTCCATTCATGTCATTGCAAATGGCAAGATCTTTTTTTCATTCATTTGAATCACTTTATTGCAATATTTGTATTATTGTGATGGTCTGGAAGCGAACCTGCAATATCTCTGAGGTATGCCTGTATTGACAACTCTGGTTGAACAACCTATTTATATAACATGATGGTTAAGAGCATGGATGCTGGAAAAAGATTGCCTGGGTTTATGTCCTAGCTCTGCCATTTATTAGTGGTGTGACCTTGGGGAAGTTACTTACCCTCTCTGAGCATGATTTTCTTAAATGTAAAATGGAGCTAACAAAAGCAACTATTTCATAGGGGGCTGTTGTGCAGAATAAATAAGCTAATGGATGAGTGGCACTTAGGACGGTGTCGGATACCGTGACTGTGCAACCTTTGATTAATTACTTATATGAGACTTAGCTTTCTGATTTATTAAATGGAGATGATAGTAATACCAATCTTTCAAGTTATTGTGTTGGCACATAGCAAATAGAATAAATATTTGCTGAATGGATAAATAAGTAAACATTTATTCTAGCTATGTAACAAGTTCTTTCAGGGCAGAAACCATGTACTTTTTCAACTCTGCATCACCAGCGTATCTCTTAAACTTAAGAATTGTTTAGTGAATGTCTGTTGAAGTAATAAAACATATAATACTTTATTTAACCCGGAAAACCTCAAGCATAATATAACTCCCTCATTGGATGTGGGTTATACCATGTGATTTTTAAGGTCTCTCCCAAAGCTGTTTCTGAGGTTCTATGGAATATCTGAAGCAGCCATGGAAAAGCACCTCTGTTTACTTATGAATATCTCCTTGCCCCCAGCTTTTTTCCTCTGTGCCAAGACCTTGAATACCTCATGCCATCCTCTGTTTTTCCCCACTGTTGTTCTGCCTGATCCATTTATTCCAGTCAGGAAACTTACAGTTCCTTCCTTCCTCCCTTCCTTCCTTCCTTCCTTCTTAAGCTTGATCGTGAATTCTTGGAAGTTTTACCTTTTCATCTTTGTCTCCTTATTGCCTAGCACACAGCAATTTCAAGCCCATGGGACTATATGATTACATGAATTTATGGAAGTGGAGTCCAGAGAAGGCTTCTGGGTACAGGTGACATCTAAGCTGAGACCCAGGAGATGAATAGAAGTTAGCCAGGCAAAGGAGGAACACAGACATGAATGATGTTATCTAGGTAAAGGGAAAAGTATAAAATGAAGGGAACAGTATATGAAAAGGTTCAAAATGGTTGAGTGTAAATTTGGTATTTTTAATTCCTCATTCTAAGCCACACCCTGTCAAAGTAGCACTGGGCATTGGCATCATCCCTGTCATCCTTGGGCTAATGGAAAACATAAGGGACAAGGTGAAACTGAGAGGTGGGGAGAGCCTCAGTTTCCTGATCTATAAAGTGAGGACAACAGTCATACAAGGCTGCTGAAAGATTACCTCAGGTATTATATGTGATGGTCTGGGAGGGGGCGGGTCTGCCTGGTGTCATGGTCTTGTCTAGAAAGGGGCTCAAGGGGTGCAATATGTCAAATCAGAGATGATCTCAACCCAACAAGGGACTAAGGAGGTGAGGTCTCAAATGAACAGAGGCGAGTGAAGTGAAAGAGAAGAAAGAGTGGACCAAGGAGGATCTCTTAGTGACTTGTAAGTAGCAGGGCAAGCTGATCCGGAAGTCATTCTGTTCTTGAGAGAACTATGTACTGTTCACAGTTGTGTGGAAGTCAGGAGGCATCAAGAGCATGAAGGTTAGATCCAGAAGAACAGTTGGGATTTTCCGTGTTTAGTTGATAACTGACTAGTGACTTAACCACCCAGCCTCCATTTCCTTGTCTTTAAAAAAAGCATAGTAGTCCAATCTGCCTTTTTACTTCCTGGTCGGTAAGGAGATCCTTTCTTGTAAAGCAGGTCAAAGTCTCCTATAACCTAACAGAGCTATTTAAACATTAGTTATTATTATTTTAATAGTTATCTTTCTCAGTTATGTGACCACATTTTAGCATGGGAGCACTGAGCTTCTATTCTTTCTCTTGTTTAAAACATAGGCATCAGAGACATCAGACCAGAAATTACAGATTGATGGGTTTCACAAGCCCAGTGTAGCCCAGTAGTATGTTTTGTTTACAATATTCTTTTTTAAAAAATATTTTATTTATTTATTTCAGAGAGAAAGAAAGCACAAGCAGGGGGTGGGAGGGCAGTTGGGCAGAGGGAGAGGGAGAAGCAGACTCTGCTGAGCGGGGAGCTCGATGTGGGGCTCAATCCCAGGACCCTGGGATCATGACCTGAGCCGAAGGCAGACGCTTAACCAACTGAGCCACCCAGGTGCCCCTGTTTACAATATTCTTAAAATATTTTAATTTGTCAAAAACCTAGGGATTTTGGGTGAAATCCAGATTTCCAGCTTCTCTTAAAAAAAAAACCGCGGAACTCACCCACATTCGGAAAAGCAACAGTCGAGGCGCCTGGGTGGCTGTCACTTAAGTGTGTCCAACTCTTGATTTCACCTCAGGTCATGATCTCTGGGTCTGAGATGGAGCCCTGCATTGGGCTCCCCGCTGAGCATGGAGCCTACTTAAGATTCCCTCTCTCCCTCTGCCCCAACCTCCCCCCGCCACACCCAACCTCCCCTCTACACCCTGCCACACTCTGCTCTCTCTCTCTCTCTAAAAAAAAAAAAAAAGGAAAAGCAACAGTCAGCTGGAATTGAATAGTGGCAGCCCCCTTGCCCTGTCCCTACCACTCCCTGCTGTCCTTCTCTGGCCCATACACTGGTTTAAGGTGTCCATCTGGCCCTGTAGGCATTTCAATTTGCAGCCTCTGCATTAGACTCTTCCAAGTGGAAGGCTATTATCTTCGGTTTTAAACATACCTCTTGCAAATAGGTAGCTTCTGCTGCTTTTCTTGTTGAATACAGTGAGTGGCTCAGCTATTTACAGGGGCGTTGGTGTGGTTCTCAGTTGGTGTGAAAATATCTGTTATACCCTCCCCCATCCTCTGAAACACACACATAAACACGTGCACATACACATGCACGTGCATATACATGCACGTGTACACTCATGTGTACACACCATTGCCTTCTATGTTCAGCTTGTTTCTTCCTCATTTTCACTCACCACTTGCATTTCTGTCATGAATATTAAATTCCTTATTTTCTTTTAAAAGCTGTAAGAGGAGGCTCAGTTGGTTAAGCATCTGCCTTCAGCTCGGGTGGTTATCCTGGGGTCCTGGGATCAGGTCCCATGTCAGGCTCCCTGCTCAGTGGGGAGTGTGCTTCTCCCTCTCCCTTCTCCCCTCCCCATGACTTGTTCTCTCTCTCTCTCAAATAAATAAATAAAAATCTTTTAAAAAAGATATGAGAGGTTAACCTAAATTAACCTGTGTTTTGAACAATTTAAGCATCTACATATTTTTACGTACTTATTTTCATGATTTCTACTCTTTATTTCTATCCTTAACTAGATTACTGATGTCTTCTTTAGGAAGGATGAGGAGTCTCATAATTTGGATATATTTCTCCTTTTCCATTTTCCTACTCTCCCCTCGGGTTATGCCATTGCATCAAATTGGTTTTTGTCTTGGTTGTTTTACATCATAGTTGCTTCTTTGAATGAGAGGTGGGGTGACCTTGGACTCCACTGCCAGGTCTCCCAGGATCCCTTGCTCTGCCACTACTGTGTGGGTCTCAGTTTACTGAGGCAATTCAAGTGCCCCTCATGGGGTTGTTGTGAAGAATCCTAGTAAGTTTTCCAAGTGTGGTCCCCCTACCAGCAGCATCAGCACCATATGGGAACTTGTTAGAAATGCAAGTTCTCAGGCCCCACTGCAAACCTACTGAATCAGAAACTCTGGAGGTGGGGCCCCTGGTAATGAGTGTTTTCACAAGCCTGCCAGATGATTCTGATGCAGGCTTAAATTCGGGATCACTGATTTAATGTATGTTAAAGCATCTAGAACATTGGCACATACCTCACTCTCGGTGTCTGAGGTTCAGGTTAGGTACCAGGGAGGGCCTGTGTCTGAGACTGTATTTCTTTGGCTAACTAATTGGTTCAGAGAAGAGCATGTGTCCCAAACTGGGCTAAGAGCCCTATCTGGAACTTTGGGTAGAGCTTTAGGGAAAGAGATGCTTCCTTTTTTTTTTTTTTTTTTAATGTGCCAAGATAATAGGAGCTTGAAGCTATTGGTGACCATTGTTATCACTACAAGGAGAAGTTGGCCTGAAAATGAAGTTTATGCAAAGGAAAATAGAGCTGAGAGAAAAATAGGGAGGGAAGGGAAAGGGAGAGAGATCAAGAGATTGGGATTAACTATTTTGAGCCACTGGATCCATCCAGTCCTTGGGTTTTTTGGTTACCTTACTTCATTAATTCCCCTTTCATGACTACGCCCATTTTAACTGGGTTCTGTCACTTGTAACCAAAATAATATTTACACAACTAACGTAAAATTTTTGTGTTGCTGATAAACAAGGCTGGAAACTTAAACTTTCCTCTAAACACAAATATTTATGTAAGGAGTAAGAATCAAAAATCAAATATTAAATCTTGATGATAGGAGTCAGTTTGATGAATTGGAAAGAATATCAGGCCAGGAGTCAGAAAACTTGGGTTCTAATCTTGGGAGGTTTACTCCACTGTGTGACTTTGTAAAATTAACCCTGTGTCAAAAGAAGTAGTGTACATTTTCATAATTTAGATGTTGCATTATGTGAAGTCAAAGAATTAATTGAGTTGCTTCCAGAACTTCTTACATATACAAAATGGTAAGTTTTCAATATTAGTAAGAGAAGGCAGAGGAAAGGACACTTTTTAGTTTTTCATATACCACTCTTTGATCCATGATAGAATACTTTAAAAGATACACTTAAACATGCATCTGAAGAGGATGAAAAGACAAGCCACAGAATGGGAAAAAATATTTGTAAAACACATATCTGAATAAAGACATGTCCCCAAAATATGCAAAGAACTTTTAAAATTCAACAATAAAAAACTCAATTAAAAAATGGGCAAAAGAAGGGTGCCTGGGTGGCTCAGTCATTAAGTGTCTGCCTTCGGCTCAGTTCATGATCCCAGTGTCCTGGGATCAAGCCCCGCATCGGGCTCCCTGCTCGGCGGGAGGCCTGCTTCTCCCTCTCCCACTCCTGCTTGTGTTCCTGCTCTTGCTCTTTCTCTCTGTCAAATAAATAAATAAAATCTTAAAAAGAAATGGGCAAAAGAACTGAACAGACACCTCACTAAAGGAGATACACAGATGGCAAATAAACATATGAAAGATGCTCAATGTGGGGCATCTGGGTGGCTCAGTTGGTTAGGCGACTGCCTTCGGCTCAGGTCATGATTCTGGAGTCCCAGGATCGAGTCCCTCATCGGGCTCCCTGCTCGGCAGGGAGTCTGCTTCTCCCTCTGACCCTCCTCCCTCTCATGCTCTCTCTCTATCTCATTCTCTCTCTCAAATAAATAAATAAAATCTTTAAAAAAAAAAAAGAAAGAAAGATGCTCAATGTTATATGTCATTAAAGAATTGCAAAATAAAATAACAGTGAGATACTCCTACATACCTATAGAATGGCTAAATTCCAAAATAGTGACAACACCAAGTGTTGGTGAGGGTCTGGAGCAATAGGAACTCTCATTCATTGCTGGTGGGAATGCAAAATGGGACAGCCATTTTGGAGATATGTATGTATGTATGTATGTATGTATTTAAAGTAATCTCTATACCCAATATGGGGCTCGAACTCACAACCCCAAGATCAAGAGTCACATGCTCTACCGACTCAGCCAGCCAGGTGCCCTCTGTGTTACCTATTATCTATCTATCTTACAAAGCTAAACAAAGGCTTATCATATGGTCCAGCAATCACTCGCTTAGGTAAGCTAATGAATTGAAAACTTATGTCCGCACAAAAATCAGCACATGAATGTTTATAGCAGCTTTATTCATAATTGCCAAAACTGGGAAGAATTAAGATGTCCTTCATTAGGTGAATGGATAAACAAACCATAGTACATCCATATAATATGGTATTACTCATCAGTAAAAAGAAATGAGCCATCAGGTTATGAAAAAACATGGAGGAATGTAAATGCGTATTGCTAAGTGAAAGAAGCCAATTTGAAAAGGCAACATACTGTATGATTCCCAACTATGTGATGTTCTGGAAAATGCAAAATTTACAAAGACAGTAAAAAAATCAGTGGTTGCCAAGGACTTGGGGAAAGATAGAGAGGGAGAGACGAAACCAATGAAACACAGGATTTTTAGGGCAATGAAACTATTCTGTATGATAATGTAATGGTGACTACATACCCATAGAACTATATAACACAAACAGTGAACCCTCAGGTATACTTAGACTTCAGTTAATAATGGTGTATCAATATTGAGTCATTCATTGCAACAAATATACCATACTAATGTAAGATATTCATAATGGGAGAAGTTGTATGGAGATGGAAAGTGCGTATATGGGAATTCTGTGTTCAGTTTTTCCTAAACTTAAAACTGCTCCAAGAATAAGGGCATCTGCTGGCTCAATCAGTTAAGTGTCCGACTCTTGATTTCAGCTTAGGTCATGATCTCAGGGTTGTGAGATCCATGGGCGTGGAGCCTGCTTGGGGTTCTCTCTCTCCCTCTGCCCCTCCCCCATCCCTAAAAAAAAAAAAACAACCCTGCTCCAAGAATAAAGCCAATTAATTTTCTAAAAATCGCACTTCCTCTTAACTTCTTCTCCTTCTAAACCTAAAGTCCTTTGGAGAACAATATGGCTACCTGAGATGGGGTTTAGAAAGACAACACCCTACTCTTAAATCCTGGGAGTGCCGAGGGCGCCTGGGTGGCTCAGTTGGTTAAGCGACTGCCTTCGGCTCAGGTCATGATCCTGGAGTCCCGGGATCGAGTCCCGCATCGGGCTCCCTGCTCAGCAGGGAGTCTGCTTCTCCCTCTGACCCTCCCCCCTCTCGTGTGCTCTCTCTCTCTCTCAAATAAATGAATAAATAAAATACTTAAAAAAAAAAAAAATCCTGGGAGTGCCGAGAGGAATTTGGACCAGAATCTCAATACTAGAAATCAAGAAAATTTGGATCTGTGAGATCCAAAGTGAATTAGAAAGAGAAATGAGTGCCTCCGAATGCCAGAAAAAAAATTCATTTACTCACTCAGTAAGTCTTTATGAGTGCCTACTGTGTGTTAGGCACTGATCTAAGGGTTGAAGATACAGCAGTAAAAAAATTCTCTAACCTTATGGGGCTCATATTCTAGTGTGGGGAGATAAAAAATAAACATGTAAATCTACATATCATTAGATTGCAATAAGGGCTATGGAGATATAGTAGGTGGAGAGAGAGTGTGGCAAAAACTCTTAATTGTTCCACAGAATTTGTTCTCTTTTTCATCTTTTAGAAGAAGAATCCCTACCTCAAGTTTTAGCTGGTAATATGGTCATACATTTTCTCCCCTCCATTTTATACCTGGGTATATTGTGTCCAAGGTCAGGCCAATGGATTATAAGGGGAGGTGTTTCATGTAACTTGCAGGTCATGTGCTGAAGGATAAAGCCACTTACGTTGGAATCTTTCTTTCTCCTTCCCACTGGCTGGTAAATGGCATGGACTGAACCCTCCTTGGAAGCCAAGTGTGGAAGATGGCAGAGCCCCCAGCTTTAGATTGTTCAATTCTTGACTGTTGCATGAGAAGGAAATAAATATATATCTAATATGAGCCACTTCATTTTTGGATCTCTTGGTTATGACTGCTTAGCTGGTACCTAATTCAGGGAGCACCAGAGCAAAGTGGGGAGGGTTCATTATGTTATATAAGGTGATTAGGGAAGCAGAAATCTGAAGGAAGGGAGTGGGGGAGGGAGCCATGGGGCTATTTGGGTGATGATAATTCCAGGCAGAAGGACAGCAGGTGCAAAGGCCCTGAGGCAGGATTAAGCTCTGGTCTGGTCCAGGACTAGCCAGGAGCCCAGCTTGTCTGGTATACAGTGAATAAGGAGGAGAGGAAGTCAGGGTTGGTGTGGGGGAGCAGTTGCATAGGACCTATACACTATAGTAGGAAATTGCTGAAACACCCTCTTAGAAAGACCTGAGAGTCTCAAGGCAAGGACAATGGAAGAGAGTCCATGGAAGAGGACATTGCCAGATGCCTTGTAGGTTAGAAGAAAAGAAGACTGCCATCCTCTTCTGGAGGGTTTATAAGATGATCTGTGCTTAAATACATGTGGTCATTGTGGTGTCAACACATACCTTTGGATGTATTCTTTTAATCAAATACTATATTTATGATAAAATGCCATCTGGAAAGATGTATTTTCCAGAGATTCTTCCCTGCTAGCACACAAATCAGATCATCTGGATAGCGATGATTAGTATTAATAAAGGACTTGGAGTTTTCAAAGAAGTTAGAACCCATCATCTCAGATCCTGTGGCAAGCCCTATGAGGTAAGCAGGGTAGATCTAATTTCTATCTTATTGTAAATGAAGAAACAAAATAATCTCAGAAACAGTAAGTGACTCAGCCAAGGTGACACATCTTTGATTTATTATGCCACACTTTCTTACCCGACATTCAAAGGACTGGTTGCCACATGCATCTTCCAGATGATTAATAGCTGACACTTTATAGCTCTAGACCCAGGGTATCTCCTTGAAAAAACAGGGGTAGGCATGTGATCCTAGTCATTTACTTGAATTATTGGGAAACAGCAGTCCTATTTCTACTTAATGATGAATACAACAGAGTTTAAGCTGAAAGCTGTGGGTGGCCATCTTATCCAATGTGGGATAAGCATGCATGAGTATGAAACTAACACAGACAAAGGTAGAACTGAAAGTTGGAGGGAATCAAGTTCCCAATGACAAAATTGGTGCATCTAGATCTAGCTGTGTCTACCCTTGCACTTTTTCATAACATAATCCAAAAAATTCCTTGTGTGCTTAAGCAAGTCTGGGTCAGATTTCTGTCACTTGCAACCTAGATTAATTTTCATGATGAATTATTCTGATTAATATAGGCATAGTTCATTTACCATATTTTCTGCTTTGCCTGAAAGTTAACCATGTCAGTTGTCTATTGCCACATAAAGCTTCAGGAAAACAACAACAATGACAACAACAAAATAGCCATAGGGGCATGCAACAAGTCTACATTTGGCTAGGTGTTCTGCTGTTCTGGGTTGGTCTTGGCTGATCTTGGCTGAGCTTGTCAAGCATCTCTGGTCTGCTGATAGCTTGGTTGGCAGCTGACTAGTCTAGCATGGCTTTGACTTGGATGACTTTGTTCTGCTTTGTTGTGGTCTCTCATCATCTAGCAGGCTAGCCTGGGCTTTCCTTGTGGCCAGCTAGAGGCCTGAGTGAGCCTGGAAGAGTGCAAGGCCCAGGCTCAGGACTCTGACACCATCATTTCCACTGTATTCTGCTGAGCAAAACAAGTCACAAAAGCAGCCCATATTCAAGGGGTGGGGAAATAGTCTCCATCTCTTAACGAGAAGAGTTGCAAATTTCCATTGTAAATGGCATAGCTACAGGGAGGAGTGGAGAATTAGAGCTGTTTTTGTAATCAGTCTGCCACACTCATCTTTGTTTCCTTTATAAAACCATGGTGATAAGGAGGTAACATAAGCAGATGGACACTGCAACTTAACCAGATGCTCACCAAGGGAAACAGATTCCTTCAGTGTATCAAGCAGGGTATGATGCTACCCTGTCCTTATTTCACTCATTTATCATGAGTGATTTTTCTTTAACTTCTGAAAGAATCTCTTTGAAAACTCCAAGTCCTCTTATTCTGAAAGAGACTTTAAAGGTCATCTGGCCCACCTCCACATTTTTCAGAAGAAGAAACCTGACCCCAAATTAGGGCCATCACTCTGACTTCCGTTTCTGTTATCACATCACCTTCTCGCCCAGAATCACACAGAGACAAGCCTGGGCCCTTATCCGGTGACTTCCAGTACAGCAGGCTCTCCATCATCTTGTGCTGTTCTCTTCCCACACCAAGGCAGTACAGAGTGAAGACTACATACTCGAATTTTGGAGTCAGCCAGCCTAGTTCTAATCCTTGTTTCATCACTTAATGAGCTACAAGACCTTGGACCAATTATTTGCCTCTGGGTATGATGTTAGTAGTGCGTACCTCATAGGGCTGTTGTGGGGATTAAATGAAAGAAGATAAATAAATCACATAGTAAGTGTTCAATAAATTTTACCTATCATTGTTTCTTAAAACACAGCACTTTTCTATTTGACTTGTTCAGGCCTACATTTAGTCTGGCTTTAGGAGTTTAGGGGAACTGAAAATATCATAACTCCTAATATTTGGATTTCAGGCAGTAAATAACTTTTTAAAAATTATGTGGGAGTACAATTCCATGTTTCTTATGAGAAGAGATGCTTATAGCCTAGTTCATCTGTTTCTTTACTAACAGATATTTACTGAGGGTGTCCTCAGAGTCGGGCATTGTATTAGTTTGCTATTGGTGCAACATGTTACCACAAACATAATAACTTAAAGCAATGCATGTTCTGGAGGCCTGAAGTCTAAAATGGGTCAGCCAGGGGTGCCTGGCTTGCTCAGTCGATTAAGCATCAAACTCTTGATTCCGGCTCAGGTCATGATCTCAGGATCGTGAGATCAAGCCCTGCATCAGGCTCTGCACTGAGTGTGGAGCCTGCTTAAGATTCTCTCCCTCCCTTTCCTGCTGCCCCTCCCCTCCGCTCCCTTCCTCACTTGCCCATGCATTCTCTCTCTCTCTAAAAATAAATAAATAATTTTTTAAAAATCTAAAAAAATAAAATAAAATGGTCAGCCAGGCTGTGTTCTTTCTGGAGGCTCTAGGGGACAATCTACTTCTTTGTTTTTTCCAGCTTTTTGAGGCTGCTAGCATTCCTTGGCTCATGGCCCATATAACTCCAACCTCTACTTTTTTTTTTTTTTTAAGATTTTATTTATTTGAGAGAGAGAATGAAAGACAGCACAAGAGGGAAGAGGGTCAGAGGGAGAAGCAGCCCCCCCGCTGAGCAGGGAGCCCGATGCGGGACTCGATCCCGGGACTCCAGGATCATGACCCGAGCCGAAGGCAGTCGCTTAACCAACTGAGCCACCCAGGCGCCCTCCAACCTCTACTTTTATCATCACATCTCCTTCTCTTCCTCTGTTTCCATGGTCTCATTGCCTTCTCTGACCTTCCTGTCTCCTCTCATAAACCTCTCCCTGTGGCTTGTGCTTGTATACAGCATGGTGGCCTGGAGTAATCAGACTTCTTACATGGCAGCTCAGAGCTCCTAGAATGACTCTTCTCCATAAGCAAGACAGGAATCTTCAATGCCTTTTATGCACTTTCATGCACTAATCTTAGATGGCTTCATTTCCATTATATTCTGCTGGCTGAAGCCATCATGAGCCTACTCTATTTCTAGGGGAAGGGACATATATCACATGTCTTGAGGGAAAAAGTTTCCAAGATTTTGTAGTTAGATTTTAAAAACACCCAAATGGACTTCCCAAATCTGAATTTTTTTTTAGTCACTATATTTTCCTTGCCATTTCACCTGCCTTGGGACTGTGAAGGTATCTGAAGTTGTCAGTGGTTTCCTGCAGGCTTCTGAATTCGGTGGCAGTAACTCTCTGGCTCTGAGGCAACAAAGCTGAAAGCTAGTGGGGATCTCCCTGAATTTAGCTTTGGAAGCCTTTCTGCCAGTTCTGCAAGCACCTATTTCCTGTATTAAGTACCCTTCTACTTGAAATAGGTACCTAGAGTGATATCTCTTTTCCTTACAGCATCATGACTGATTCAAGCTCCAAAATCTGCTCTCTCTTTTTTCAAAAATTAAATTCAATTAGCCAACATATAGTACTTATTAGTTTCAGATGTAGAGTTCAATAATTCATCAGTTGCATGTAACACCCAATGCTTATCACATCACATGCCCTCCTTAATGCCCATCACCAGTTACCCCATCCCCCCATCCACCTCCCCTCCAGCAATCCTCAGTTTGTTTTCTAGAGTTAAGAGTCTCTCATGGTTTTTCTCCCTCTCTGATGACTTCCCATTCAGTTTTCTCTCCCTTCCCCTATGATCCTCTGGGCTGTTTCTTATATTCCACCTATGAGTGAAACAATATAATTGTCCTCTGATTGATTTATTATGCTCAGCATAATACCTTCCATTTCCATCCATGTCAATTTAAATGGTAAGTATTCATCCTTTCTGATAGCTGAGTAATATTCCATCATATATATATATGTATACCACATCTTCTTTATCTATTCATCTGTCGATGGACATCTCAGCTCTTTTCACAGTTTGGCTATTGTGAACATTGCTGCTATGAACATTGGGGTGCAGGTGCCCCTTCAGATCACTATATTTGTATCTTTGGGGTAAATACCTAGTAGTGCAATTGCTGGATCATAGGGTAGCTCTATTTTTAACTTCTTGAGGACCCTCCATACTGTTTCCAGAGTGACTATACCAGCTTGCATTCCCACTAACAGTGTAAGAGGGTTCCCCTTTCTCTACATCCTCGCCAACATTTGTTGTTTCCTCTGTTTTTAATTTTAGCCATTCTGACTGGTGTGAGGTGGTATCTCATGATGGTTTTGATTTGTATTTCCCTGATGCTGAGTGATGTGGAGCATTTTCTCATGTGTCTGTTGGCCATTTGTATGTCTTCTTTGGAGAAATGCCTGTTCATGTCTTCTGCCCATTTCTTGACTGGATTATTTGTTTCTTGGGTGTTGAGTTTGATAAGATCTTGGATACTAGCCCTTTATCTGATATGTCATTTGCAAATATCTTCTATTCCATAGATGCCTTTTAGTTTTATTGACTGTTTCCTTTGCTGTGCAGAAGTGTTTTTTTTTAAGATTTTATTTATTTATTTGACAGACACAGCAAGAGAGAGAGCACAAGCAGGGGAGGGGCAGAGGGAGAGGGAGAAGCAGGCTTCCCGCTGAGCAGGGAGCCCGATGCGGTGCTCGATCCCAGGACCCTGGGATCATGACCTGAGCTGAAGGCAGACACTTAATGACTGAGCCACCCAGGCGCCCCCAGAAGCTTTTTATCTTGATGAAGTCCCAATAGTTCATTTTTGCTTTTGTTTCCCTTGCCTTTGGAGACCTGTCTAGCAAGAAGTTGCTTTGGCCAAGGTCAAAGAGGTTGCTGCCTGTGTTCTCCTCTAGGATTTTGATGGACTCCTGTCTCACATTTAGGTCTTTCATCCATTTTGAGTTTATCTTTGTGTATGGTTTAAGAAAATGGTGTAGTTTCATTCTTCTGCGTGTGGCTGTCCAATTTTCCCAACACCATTTGTTGAAGAGACTGTCCTTTTTCCATTGGATATTCTTTCCTGCTTTGTCAAAGCGTAGTTGATCATAGAGTTGAGGGTCCATTTCTGGGCTCTCTATTCTGTTCCAGTGATCTATGTGTCTGTTTTTGTGCCAGTACCATACTGTCTTGATGATTACGCTTTGTAAGAGAGCTTGAAGTCCGGAATTGTGATGCCACCAGCTTTGCTTTTCTTTTTCAACATTCCTCTGGCTATTCGGGGTCTTTTCTGGTTCCATACAAATTTTAGGATTATTTGTTCTAGCTCTGTGACAAAAGTTGATGGTATTTTGATAGGGATTGCATTGAATGTGTAGATTGCTCTGGGT